>NW_004955406.1:25961816-25972798 GCF_000276665.1 Chinchilla lanigera | reverse complement strand
AGAAAAACCAAAAAAAAAAAAAAAAAAAAAAAATAGTTTCTGACCATGATGATGAAAAGATCAAAAGAGATCACCGGTAGTTCTGATTTCAGGGGAAAACATGTGTGAGAACAAAAGCAAAGCATTATTTAAAAGGGCGATCAATACTTTGTTAAGCATCTGATAAAGTTGTCGCAGTATTCACTGTCAACAAAATACAGTTTTTAATCAAGTTTAGTAATGGTGAAAAGGAAATTCAGAAAACATGAGTCTTGGTCAGGGGACCGACAGCAGGGATTTCTGAAATAGAGCAGTTCAGACTGGTGGGAAAAGGCAAAGTTTTCCACAGTAAAGCAGCTTCATAGAGTGTAATCATCGCAGGCAGAAAGAACACAAAGTGAAATGTAGAGCAAAGCTTTTTGAGGAACTGGACCCTCTGAAGGATTGCCTTTTCTGCAAACTTCACTGTCAGCCTGGAGTCTGGAGTAATCAGCTTTTGGGGAGGCATTTTAAAACTTTCTATGAAACTCTAACCCTCTGGCAATGACCCTGAGAACAAGTGGCTTCCAGTATCAAGGCTGCTTCCGATGTGAGGGTTCGACCCTATGGCCAGAGTTGAGAGACTGATGTGAGGGTGCTCGATGCAAATTGCCACATTTAGGGTCTTTCTTTGAATTTCTCAAACTGAAACCAGTGAGATGAAAGCATTTCTTTGTGGGGGTCTTAAATTCTAAATCCTTGTAACATGAGCCCTGCTTTTTTTTTCATGGAATAGGATAATTTGCAATATGAGAAAAGCAAGGATCTGTCTCCCTAGAAACAAAGTTGTGAGATGAACAACGGTATTTATTATTTTTATGTCTTCTATTTGCTTAAAGAACATCATAAAACTCAGAAAAAAATAAGATATAGGAATGATCATCATGGCATAAGAAAATATCATGAGATCTCAATTCAGATGAGTTACATTTATCTTTATGGTCAGGAAATTTTGGTGGCAAAATCAAATTCCAAGATTTGAAAGACAGTATAATCTGTAAATCAGGAATATCATTATTACTCATAGTCAGAGTATGAGTACAAAGATTTTGCATGTAACTCATGCCCTGTACTCTTATTCCCTTCCCATTATCAGTATTTTGCCTGTGGTACATTTATTGTAATTGATGAACCTACATTGACACATCATTGTAATCTACGGTTCATATTTACATTGATTTACTCTAAGTACTGTATCTTCTACGGATTTGGACAAAGGTATGATGCTATGCACTTATTATTATCATATGTTAAGGGTATTTTCATTGCCTCCCACATTCCCTCTGCTCTTTGCACTTCTATCCCTTCCCCACAAAGCCTGTAGCAACCACTATCTTTTTATTGTTTCCATAGTTTTGCCTTTACCAGAATGTCATAAGGTCAAATCTTAGAGCATCTAACACTGTCAGACAGGCTCTTTCACTCAGCACTATGCATTTAAGTTGTCTCTGTGTCTTTTCATAGCTAAAAACTTTTGGTGGTATTAAATAATACTTTATTATTTGAATATACCACAGTTCAGTCATACACCCACTTGCTAAAAGATGTCTTGGTTGTTTGCAACTCTTGGTAATTTTAAATATAACTGCTATTAACTATCCTGTGAAGGATTTTTGGTGTGGACATAGGTTTACAAGTCCTTTGGGTAAATACCAAGAACCAGTAAAACCACATGCTCAGTGGGTTATATGGGCAGAATACACTTTGTTTTCTAAGAAACTACCAATCTGTATTTTAAAGTGATTGTATCAATTTTCATCCCCACAATTGATGAGTAAGATTTCTTGTTACTCTACACTCTAGCCAGAATTTCTTGTAGTCAGTGTTCTGGATTGTAGTCATTGTAGTAGATTTGAAATAATATATCTTCATTGTTTAATTTTCATATACCTGATGATATATCCTTTTATGTTCTTATTTACCATTTATGTATCTAAAGAATTCATAAATAGACCCATAAATAAATGTATAGTCTACATGCATAAATATAAACTTTGTCAACTGATTTTTGATAAAGTAAAAATGACCTTTTTTATAACTGGTACTGGAAAAACTGGATACCAGTAAGTTAAAGAAAGTAGTAAATCTGTACATAAACCTTATACCCTTCACAAAATTAACTCACAATGAAGTCCTAAGTGTAAAATGTGAAGTTATAAATCTCATAGCAAATAACATAGGAAAAAAATCTAGATAGTCGAAGTTGGTTGATGACATTTTACACGTAGCACATGGCATCAAAGTCTTGAACAATAAAGGAACTGCTGAGCTGGGTTTCATTAAAATTGAAGTTTTCTTCTCTATGAAAGATATTTTCACTAAAATAACTAAAGAGAAGTCACAAACTGGGAAAAATGATTAGCAAAATGCATACCTCATAAAAGACTGGTTCCCAAAATACTAAAAGAACTCAACGCACAGAAAAACAGAGAATGGATTATGAAATTGGCTCCAAAATTTGAACAGACACCTAACCCATTATATTACTTGAAACGTAATTTAAATTATTTTTTTTAGATAGATGGGCTCAACTCAGTGGAAATAAAAGGGTTGGTGTCAACAGTGTGGGAAGTGGTAAGAGAAGAACCTAAGTGCCCTTACTGAGGTCGGATAGGTAAAGCTGCAGAGCACATGTTCCCCTTCCAAGTCCAAATGCAAGTATTACTGAAGGTTGTTATGCAGATGACTCCTTACAGCCAAGTGGCTGTTCCTTCCACACAGAAGGGTGGTGAGTGACATGAAAATATTGTTTTAATTCTCAGTAATTCCTAAAGTAATAGGCAAGAGTAAGCCTTGTCATTGAAGCCATGAGGACAGGCATAGAACTGAATTTGACAAGGAAGCCTTGTGTGTTAGCCGCCTTTGGACTACATGCTTGTTCAGATGAGCAGAGGACAATTAGATAGGTGTATAGTGTTTAAATCCTCAGAGTTCAAGTGCTGGAGCTAAAGAATCAAAACTCAGAGTATATCAGTGGTAATTGTTGAAATAATGGAACACAAATACATGAAATAATATCAGGCCTTGTTAGCTCCTCATTAAAAATGAATATAAACATCTCCTTACATTAGGTAAAAGGGATGTTTACTTAAATTTTAATATAAATTGATGTACACTTTTAATTATTTTTACTCAAACCCCTTGATATTTGAGCTTAGCCATGATTTACATGCCTCTTTCTTTCTTTTATTCAGGAGCCCAAGAAAAAAAACCTACTCACTCACTGTAGTTAAAGTAGCAAATCTAGTATGCTGTTTTCACCTTCTTTATCAATTACTTTTAGTGCCTAATTCCCACTTACTGAGATCTTCATTTTATTCCCTGACTGCCTAGACTTTACTGAAAAGTAACAAGCTTGGGAAGAAACATAATTTTACTCATATAAGATTTCCAAGGCTGCTTAGATAATACTCCAACACAGACTGTAGGATTCACTGGCAAAAAAAGCCAATGCTGCCAGCATCTTTCCAGGATTCCTTCATTTGAAGACGTTCCCTCATTAAATACTTCTGTCTTGATGGAACTCTTTAAACAGGGCAAAAAACTTTCACATGGCATAAATAATTCCTCTTTACCCCACAGAATCCTAATCTATGGAGCGTATACATGTTATCTTACTTGAAAAATCCATCATTTCAGATTGGTTAAATTAAGGTTGGTAGACAGGGAGATTATGAAGGAAAAACGGAGTGACTCTTAAATGCCATCACAAGGATCCACACATACACAGAAAAGGTGATGTAAACGTGTAGTACAGTGAAATATGAAAACCCTGGACTTGAAAATTGGAGCATTATGACAAGAAAAGGAATGCATATGGCCCTAGAAGCTGAAAGAGACAACAAAGAACTGTACACACCCATGGAGCCTGCAGAGGAAGCCACCAGCTCTGCACTACCTAGATCTCGGCTTTGTGACACTGGGTTTGTACTGTAGGTCTTCAGAAGTGTGACTGAATAAATTTCTTTAGTTTTAACCAAATAGGCATGATACAAATCCTGCATTTTTAAAAGAGAATAAAAAAGTAACAAAATAACAACATAGTCAAAGACAAAACAACAAAAACAATTAAAATGATGCAAGGTTTCAAAACAGGATGATAGGGATTAACAGCGGTTGTTATATTGCCTCTTGTTATCCTCAACAAAGTTGCTCAGTTTACCAGAAGTAAGAATGCAAGATTGATCAAACCATTAAAGAGAATGAAGAATAATAAAAAGAAATTAGAAACAATACAGAGCTTCAATTGTCTCCCGAGGTAAGAACCTGAAAGAGTAAATAAAACCCAAACGGTACAATATATATTGTGAAAGGGAAAGAAATTTCTCAACACCTGCATTTTATGTGTCCCTTTCCTATTTGCTCATCCTTTATACCTAACTGGTTTTTCTCCATATAAACCTTTCACACATACTTGTGTAAATCTTAATTTCAAATTGCTTTCATTTCAAATTCATCTCTGTCCAGTGCTCAATCCACAATATGATCATAGAGAACAGAAAGCAGAATGCATCAGAGGCAGGTTTTAACCAGCAGTCCTTCCTGCTAGAAGCCAAAAAAAAAAAAAAAAAAAAAAAAAATTGTTCTAACTTTTATAGAAATAAACATTTTTCTCTTGTTTTCATTTTTTTCAGGCTAACAAAGAGTTAAGCCTTCTATAGGAGGAGCATTACTTATTCTCAATTTTTCAACTATTATTTTATAGCAGATAACTGCTAGAAGGATGTGAGTTTTGTTCAGATATTGTGACAGCCTGCATGTCAACAGCAGGAGATAGGTATGTGGCAGGGTCACTGAGGATCGCCAAATATTTTAATCCCCCAAGCATATATATCCTGGCGCCATTTCAGTTCAGTGTGCCCATGACACTATTTTTGGGCAACAGAATATGAGCAGAAGTGACACACGCCAATCCTTGCTTGAGGCGATGAAATGTCCAAGGGCCATTCCCTAGGCACTCTCTGCAGCAGGCACAGAAAGGCCAGGAGAGGCAGACAGTGTAGTTGCCATGTGAGGATCCTCCATGAGCCCAAGCAAGAGTCCTGAAGGTGCATTCAAGACCTGGAACATGAGAGAGAATTAAATTTCTGTTATATTAAAACCACTGCGATTTTTGTGGTGGTCGTTATAGCAGATTTTAGCCTAGTGAAAGAAATCCAGGAAGTTCCTTTCTTAATCCAAGGTCATTGAGAATAATAGTGTTCAAGTTATGAACTTAATTATTTACACATAATTATGATTTATTTTAATAACTTCCTATGGGAAAAATTCAAAATTTCAAAGAAACTCTCCCAGCAGCCAAACTTGAAATACAGCATAATCTGAGATAATTGATAATAATTGATTTTTAAGAAGTACATAATTTGTGTTCAATAGTATACATGTTTTTATAAATACATTTCAGGTATGACTACAAGACACATACATGTCACTGTCTTTTTCAGCAAGTTTAAACAATCAATCTCTTGCCCAAAGTAAAAGTTAAACAATCTGTTTGTATGAAAGTATAATACAAAATATGAGGGGTTTTGTTTTGTTTTAAGCAACTTTAATAAAATTTCACAAAGTCTAAGGACTTCTCCTCTAGTACAAGGGCCTTAGAAATTTGAGGAGGTATTTTTAGCATAATCAATTAGTTTATGAAATAATAACATGGTTTTAATTAGGCCATATAGGATCATGATTAGTGACACAAACATAGTAAAACATTTTCGTGTCATGATATTTTAGAGACAAAAATAGCCACTATTACTAAAATATTTGATCAAGTCCCTTAGTTTAAACAACAAAGTTTCCTGGTTAGGAAACTATCATTTAACAGAGTAGGGAAATTGACTCTTTATGTGAAGAATGGTGCTCATTAGCTTGTTATGTCTTTTGAAAAATAGATAATCTGTAATTTCTTGTTTCAGGAATTCCTCATAAGAGGTGTTCTCAGAGGAGCTCTCAACCAGATGTGAAATCTCACAGAGCTCCCCAGAGACGGGAGCCACAATCAAACTCACAGCCACTTGGAGAACAAGCCATCATTCAAATTCTTAATAGTAACTACAAAATGCACATCATTGTAACTGAAAATAACAAGCAGAGAACCCTCAGGAACTTGACTACAGGGATTTTACTGGAATGGAAAAAATTAATGACCCATGTAAATAGAACAATAATCAAATTTATAGATATAGGAAGACATTAATATAATTATATCAGAGGTACTTAGAAGAACATATAGTACTGTGGAGAAAGGTCAACTGTCTTTATAAGTGAGTAAAATCATTATTTTAAAGTTAATAAAAATGCTTACCTTGTCTTATATGAAAAGTCTATCTTTCTAAAATTTATTAGTATTACAACTTGACTGGAAAACAGATCTATGAGCTTTTTTGGGAAAGATTTTCACCAACGTTTCATCTAGTACATTATGAGAATATATTTAACAGTATTGCAAAGTCTTTATTTATTCTAATTATCCTTAACTTATTCAAGGGCAAAAATGAAATATTGAAAAGGATGTTGAAAGATAAAATAACTTATTCAAATGAAACAAATTGAGGTGAGAGCAAGGTATCCCCTTGATTCCCTCCATCTTTTAGTTAAAAGTAACAAATCTAAAGTCATTCACTAAAACACATTTCCAGCTCAACAAAATTCATACATAATTTTCACTTCCATATGAGGTTTCTTACATCCAGTCAGTTTAATTATCTACAACCCTTGAACGACATTTTTAATCCTTTGTGGCTTACTGAAAAATCTCTGTATAATAAAGCTAAGTGTTGTGTTCATTAAAATGTCAGAAGTAGTTTCAATTCCAAATAACAGAGTGTATTTTTTAAAACACAGTAATAATACAATAACTACACCGGGAGGGTATAATTAACAACCATTTAAATGAACAATTGCCTTAAATTATTCAGAACCTTCATGCACAGCATCTTAATGAGAAACAAAATTATTTTAAGTCCATACATAGATGAAAATAAAAAGAATGTAAACTTCATGAAAACCGCAAGTTTAGAAAGTTATTTAATAGTTTTTATACATAAGACAGCTGCAATCATTTTGACAGGGCACTTCAAAAGTCACTAACATTGACAAGATATTATAATTTACACAGATTTCAAAAAGTGTGGCAGTGATTATACTGAGCATCTTCATAGTAATTGTTGGAAATAGATAAATTGAGAGACTCACTGTGGAGCCACGTTCTATTTCAAAAGTGTTAACTTTTCATAGTAGTATAACTAACTCTGTTGGTGACAATCTTACTTCTTCATCACTAGGACCTACTCAAGTTTTGTTATAGAAACTGTAAGAACCATTCTCAATACCTGTACTGGAGCTTATTAGATAGATAGCTTTCCTCAGCAGCTACTGCTATAGATTTGAACAGTAAATATCATTGGTTAACAGAGGAACATCTTAGGCTAAAGTTACCCCTTCTATACTTTTAATATTAATAAAAATCCTGAAAACTCTTTTCTTTTCTCTTTTTTATATTACTTTTTCCTTTATTAGTATATGCTGGCTGTACATGATGTTTACATTCATCTTGGGGAGTGTGTACATGTACATAATATGGAGCTTATTTTATTCTTTTCTTGTTTATTTTGTTTTGGTCCACTTCCCTTTCCTATCCACCATCCCTCCTCCACCTCTAAACCTTCTTTCCCCATTTCCTCTCTTGTTATTGTTATTCTTAGCTCATGTTTATGACATATATTATACATTCATTAAGGTTATTGGGCTCCTTCACATGGCATATTTTAATTCTACTTTCTTCCTCTTCCCCTCTTCTTCTCCCACCCTTTGTCTCCTGGACTCTTTCCTATTTACAAAAGATTTAGTGTTTCCTTCTAGCTATCCTTTACTGTGGTCTTTGTTTGTAGTTCACTTTATTCAATGAGAGACATATACGGTATTTGAGCTTTTGAGTCTAGTTTATTTCACTCAATATTATATTTTTCAGATTCACCCATCTTCCCACAAATGTCTTGAATTTATCTTTCTTTATAGCCAAATAGTATTATGTACAGATGTCTGTTTATGGGTAATACTGACTGCTTCCAAGATCTAGCTATTGTGAAACGCGCTGCTATAAACATTGGTATGCATGCTTTAGTGCACTGTGATTTCTTTAGCTTTGGGGAGAAGATATCTAGAACAGGAATAGCTGAGTCACATGAAATTTCTAATTTAGTTCCTGGAGAACTCTCCATACTGATTTCCATACTGGTTGTACTAAGCAAAAATGTAGGAGTGTTTCTTTTTTACCTCAGCCACACCAAGAGTTGTTATTCCTTGACTTCTTGATAGTTATAATTCTTTCTGGCATAAAATGGAATCCTATTGTTTTTTTAATACATATTTCTCTAAAATCAGAGATATTGGATATTTTCATCATATCTTTGTTGGCCATTTATAATTCTTCTGAGAAGTGTACTTTAATAATGAACTCAAAGAGAAGAAGATTATGAAAAAAGGCTATGTATGCTAGTATCATGAAAAATTAATTACCTCGGAATTAACGTGACCAAGAAGGTGAAAGACCTCCACAAAGAAAACTACCTTACTCTGAAAAAAGAGGTTGAAGGCATCAGAAAACAGAAATATGTCCCCTGCTCTTGGATAGGCAGAATATTAATATTGTCAAAATGGTCATAGACCTAAAACTCTTAGCTAAATTTAATGCAACCCCAATTGTTATGATTTGTGCCTGGATGTCCCCCCAAAGCCTCATGTGATAATGGTGATGTGCTTTTCAGAGGCAGCTGAATCTAGAGTTTGTGATTGGCTCATTGTTTACTGCTAGAATTGGGGGTGTGAGTCCTACACCTGTCCTAGAGCGAGTAGCCTGCATACAATACAGGGGAGAAAAAGAGGCTTCCTCCTCCCTTTTGGCTCCTGTTGCTTTTGCTGTCCTCTACCATCATGAACAGTTACCCCTCTTCCACACCACTCTGCCTTGGAGCCAACTGATAATTGACTAAAACCTCCACAAACAGTAAATAAACTTTTCCTCCTTTAACTGTGGGTGTCAAGTACTTTATCTCAGCAATGACGGAAAAGTAACTAAGACAGAATTTGATACCAGAGAAGTGAGGTCATTACTGTGACAGTACCTGACCATGTGGTTCAAGAACCTTTGGTACTTTTGGGAAGAGACTGGAAAGGTTAGGAGATGCCAACTGAAAAGGTACAGCTGGAACACCTTAGGCTGTTCTGTATGGGAGATTCTGGTCAAAGGTCAGAAGACCAGAAAATTGGTAAAGACCAGGCTTGGGAGGTTTCCACTGGGAAGAAGTACTGCACTGGCTGTTGGAGTCCAGATGATATGTGTCATAGCTTGGCAGAAAGTTTGTCTGCATTTTACTTATGTCCAGAGACTTTACCTGAGACTGAAGTTAAGGGCAGTGGACTAATTAATCTAGTAGAAGGAATTTCAAGGCAGTCAAATGTTGAAGCAGTAGCATGGCTACTGTTTGGGACTTTTAGCCAGATCTATGTTGAGCATCAAAAGCAAAGAGCCCATCTGGATGATTTAAAATGTTGTGAGTTTGGCCAGAAAGGAAGTTCCACTAAAGGTGTGGACTACAAAAATAGAGCAGAGGAGATCTTGTTTGCTGAGAGGGAACAAAATGGAAAAGATGGTCTGAGGGCATCACAAGAAACAGCAGGACTTGACCTTTTGCAGCCTGAAAATTGCAAAAGTGAAAGACTTTGCTTTGAGAAGAAAGCCACAAAGCACCATGTTCCAGAATGGCAGCAGTATAGAGGATTTTTTCCTCAGTATTGAGTTCAGAGTGCTCAACAATACAGTCACTCAACCCCTACAGCCAAAAGACAAGGATGCTTGGTTACTGCTCGAACTTGTAGCACACCTTGATGGCACTGGTGTTAAGTGTATACAGAATACAAGAGTTGTGGGGTCAGGAAGGCTCCCAAAAAGATTTCAAAAGAAGGCCTGGGAGGCCAGGCAGTATGCCCCTGAGAGGGCAATATGTGAAGTTTTGAGTGTGAGATCAAAGTTGTAGCGGAGACCCCAGAAGTTTGGAAAATCTAGGAACATGGATCTTCTAAGGAAAGCTACAAGGTGGAAGCTTAAGAGAAAAGCCATGGAAGCTTTTCATGATAGCCATGTGAAGCTTTTCAAAAAAGTGCTGCAGGGAGGGTTCCACCTAGTCCTTGCCAAAGATTACCTTACTGTTGTACAAAGAACTACAGGACTTCATGTTTTCCATGCTGGATTTTGGACTTGCTTAGATCTCATTCCTTTGTATCCTAGTGCTTGTAATTTTTCAAACAGAAATGTTTATCTTGTGCCATTGAATGGTCATAAGTGCTGAACCCAGAAAAAAAATGCAAACTTCAATACTCACAACCATCAAAAGAATAAATGAATTATATAACAGAATATGATTCACAATAAAAATAAATGAGCTAATGATACACTTCAAAATAAGGATGCACTTCAAAAATATGATGTGAAAAATATTCAGACATTAAAGAAATCATACTCTATGATTATACAAATACATGCAGTTTTGTACATATTTTTATAGCCATATTTATACTTATATATATTACTAAGCCTTTGCCTTTTGAAGAATGACTAAATATTTATCTCATATAATTTTCTTAGGTAATGAAAATATATTATATACTATATACATGTACAGTGATATTTAAGCATACCATATATGAAATTGTCAGAACTCATCATCCTGGATTCTTAAAATGCACATATTTCATCACATACAGCACTATCTCACTACAAAATTTAAAACTTAATAGAGTTGGCGCTGGGAGGCCCAGGGGACGGGCGGGGCGAGCAGGCCCTCGGAGCCGGCCGAGCAGGCTCCCCCAGCCCCCCGCGCCTTGCGCCCAGGCAGCTAGTTCTCCGGGAGCTGCAGAGCTCCTGGGTCCGAGTGTGGGCCGGACTCATACCACCGCGATTCCCAGCCGAA
>NW_004955406.1:25934453-25955247 GCF_000276665.1 Chinchilla lanigera | reverse complement strand
CAAAAAATTTTTAAAAAATTAAAAAAAAAATAAATAAATAAAAACCACTGTTGTATTATCACAGGAATTCATAAAAACTAAAATGTTAACGATAAAGACAAGAGTCATTTTCAACCTAGAATTACACTAACTTTTAACATTCAAAAACTATCAGGGAAACAAAAACAGAGGTTACTGTCAATAAGCCAACTCTAAAAGGATTATTAAAGAAATTTCCTTAGAGAGAAGAAAAATTATTTGACATAACCATGAAAATACAAGAAGTAATGAAGAGTAACAGAAGTAAATGTGTGGTTAGTTATAAGTGATGATTATCTGTAAAACTGCCATAATAGAAATGTCTTATGGTACATGAGATGAATTAAAAAATCAACATTCATAATAACAATGACACAAAATCCAAGAATAGTTAAATAGAGTTATAACAATTTAAGGTTTTAACACTCTCAGGAAAGTTGCAGAAGTAATAATTTATATTAGACTGAAATCAGCCATGTATGCATGTGGTAATATTTAGGGTAGTCTAACATATACAACAGTGCATAATAATCATAATACACAAGTTAATAAAGAAAAAAGGATACATTAAAAATTGTCAAAATTCCAAAAGAAACCAAGAAAAAGAAAGACTAAATAATTTAAAGCATGAAGTCTAAATAGAAAGCAAGTAGTATTAGTACAATAGTAGTTTTGGACTCCATATACTATATGAGTAATCATATTACCTATCATTAGGGTGAATAATAAAAATAGAATAATTATGAGATTTCATCTTTTAAATTCACCGTATACTTCTTACACAAGACTTCCCTAAATCATTAGCAAAAGGAAATGTTAAAAGTAAATGATGAAAAGTGTTACATAGTGTAAATTTTAACCAAAAGAAAATGACTATAATTACACGTCAGTCAATTTTAAGAAATATTTCTCACGGTTAATACAGGTTTTTCATGGTGATAAAAATGTACCTGTTCTCAAGAAAGACATATTAATCTTCAATCTGAAGATATCTAATCATACAACCTTACCATTTTAAAAACATGTAGTAATTGTTTCCACATGGTTCATGCTAAAGAACCTAACAGTTATTAAGAAGAGGATGATCCTAAGATTTTCACTTATTTATTAACTTATATAAAATCAGAAAATAATGAGGTTCAGGAGACCTAGGCTATGTCTCCAACTCTGCTACTACATTGGTTGTTAAAACCACTATCTCTCAAGTTCCTTAACCAAATTGGACTCCATGCAGCCCTAATATATTGTGATTCTAAAGAAGGAAAATTAGCAGTAATGGTATACTTCTTATAGGAAGAAGCATCTATCCCATGCCATAAACGCTACATCACAGACTTGTAGCGATGTGGTGGCATATGCTCAAGTAGTGCTTATGTTTCTGAACCCCCGCTGACTTCCACTTTTGAGACTACTGAGATGCTGGTCCTTGTGGTCCAAGTTCTATTAAGTCCTCTTACATAGCACGGTCCTATTAAAAATGAGAATCCTAGCTATTCCAATGAAAACACTGACACTCAGAGAAGTAAGATCATTTCTCTATGTTCTTGTAAACAACAGGCCTTGTGAATTCTCAATTCTTCAAGTAAATAATATCAAAGTTTAATTCAAAGCTTTGAGAACTTTAATGAATAAAGCTACTAGACTTATTTTTAATTTTGTTTCATAGGAAGAGTTCAAAATTTAGAGTTCAAAAGTTCATTGCACAAAATGCCTTCCCAAGTTCAGTTTTTAGACATAGACATTGATTGACTGGTATAGAAAGGAGTTTCTGATAAATATTTGTTGACTGTATTAATGTAGTATAATGGCATAACACTGCACAGAGAGCTCAGATTTTGCCACCAATTAGCTATATGATTTCTGACTTCAATTTCTCTAATTATAATGACTTCAAATTGACTAGCTTCAAATACTAGTTTCAATGTCTGTGACTCTCTAAATCTAGGTAATTTGCCTGGGGTCACATATCCATCTGGTCACAGAGCTGGTACTGGAACCAGATACTGAAACATTTTCTTTCAAAGCAATTTTCTTTTATGCCAACTGCACTTTTGAACTGAAGAATATATGCCTACAGGGCTCATTTTATAATACTGGCTAGTATTGATTTAGCCACTCAGTTTCAATGATGAAAGCTTGCACAGCTAATGCCATCTTTAGATTAAATATTGCACAAAATTACCCAACCAGAACATGAGGTCTAGTAGAAACCACTTACTGTGCCTGTACTGTGTGGCAGATGGCATTGTGAGTGCCTCACGCTAATTTCATTAATCCGCAAAGTAAAATGCGAGGTAGCTCCTACTACAATCTCCATTTAATAATGAAAAGCGTAGGTATTTGTACACACACACACACACACACACACACAAACACGTATACACAAATTAGTTGCCCTGAGTGGTATAGTTAGTAATCAGCAAGATGAAAATGTCTCTTAACATGGTACATTTAGTTGCTTTATTTAGAATCAAAATATTAACTGCATTTGTTCTTTTAGCAGGAGATAAAATGAAGTATGTGTAGAAGAATTTCAAAAGTACAGAACTGTGCATACATTAAACAACTACACCATTAACAACACATACATGTCAGTCCAAAGTGAATCATAGATCGGTAGTAGCAGCTGAGGGTTTAAATTTTCTCAATTACTTGCAACAGTAAATAGATAAGGAGAAAAACAAATTAAAATGAAACTACATCCCAACAGAGAATATATTTTTCAAGAATGAGAAGAAATTAAAATATTGGTTTGATGAACTCGAATGTATTCAGGAATCAAATGTAATGCACCGTTTTAACAATCCACTAAACTAGTGATTCTTTTCTCTGTTGCACCTGCCATTCCTTTCAAAATATCACCAAAAGCTGACATGCCATCGTTTGACAGAGATTGCTTGTCAAAAACGAAATATATTCTTAGAGTGTCTTTTACTATTAACAGTCCTCACAGCTGTGAGAACAAGGAACAAACTTCCACCCCTCCCATCCTCTTTTATAATCTGTCCTTTTCTGAAATGTCAACTTGCAGAAATCTTTAATATGTAGAAGATGACTTTATCAAGCCATAAACACCCTTGAATTCATAAAATGACCCTGCCCACTAAAATACCAGAAAGCTAAGGATGAGGTGTGGAGTTCACTGTGTGCTAAAAGTCTGTTTATATTTTCAGAAGCAGACCAGCTTGCTGGTTTGCAGCTTGTAATACTTTTGCTTGTAAAGGACTTTGTACATTCTGCCTTTCTTTGAAATAAACCATTAAATAATGTGGGAATTATTGCATAAATAATGAATGAACAGAGATACATGGGATCATTTCATTTTCTTTAAAAACAATGGACTCTGGATTAATCTTAGGAAGTCCTTTCTAGAGTGAACTTTATCATTTTGTTCAGAGCCTTTCCATTTATGGTTTTCCAAAGTAACCACACTGTAATTTTATAATTACATGTGTCTAGCCATGCATTAATATTTAAAATACAATTAAATAAATTTCATCTAATAAGCAATACTTTAAAAACAAGAAGACACAAATTTTTTAATAAGTCCCTTAGAATATAATCACCTTATGATAACCCTAAAACTTTATCTTTAAACATTTTATTTCTTAAGTATTTATAATGTACCAATGAAATTAGTTAAAATTTAGTAAAAATTATATTTTAATATCACATTACAAGTACATATGGACAAAAATTCCTAATCAACCTTATTCAAACCTAATATAGATGAATGATGTAATGGTGGTTTTCATTTAGCAAAAAGCAATATAGTCATTACAATGATGACATACATCTATATTTATTGAACAATTTTCCTAGTACATTATAGAACATGTGGATCAAATTAATGTTGTATTGCATGAATAGATGTAGATTTCTAACTGTAGACTTGAATCACAATATGATCAATTTTCACCTTGTGTGTTCATCAAGATTCACTGATTCAACAGAGAAGAATCAGTAAAAGTGTGTGTGTGTGTGTGTGTGTGTGTGTGTGTGTGTAAAGAGAGAAAGAAAGAGGGACAGAGAGAGAGAAACTGGGATTACAAGGCAGAGAGAGAGAAACTGGGATTGCAAGGTAGTAGCTTGCATTATGGGGTTGGCTGTGCAGGTCTGAAATGGGCAGTGCAGCCTCTTTGGAAGAGAAATTCACTATCTACCTAGAAACGCTGTGCACGGTCAAAGCTGTTTTCGTATGAACAGCATTTCTTCTACTTCTTTAAAGAAAAGTCAGCTCCTTTTTCACACTTTCTTTTTATTTTATGGAAAAAAGTAAAACAAAATTTCCAACAAGGTGATAGGAGAATAACATATTATTGCTTTTAAAGGAGTTACTCAGATGACAAGATATGGGCATAAAAGTTCTCTAATCAGTATAAGTGCAAACCTTTTATTACACTTTCTGATTAAGTAATATTCATCCATATTATCCAGGATGAGCTCCCTTATTTAAAGCAAATAAAGTCAAATGTGGTAGTGCACAGTTATAATTCCAGAATTCTGGAAGGCTGAGGCAGGAAGATTACAAGTTGGAGCCAGCCTGAGCAACTTAGCAAGACTCTGTCTCAAAATTTTAAAAAAGGCCTAAGAATGTAACGCATAGCAAAGCAGCTGGGTTCAGCCTCCAGTATGGTTGGGGATTTTAATTCCATCTGCGAGCATCCTTCCCAACAACTACTAGATGAATTATCCATTGAGGATCCATTGAGGCTATAACTAAGCCAAATGGACTCATAAAATTCCATCGCATCTTGTAAGCAACTGTCTTCTCTTGCATGAATCATTCCAAGTGACACCCAACTGCACTCCTTGATTCTACATTGTCATTTAGTCAGTTTCTTTTTTTTTCTTGATTTTTTGGGGGGTTGTACTTGGTTGGTATAGTGATCCTATTACTGCCCATGCAGATTGATATTGCCCTGCTCAAACTCTCCAGTGGCTTCTCATTTCATTCAGAATGCAAATGAAAATCTTCCACACAACAGAAAATCTTGAAGCCAGTAAGGAAATAGAGATACATGGGAAATAAAGTGGGGAAAAGTGAATTCTCACCTGAAACTGTGGAAGTTTAATGAGGTATCAATTCATACTTCTGTGTCCTGTGAAAATATTTTTCTAAAAAATATAGCTAAACAACAAAGTATGTATACAAGTAAAGAAAGTCACAAAAAATAATTTATAAAAATCTATTTTAGTGTATGGCATTGGTGATAGGATCCAGGGCCTTTGCACTGAGTTATATCCACAGCTCACACTCTCCCCATTTATTTTATTTTAAGACAGTGTCTCTTCAAGTCAGTGGAAGTTGCCCAGGCTGGACAGAAACTTATGATCCTTCTCCCTAAGCCTCCAGAGTACTGGGATTACAAGGATGAACCACCATGCCCTCTTTAAAAGAAATTATTGAAGCAACAGGAATGTGACCCCAAAGTACATGAATCTTCACAAGAAAATGAAAATCTCTGGAAAAGTTAGAAATAAAAGTAAGCATAGAGGATATTTTTCTCTTATTCTACTTGTTTGAAAGATCATTGATAATGCTTTGTTGGTGGAGATTCTCCAATTCCAAGTACTATAGTACTTTGCTGGAATTTGTTGATGTTGGGGAGGATCTGCATTTCAAGGACAGCAGGCGTATGAGAAATCTCTATATTTTCCTTCTGTTCAGTTTTTCTCTAGACAACCTGCTCCAAGATAAAGGCTGTTCAAGTTTTAAAGAATAATTGCTTGCCTAGAGAAAAAAATATAAGTTTACAACTTACAACTATCAAAATTACAGCAAAAATAGGAAAGGAGACTTCAAAGTATATTATAAAGATCCTACACCATGCATAAATTTTATTAGACTACAATGAATTAAAAATGAATATTTCAAACCTAGAACAACCATAACAGTAACACACACACGCATACACACAAACACACACACACACATACATGTTCTGTTGATTATGCTTCTCTGTAGAACCTGAATACCAATTCCCTGTGTCCCTTTCATTTTTCCTTAAGGACTTTAGCTCTTGTATTTCCATGAAATGCAAATCAGCAGGATTTCCAATTTTCAGGATGAAAACTTATTAAACAGGAGAAATTCAAATTATTTAGGGGCTTATTTAAGTACTAGTATTAAATGATGACTACATAGCCTCCTAGTGAAGTCAGCTTTTAGTTAAGAAGTGGAATGAATAATTTAAGTAAAAATTCGTGTCATGCTCAATAATATTGCAGTCAATCAACTTTTGTTCTTACAGCCTCTATTTCTATTTTCATCCCTGTAATCTTGCAAATTGTTTTCTTTCGCTATTGCTGTTTTAATGAATGCTGGCATGAAGATTTTCATTTTAATACGTTTACTAAAGAGTCCATTTTATTTCTTGGTCAGGAAGATAACTAAAACATTGAAATTTCCAAACTGTGAGAGTGCTAAGTTTTGGAAATTTGTAAAATATCAACATGCAACCCCTACTAATTTATGTCACATGGACTGCTACATGGTTCTCAAAGTGTTTCAATGTATTTAGACTTGGTCCTCTAGTTTTCACAAGGAAAGTGAGCTTTTATAAAGACTTCTGCAGTCATATGACTCCCTTGTTACTGGCTTCTCACGGTCTGTAAGACTTTATGGGCGTGCTTTACACAGCCCCATAGCCTGCTTTAATACCCAATTTTCTCTCACCTGCACTTTCATGTTCTCTCCCTCTGTCACCATTCTTTGTTTTTATTATTGTTACACTATTTAATTTCTCATATTTGCAGTTTTCTGTATTTCTAATCCTCCCACATTTTCCCCTAAAGAGATTCATCCTCAGATCTGTTCTCAGTTTCCTGTTCTGTCAGGAAGCTTTCCAATTATCCCAGTTCATGACCCCATAGCTTGATTATTTCACTTAGCATAGTTTTAATTTTATATGTGTCTGATTCCTGTGTCTCTCTTCAATGGAACTGTAAACTTTGCAGAGGTGTTGAGAGGCTAAACATCTTTTGTCATTTTTTTATCATGTTTTGACATTGAGTTACCAGTACCCACAAAACATTAGGCAATACGAAATGCTCAATATGTAAATATGAAATTCAATTCAATGCAGAGTCCAATTGTTAAAAAAAAATATTTTATTTTGGCAAGGATGACAGTTTTAAAGAGGAAAAAGCATGTAAAATCATGATATGATATGAAAAAATATCATTTTAGGCACCAAGCTTAAATCTCTATTTTAATATGTAGCTGTGTATGTAATGATACAGCTTTTACATTTCAAATACTCTTTCAGTTACTGTGTAATTTGAGTAATATTCAATGATCAGTAAATTTTTCTTCCTGGAGTTGTTCTCATAACTTGCTTCATTGGTGTGTTTTTTCTCCACTTACTCATGAATATAAACAAATAAATCTGAAGGGAAATGATGAGTGAAGAAAACCCATAAATACTCAATAGATTGTAGGAGAAGCTTAAGCTTTAAAATAATTATGTGTGTACTTACAGGATATAAATATTATTTTTCCACTAAACATAGATAATCTGTAAATAATAAAACCACATAAATGAAAAAATAGCTACTGAAGCAGCTATCACTGTGGTCACTATGATTTAAATTTTAACGTGAATTTCTGGGTTTGGCTGAAGTACGTCCAATGAGATTAGATAAAACTACGCTATCGGTAAACTTATTTGAATATAAAATTAAAATCATATGAAAATGTTTCCACTTGAAAATGGAACTACTTTTACACATTCTTTTACCCGTTACTTTTTTATTTGCCCTTGATTAAAATTTATACTAGCTAAGAATTCTGCAAATTTTCTGATTACGTAAAATCAGTTGTGAAGGGTAAAAGAATATATATCACTCAAAATATAGGGAAATCAAACTGAAATTTTCTAGTGGGGAATTTCAAATGTCTGTGAAAGCCCATCCTAAACTAAGGCAGCAGGCTGTGTTTTAGTAGACACCGCTTGTTTACTCCAAGGACACATTCATGTGTTTATCAGATGAGTCTGCTTCATCAGTGCACCCCTATTAATCAGAATTTGATCTCTTTCATGGGCAAAATCATTATAGTTTTCCTTAAGTTCAAAATGGTGTAGGCCTATTACCAAATGTTCCCACTCTTCTACATTTATTTTAATGTATATTCATGTTTATACATGCCTTGACTCTATTCATTTTTATTAGCACTGTTAAATCAACCATGGGAAGTTCCAATTTCTTCAGCTGTGTCTTTAGCAACAAATCGTAGTTACTAGAGATTGAGAAAATTTCAAGGAGATTGCTATTCAAAGAATCTGCTCCCTCATATGTACTTTATTGGTTCTTAAAATTGGCTATACATTTTCACTTCCTAGATGGTGTTTTAATACGAATATATTGGTCCCATGACTAGACCTTTTCCTTTGTTATGTTAGTATAACCTGGAGACAAGAATCTAAGAGTGGTCCCAGATGATTGTCATATGAAGCCAGTGTCCTGAATCATTGCCTAGAATCTTTTTTCCATCATCCTTATCTCACAGGTGTCTCTGATATGGATGATTTTGAATTAGAAAGAAAGATATTTTTGACAGCTTAAACTAATATTATTAATATTGTAAAATTCTTAATATTCTAAAGTGCAATACTGACATTTATGCCATTAATCATCTTTATAAAATATAATAAATACTAGAAAATTTTTCTAATTCTATCATAAAAATTTGAGATTGATCATTCATTGGGTTAGGTATAAAACAATGTCATGATCTACAGATGGCAAATGGTCTAGAAAAATCAATCTACAAGTGTTGATGATGACATCTAAACAATTATAAATATTTTATGGGGAAAATGCCCAGATTATTTCATCTAGAAATAGCTATGTTTCACATTAATTACTAATGAGAGGTGTTTGATTTCTGTATGCATATGCTTAATTGTTTTAACACAAGAGACAGATAAAGGAATTACAATTTAATTAGTCATTCCAAAAGAAATGTGGAATTTGGAGTTATATAGGACCAGAGGCTTAATTGGCTAATGAATGAATGTTTGTAAATTATGCATAAAATGTATATTATAAAGACTAGAAATATTTCTTACAAGTAAACCATCCTGTAGTAGTAGTGCCTGTGAAGAAAATATCAACAATATTAGTAAGATTGTCATGGGTAGTTCAATAAATAGAAATAAGTATAGTAAATTATAGTTTTGAAATTTGTACATAGGAAAAATAATGGATTTTCCTTAGGATAAAGTTATAAATATCCTGAGAATAAATCTTAGCTTGTGATTATTAAATTGAACAGTGAGTAAAAAGCTCATCATTCATACCTTTCAGAACAGTCTTGGACTTTCCAAAAGTAAGAGGAAAATATGTAAAATCAATGTTGTTTCATATTTTAAAAGACTCATAGATATTCTATTCTAGAATGTTCTAGTAGATTCTGCATCTTCATGTATTGTCAATTCCTGTCTTCAATTTTTTCACTGATCTACTAAATAATCTCTTCCATCCTTTTTTTTGTCTTTTGGTAAAATAAGTGTAGAAATTGGAAATGTCCTAAAAATACAACATCTTTTCTATTTATCAAAATCTAGGAGCTGGGGATTTAGCTCAGTGGCACAGCACCTGCCTGGCGAGGGCAAGGTCATGAGTTTGATTCCCGGTACCGGAAAAAAAAAAAAAAAATCTAGAGCAACCCATTCATTCGGGACCCCTCCTGTCTCTCACGAGCTCTTCTTATTCCTCATTCCCATTCCTATTCTTCAACAAATTTTCCTACTTAAAAAATACCATATTGTTATTTTTAATTTTTAAATGTAATATTTTTATTAGAAAGAACACAGTTATTCCAAGTATCCAAAAAGGAAGAGACACAACAAACAATCCTGATTGGAACTACATGTGAGGAGCCAGAAATGGAAAGTCCGCCAAATCGGTACCAGTGGCAAATAAGTGGGACTGGCTAGAGTAGCTGTGTGAGGAGCAAGGATAGACTTTCCAGTCCTAACTTCACTGTGTCCTTAACACTGGTGTACCAATCCTCTTTGCAGCCATGACTGGAAGATGAGGTATTCATATATTTTTCCTTTTGTTATTGTACTGATTGCTTGAATTTCTTTGTCTTCCAATTATTTATTATATTTTTAATTTGTTTTTTAATTTCTGATGACTTTTATGTGTTCTTTAAAATATCTTTGAAATTATTATATTATATCACATTTTATATTATTGTTTCATGGTAACATCTTCATGATGCTAAATTTTATTTGGTACTTTTTCTTTCTTAGTAGTGTAGAGGTATGCTTTCCTTTTTAATGTATTTTATATTTAAAGTTTTCTTCAAAGATCTGCAGATCTTTGGTTCACCATTCACATGTGTTAATGAGGAAGTAAAGTGAGAATAACGCATTCTGTGTTATACATCTTTAATGAACTTCCCTGCCTAGAATTATCTTCCTATTTCCTTTTGTACAAAGACAACAAAGAAAGCTGAGAGATAAAGTTAGTGTGTTAGTAGCTAATATAATTCTCAGCATTTCTGAGGTAATTTTGGTTTTAACATACTGAAGGGATTATACTACATAGAAAATCTGAAGGTGAGAGAGGGAAATGTTTTATCCACTGAATCTATACTGCCTTGACATCATGCGATTTAGTGTTTACTTCAGGAAGGAAGTTTAACTTTGTCTCTGGATTGTGTTATAGCGTTTCTAGTACACTGACACACTCACCATAATAAATGGTGAACCTCAACCACCCCAGTGGCTATGAGAGCAAAATGGCCAGATCCCCTTAGAAAGGAGATAGAGGTGATGAGACTAAAAAACTAAAGAGCTGGGTCCATTTCTGAGAAGGAAGAAGGACTCCTCAACAGACAAAATAATGACCTCTACAAGGTATCTAATAATATGCTGTACATGGAAACAATTATATTTTAATGTTTGAATTATGAGTCAAAGAAGATATTAAAATGATACCCATGTATTCCATACCAAGAAGTGAAATATTATCAATATTTTGAAGGGATTATGTGACTTCAATCATATTCTTTCTCCTTCTACCTGTGCTTTGGAAAGTAGGACAATCCCTCACAACAATATATTACCCTGCACAAATTTTCAATAGTGCCAGGGCTGTGCAAGCCCTATGTAAATGGTGTGCACATTCAAATTTATGCTCCTGTTGTATTAGAGCAGCTCATAGATTAAACAGTTCTTTTTGGTCCACATCCTGCCAATTCTTTATACTGACAAATGTTTAGCACTTTATATTGACAGATGTTTAGTACTTTATATTCATTTTTTGAAGTTGCCAAGAGTCTGACTCTATTTGTTATTGGTTTCCTGATGAACCTACTGTAGATATTTCCATTGCTTTTGCCATTTGTTATAGCTGGGCTTAGCTATTATTTGGGAAAAGTTTAAGTGTTATTCCCAAAGCTTCATACATTCAGATGTTTGTTCCCAGTGTGGTGATGTGAAAGTCATTGATATTTTTAAAAGGCAGAGTAATGGAAGGTTGTTACATCAGTTCATGGAACTATCCCCTCATGAGACCATTTGGCAGTTCTCTAGAGAGCTTTAATTTAAAAGCCTGAGTCTGGGCTGACCCAGTGCTCTTTGGCTTTCTGTTTGGTGATTTGATTGCTCACTCCATGTGTATTCCTACTGATAAAATTGTATGGAGTGTCACAACCCAGGGAAGGCACTCACAAGTCTCTGTCATATCATTTAATCTTCCAGCACCCAAAAATGTAAGCTACATGATCCTCTTTTTTTTTTAAATAAGTAATCTTCCTCAGGTACTCTGTTATAATAATGTAAACTTAACTCATATAGACAATATCCTCTTACAACACAATATACCATTTCTCCTAGGCCTCAGCTTTTTCTCTTATGTGCAGAACCATTACAAAGAAATTTCCAGCCCCAAGAAGCAACAGCTGTGACCAAATGAAACAGCTATAACATTACTACTTGGTATATGCTACAGACTTTTGTTTCCTTTATTCTTTCCCTCTGTCCCTTTCCTCACTAATTTATTTTCCTTTCTTAGTTAATGTTAAGATATATATTTTTATTTTATAGATAGATAGATGATAGATAGATTAGATAGATAGATACATAGATAGATAGATAGAATTGTTTTCCACAATTGACATGTAAAAATTTTCTTCCCCGACCTCCTTTCTGCTTTTCACAATTTGGATTACACAATTTTAAGTGTTTTATTTTGAAGGTTGTCATCTGTCAAATGAGGAGGAAGACAAAGGAAAAAAAAAAAAGGAAAGTTCACAGAGTAGTCCAATATGAGCATGAGAAGGAATAGAAAATCTTCCTCACTCTCTGACATTAGGGAAAGAGGCACATTTCCTAAGTAAATTTCCAGAAATAACTGAAGCTTAACTGATGCTCTCCAAGGCTATGGAGGACTTTCTCAAACCTGCAGGACCGTGTCCTTTGCCACTCTCCAAAAACACTAATCTCTGAAATTCTCAATGCAATTGACCCAGAGCTACAAAGCAATCACTGACAGTTAATTGAAATTCAAATCTCTTAATAGTTTTTTGTTCCTTTAGCAATTTATGCTATTATTTTAAAATATCACTCACATCAAAAGAGACAGTAGGAAGGCATCCGTTTATTTAGGTTGTGTTTACATTTTGTATGAATTAGACAATGCAAAAGGGATGATTTATGACAGTGTGAAAGGTATAAATGTGTTTAGGTGTTGCTGTGCAATCCAGTTTCATTCGTGAGTGGCAGGGGGTGGTCACAATAGAGAAACAGAAAGCCACAGTGCTCGTTTCCCAAGCTTTCTACCCCGTAGCACTCCACTTCTGTTTCTGCAGAAGACAAGGAGGGAGGTGCGGTCATAGCACCAGAGAGAGAGAGAGAGAAAAGAAACAGGTAAGCAAGCAAAGACATGCCAGGCTCTAAGGATGAATCAGAAGAGGGATCCAGCCTGTTAATCTGTCCGTGTTACATCTAAGGTGAACAGCAGACTGTTTCTTGAATTTCCCTCCTGTTCTCTTTGGCAAGTACAAATATTCTCTTTAGACAAAAGTAAAAGCAGTTACTCTTTCAAGAAAATGAAGGCATGCATACTACAAAACAGGTAATGGGAAACAGGTTCTCACTTCTGAATATGATGTGAGAGTGTTTATGTACATGAACTTGGTGGGAAAGAACATCTCAGCAAAATAATATAAATTAACTAGTCAATTTTGTGAGTTTTTAAATTTCATGTAAGAATGACTACATTTGACCCTGCTATGCATGTCGATTAAAACAAATTGCATCAAACCCTATTTAAAGGTCATGGACTAACCAGTTTGTCAATAGATACTGAAAGGTTGAACAGGAACCTGGGATGAATTTACTTCCATGAGAATTTAATAATTTCATAGTAGTTAATGAATAGTTTACCTGATAGAAGAAGAAGGAAAAGGAAAAGATGAAGAAAAAGGGAAAGAGGGAGAAGGAAAAGCATTAAAAAGAGCTCATTTGAAGACAACTAAAATACCCAGAGACTGGATGTCAAGTCATCCACTCTTGAAAGAGCCTGAACTCTGAAAGCACCATAAGACTGAACCTCCCCGAGGAACCCAGTCATTCCTAACTTTCTTCCTTGTGTGAATTAGGGCAATGAGATTAAGTCACATGATACCTAGGCAGTTATAGAGTAAAACTGAGAACAAATTTAATTTTAGAGACATCATAAATGAGACTATATTTTCCTAAGCAAACATTTCAATTAATATTGAATGTAGTCCAACTACATTTAAAGTCTGAATTGCATAGAATGTATAATTCCTTATATTTAAATATTAATATACTACAAATGACATCCAGTCCTAATGTTAAAGCCAAATAAAACCCCAAAAGTTTTACCTTAAGTCAAAAGTTACTATAAATCATTTCAGGTTTGATGCCTTCTTAAAGCATATTTCAAAAGGAAAACTCATTTCCCTCCCCATTTTTATAGCAGTAGGTCTTAAATGATGTAAAGAGTCAGGGAAATATCCAAATGGAAATTCAGCAATCTTATGTGGGAATTAAATCTTTTTGTGTAAAATATGAATTAGAAAAGCAACATTTCAGAAAATTAACTTCAAGTTTTAATTCAAGTGGAAGAACCAGAGAGGGTTCATTGTCTTCAAGAGGAGATGACCTGCAAGGGTTAGGCAAAAGGGCAATGTGACTTAGAAAGAAAGAGAAAAGCGATTACATTAATTTTAATAGCACAATACCAGTTTTCAATAAGCTTTATGACAGCAGAAAAGATTGATTTTTCTGTACTTTTTGCTAAAACGTGCGGTGTCCTAAACTACATTTTGCCAGAGCTCTAATACCTATAATTTATTGTATCCCATATTCTCAATGTTAAAAGAGGAAAAAAAGCAAAAGTCTGAGGGCTTAAAATGTAATGAACTGTAGATTCATTGCTAAAGCTCAATTGGAGTCCTGAAATTTCCTTTTAATTTTAAAATGCACTTAACAAAATATTAAAAAGCCCAAGAATGGCTATAAAATGGTGTCAGAACACTATGTCCTCTATATTCCTTCCATAAGAAGTGATTTGAGTTTGCTGAATCTCAAAGAGGGATTAAAGGGCTGCTACCTTAAATAGAAGACATGCTGTTCTGAAAAAAAAAAAAAAAGATCTCCAGTCAATTTGAAACATTTTACTAAGCTATCTACAAAAAGGCAGCAGCCACATTTATCTTAGGCAGACTTATTTTCCAGTCTAAAGTTAACATCACCCTATTGTTTCCTGGTACTTGTTTACAGCTTGCAATCAGAATAATACTAGTCAGGTTTTCTCTGATATTCACTATTTCCTAAGACAGAACAAAGTGTGTTTGGGTTTAGAAAAATATTTTTCTGTGCAGCATATAGTTTTGATATTAATAATGATTGCATAAAAGTTATAAAAATATAAGAATTACATCTAGAAGTGACTTAGATCTTCTAGTTTTCTTCAAGTGCAGACTATATCATCTATACAAAGAACCTGTTGAAAAATATGAAAATAAGTTTATTCATAGAAATTACTGTCCAGAAGAAAATATTATTTTAGTCATTATAAGTAGGACAGCCAGAAATTACACTCCTTTCAAAAAAGAAGACAAAATGATAAATTTTGGAAGCCACAACATGTAAATATAACCGTTCAAACTTGGTAGTGCTTTTTCTGAGTAAGGAAAGATTTGGGAGACGTGGTACAAGAGTATGATGAATGAATGGCATTTGTTCAAAACATGGGAGAAGTTCCTGTCTAGCTTATGATGACCGATCCAGATTAAAGGAGCAGAAGTTATGAGGAGATAAATTACACAACCATCAGTTTTGTTTTTGTAATAGAAAAGGACAGTTTATACATAGATTTCCCCTTCTTTCTTTTCTCTTTTCTCTCATCCCAGTTACTCTTGAATTTTGAGCAGTTTCCTTTCATTTCACAATGTCTTATCATACCTCCTATTTTTAGTCACTCTTTCAGGTTCTTACGCTAGTGAGACAATATGTTGCTTATACATGCAGGTCTTTATTTCACTTATAAGTGTGGTCTCTAGTTGTGACCATTTACCTATAAAAGTATATGTGTATATATGTATATACAGGATCGTTAACATAGTTGTACTACTGACTTACATCACTTTATTGAAAGGAACAGTTAATAATTAATTATTTGATCAATCTTACATGTCTATATTTGTTTTCCTGAGTAACCACTTTGAAGTTATCAATATGTAATACAGCAACCATTGTTAATTTCCTGTCATCGTGTCTGTAATTCAGTATCACTTGTATTGTTCTTGTGCTATTTTGTAAATGGGTGTCTGTTTGTTAATATGTTTTCATTCGTTTATTTTTAAAAGAAAAAGGAAAAAGAAAAGGGCAGTTTTAGGAATATAAGATCTCATCCCCACTGGAGATCTCCAAAAAGCTACATGTTCAGGCGAATAGAATGATTCCAAAAACGGCAGGAGAGATGGAATGGGATTTATCCTTCCTCCTTAGCACCTAGAGAGCATTTTTTAAAATTTATTGAAAGAGGAAATTGTTAGTGTTATCTTATAAAATGGAGTTTAACATTTCTCATCTATTTGTCACCAAATATATTTCAACACATACATATCCAATAGCCACGATGTTCCAGATGGTTTGCTAGACTGTACCGATAAATCAGGGAACAGGATAAGCAAAGTCTTGGCTTATGTTGATTTTTTTCTTTGGTGATAATCTCCAGTTTCATCAGTACTAAGCAAAGACGTTGCTGTAATGGAAACACCGGATAAGCCTGCTCGGATGCATCTGTGTGTTTAGAAGTGGGGTACGTAGGAGGATCTGCGCATTTTGTCTGAGGACACAGAATCCAAGTTTAGTCATGTAAAGTACATATTACTTACATGGATTAAAAGATTGGCAGGCTAGGTGAAGGAATGAACAAGAGTCTTCCAAGGAAAAAGAACCAAATTTTTAAAGAAGCAAAGATAAAAAAAAATTGGAGATGCAAACATCCTATGTGCTTGAGGAACTAAAAGAAGCTCTGTATCATTTCTAATATTTATATTATTTTTTATTCTCTTTAATTGTTTGGTCAATTTTGCATTTTTACATCCGATAATCTGAGCAACTTTGTTGAAGATAACAACATGTAATGTAACAAGCATTATTAATTTCCTACCATTGTGTTTTGAAATTCTGTATCCTTTTTATTGTTCTTGTGTTGTTTTGGATTTGTCTTTGTTGTTATTTTGGTTTTTTTCTCTTTAAAATATAAATAAAAGAAATGAAGTAATTATATTACAAAACATTTGTTAAACTCTAAGCTCCTTAATATCAACTTTATATACAGCTAGTTATACAGTCACAGCTAAAGAACTATTGATGAAATATTTGCTATAAAAATTAATTAATATGAGCTGTTCAATTAATATGTTGTACATAAATGACTTAGCATGTTTTCAGCAGAGAGTTAATGTTAATGGAAACTAACTTCTTTGAAAGTATGAAGTAGGGAAAATCACATAGTGCCTAGTCAGTAATAGTAGAATTTTCAGCTTGATCCTAAGAGAAATTAAGGACCAAGGAAATGGTTTTAATCAAATAATAAGTCAGCAGTTTTACTTTTGTAAAGGATCTACATGTTTGAGAACTGGCAGAAAGCACATTATGATCAATTTAAAATATAATAATCTGTACTTATTATTTAAAAGTACTTCTATATAAATCATATGTTGTCACAGGCCTCTTGGTAAAAGCATTTCCAATATCAATTTCACACTATGGGGATCATATATATATATATATATATATATGTATATATATACATATATACACACACACACCTATGATACATAGAACGTATCTTATTTCCTCTATTAAAGAACATATAAAACAAGCCTTTACTTATTACTGGTTTTTAATAAAAATATATTTAGCTATTAACTTTTGAATATTAGAAATACAAAGTGGATATTTTACAGTGATTTTATTTATAACATAAAAAATATAATTGTTTGTTTTTATTTTAAAAGCTGAGGTTCACTTAAGAAAAAAGTGAAAAGAGATCTAGTCATATATTTGTAATACCATGGAGATGAATAAGTATTTAGAGGACATAGGAATATCACTGCATGTACAAAAAGACACTGTCTACTGAATGGTGCCCTGTTGCCTTGGAAGAGTTAATTTAGAGTTTTCTCAGAGGCAATAGTTTTCTCTTTCCAGATTCATGCTTTCATTGAATAAAAAGCAGGGTAAAAGAGATGGACAGAGATAATCTACCTTTTGTCTACTGATTAGAATTAATATTAATCTCAGTGATTGCTACTGATGAAGACAGATTTATTCCTGCTAAAATGATGGAGTCTTAGCTTTTAAAATGAACTTATTTTCTTTTTACATATTTATTCACCTTTTACAAAGTACCCAATTAATCTTCAGAGTCAAATTAGCAAGCCCATCAAACATTTGTCTCATCAACTACAGGCACTGTCAATTCTAAAGTAAAGTGACACTTAACCAAATTTATTCTTGAATCAGAATCATTGTTTACGTCAACTCAGTTTAATCCTGGAAGCTTTTATACTTGATTGATGGACATTGTTTATACCTCAGCCACATCTAAAAAAGAATTTTATTTGTTCACAGTAAATAACATGCTCACTATTAAAACATTCCTTTTATTTTTCCAGTAAAACCACTGTTAAGGAAAATATCTTATGCAGTGGGGTGCAGCTCCCAGTAGCAACATAGAAATATAATAGCCCAACGTTCTGAGAGGTAACAAAACAAATCCTTCAATACAAACTCTACAGAACTAAAAAACCAGTATCACTTAGGAGTAGTACTGGCAGAGTATATCAATGTATTGCTGAATTTTAAAACAGGTACAATGAAATTAATATGAACTGGTCATTTAGGAGGTGAATATAAAAAAAGCTATCTTCCAACTTTGATGTGATCTTTGTCATGTGAAATGAATATTACAAAGTCAGCATGCTGGTTTCCATTTATACAGACTCAGAATACTAAGATACAAAATTGGGCTCAAGGAAAAATCTCTATTCCACAGCAACAAATTTCTTTGCACCAATGTTTCATTGTTTTCTTTTTTTTTTTTTTTTTTGGTTTTTCTCCGGTACCGGGAACCGAACTCACGACCTTGCGCTTGCCAGGCAGGCGCTTTTGCTGTTGACCTAAATCCCCAGCCCCTTCATTGTTTTCTTCTACCAAGTATAATTCTAAAAATTTTATTTCTCTTTAGTCTTGATTAATTTACATTTAAATACGTAATGAGAAATTGTAGGAGATTCTGGGAGAAATTATATTTAGTAATAAATGATAATCCTAAGAGTTACTGGAACTTAGAAAACTGCCCTATCATAGGGGAAATTATACTACAGACATATTTCTTTATGTTTGGAGTTTTATGCTCTAATCCTGTTGGACAGGCATGAAATTTAGTGATAGTCAGTATCTTCAGCTCTCTAGTTGTATATGGTTCATTGCCAACTACTTTTGAGACAGAATCTTACATTTTGAGCTCAATTTCATTTTTTTTAAAGAAATATAAGTATTGAATGTGTGTGTCTGAGCTGAGAGGTCACCATTTTATGCTATCACACCTTTTACTTTCATGTGATTCCTTACCCAACTCTATATATTACTGAAACTATTTAGCTATTAAAAAGTCATAGAACAGTTTAATTAGCTAAAGTAGTTAGATAGCTGAGTCCCAATAAAAACATCACCTATACTCAATGATTATCGAAAGTTTTCACACATATTTAGTTATTGATCTATCAATCATTTTGCTGAGTATTTTAACATAAATCCTGACTTCTCATCATTATGAACTTTAATATATCTCCAAATGTGTGTATTTTTTAAAAATGTAACTATAATATTATTACTATGGTAACTAAATTAAAACTATTCTGTGACATGCTATGTGAGTCAATATCAGATTTCTATGGTTATTTCAAAAATATCATTTTACAGCTGCTCATTGGCTCAAATAAAGACCTAAAACGGAGTCCACATAGTGTACATGGTGGTTGTCTTAAGTCCTCTGATCATTCTAGAGAGAGCAATCACAGTCCCCCGTCCCTAATTTATTTTAGTTCCTCTTTGTTGAGTCAGTTTTCTTGTTGAAAGGTTTATTGTGTGATTTGTCCATTTGTCTCCTGATGGTGTCCTTTAACTTGATTTTCTTAAGCCATCGCTCCCACTCCCTCTTGCTGTAAATTAGCTTAAGATTCAGCTCCCGTGTTTGAGGACCAGTACTTCATGATTAGTACTTTCATGGCTGCATTATATCACATCAGGAGGAAAGCAAGATCTGCTGCCTTATTTTTTAGTAGTTAAGAGTGATTTTAGGTCCTGACACCTAATCTTACTGTTTTAAGTTTTTCAATAATCTTCTATTTAATAGTTCCATCTATTAATGGTTATTCTTAATTCAATTATGTAAGTATTTATACAAATTTTTTTATTTTTTCAACAATTTGGTTAGAGTTAATTTATAATGGTTATTCTTAATTCAATTATGTAAGTATTTATACAAATTTTTTTATTTTTTCAACAATTTGGTTAGAGTTAATTTATAAAAAAAAAAATTCCTCAGTTAGAACTATTTGGATACCATAAGACTCCCATGAATTTGGGGCTCTAATTGCTTCTAAGATTTCTATTTATTTTTCTTGTCATTTGACATATGAGAATTATATGTACTTTTGGATATTTATACATTCACTATGTTTAGATATTTGCATTTATTACTTCTCTGGATGTCAAATGATCACTTCTTTGGAAAGTGTGAGTTTTTTCAAGCTGTTCCCTCGCTCCTTTTAACAAACGTTATCATTTTCTTGCTTTCAGGTATAAACTTATCTAAGCTCATCCAATGTTCTACACCAAGCCTAAAGTCAGCTGTTCAAAAAAGTCATTGTTCATCTTGGGAAGACAACTCTTAGGAACTACAAAATGGACACAAAAATGGGAATGATTCGTGGATTTACCCATAATATCTGTTCAGGGTCCACAATGATATACTTTGTATTATTCTAAAACCACTCATTATCAGTGCTGCAGAAGCAATAGCTCTGTGTGCCTTCTAATTCATAGTTCTGAATTCAGATCTCTCTTTATCATCAAGGTACATTTTCCAATGGTGTTAATTATCATCCTTTAGACCTCAGTGATATAAGAACACTTTGTGGAGCTGGGGATTTAGCTCAGCGGCAAAATCGCCTGCCTGGCAAGCACAAGGTTGTGAGTTCGGTTCC
>NW_004955406.1:25923371-25934353 GCF_000276665.1 Chinchilla lanigera | reverse complement strand
CAAAAAAAAAAAAAAAAAAAACACTTTGTAAGCACAGTATACAATGGAGAAATACAATATTTAACCATTTTTCCTGAGAACCAAGATTCAACTGATATCTTTAACAATACAGGTTTAGATTTGCAATAATATCACAAATAAAAAAGGAGATGGAAAGCCGGGCATGGTGGCACATGCCTGTAATCCCAGCACTCAGGAGGCTGAGGCAGGAGGATCTTTGCAAGTTCAAGACCTACCTGGCCTACAAAGTGAGCTCAAGGTTAGCCTGAGCTGCATAGCTAGACCCTGTCTCAAAAAGACAAAAGAAAAAAAAAAAAAAAAAGAGATGGAAAGAGATATTGTCAGAATAAAATTTACTGGTGAGGCTGTAAATTGTACGCTCTGGAAGGTAGTAAGATTAACTTCCAAGGCCCTTGCTCCAATCATTTCCATGAACACTGGCAGTTACGGTGCCAGTAACACATGTGATTCCATTGGGGAATCCTGCTTTCTTTGTTTGTTTTGTTTTGTTTTGTTTTGTTTTGTTTTGTTTTGTTTTCTGGTACCGGGAATTGAACTCACGACCTTGGGCTTGCCAGGCAGGCGCTGTGCTGCTGAGCTAAATCCCCAGCCCTCTGCTTTCTTTGTGAAAGAAAAAAAAATTATTTCTATAATTTTTTTACAGTAGAAATAACTTATAAGTCAGTTTGTTTGCTATATCAAGTGACACGAAATAGAAACATTACCAGAGTAAACCTCAGATTATTTAGAATTTAGGAAAATATTTTTAAAATATCTAGGTAAAATCCTGTATAGAATGTGAATCTAGTAGTCAAACAATCTCTCACTTTCACAGGGACCCAGCAGTATCTCAAATTCAGCTCATTCCTCTCTTTTAAACCATGCTCCCTAGTGAAGAAAATAGTATGTTTTATATCCTTCTAATTGTTTGTAGTTCCTCTAATACTGCCCTAAAAGAAAAGGCCTTAATATGTTTTAAGTATTTTTAACATACATTTCAATGTATTTCCCAATAATGTGTATATCAATGTACATATACGCATATAAATATATATTTATATATGTAGTAAAAATGATTGGATGCAAGCAATTCTAAAAATTGTCTCATCGGTGCAATTTTTATAGCATGTAAATATGCACTTATTTGGTCAGAGTGATTTTCCCCTTTAATACACCTTCAAAATTATATGAATTAGTTTACAGGGGGGATGAGTAATCACATTTCGTGTTGTCTTATTAAACAATTTGGAAAACTGACCCAAATTCAATCACTGACATACAAAAAGAAAATTACTTTCTAGATATCAGCCTGACTTTCATCCTTCAAAGAACACTCTGACATTAGATGTTGATAGTTTAGCAGAAATTCTGGAGCCCAAGGCTGTTTTACAGCAGCTGCTTTATTGATCCAGGCCACATTCAGTTATTTGTCATGGTCTTTTCTCAAAATTTAACTTGCTTGTGTTCAGAAGTGGAAGAAAAGACCAACAAATGCTTGCTGTTGCCTCATAGCAAAATAAAGTGCAAACTCTGCCATTATCTACTGACTTGGGACTCTCATCGTCTCGAACTCAAATATTTCAGTGAGGTAAAGATTTTCAAATTACTTATCAGCTAAGCATTAACAGAAAATGGTATAGTGTCATGCTTAGAAGTATGACCTCTAAAGTCCTGCAAATAGAATACCTCTTTATATAATCTTGGGCACGTTCTTCAGTGTTTATTTTAAGAAAGAGGTAGTATTTCGAGTGGGATTAATTGCAATGTACCTTTTACTATGATAAAATCTTTTATTTATACATTTAGCATATATTTTTATCGCACTTTGTATTCTTATGTATTGTTTACATTATGCCCCCTCAAAATTGGAAGTCTTTAACAAGGAAACAACGAACAGGGGCTGGGGATTTAGCTCAGCAGCACAGCGCCTGCCTGGCAAGCACAAGGTCATAAGTTCAATTCCTGGTACCGGAAAAAAAAGAAGAAAAAAAAACAACAACAACAACAAACAGTGGCTTAAAGAGGATTAAAAGTTAATTCTGATTTATTTAAATGTCTGAACTTATAGGCAAGCTGGAATATAAAGCATGAGTTTATATAGGGACCATGATTTCAACTGGCTTGGCTTTTTTAAAATTTTAAACAGAATGAAAAAAAATTTTATAAAAGCATTAAAACAATAAAGAATTTCACTAAATAAGATGATAGGAAAAAAAGATGATAGGAATTCAACAATGGTTCTATATTACATATTATTGTCTTCAGATTAGTTATTTAGATTACCAGATGTAAGAATGCATAATTAGTCAAAAGAACTCTGACACTTGCTTGGCTTTGTGTTTGTCTTTTATTGTGCCACCATCTGAAGTGTGATCTTTCCATTTATGATCATGGTCCATTCACTCACCCTATCCACAGGGCAGTCACTAAGAAGAAATGTGGTCGTGAAGCACAAGTTGTTTCCTTTTAAACTTTTGTAGCAAACCCTACCACACTCATGTACTGAGGAAAAGTTAATTAAACAGGCATAACTCTCTGCTTGGTAGACCTGCAAGTATAATCTCTAGCTAAGAATCCATGTGTCATGCACGGGTTGTTGTACTTAAGAAAGAGGACAGGACATTGGAGATTCAATTAGGAGACTCTGCCACATCATACGCGGAAAAAAGAAACGTTTCCTTGAAGCCAACATAATCTTCAGAGAATTATCTAGGTCCATATCATGATTGCTTTTTCACATTATACTGCAGAAGAGCTGTGTGCTAACAATGAATCCTCTCCTATTTGTTTTGCTTCTCCAAATCCATTGACCTGCTTTGAGATTCCCTAGCCACACATGAAAATATGTGCCTGAGGATACATCAGACATCAATTCTGCCCTCACAAAACTAATACTGAGTATTACAGCTATCAAAACTTCCTAAGGGGTTAAACACCAAATAGTGAATCAAAATACAAGGAAACATAGTATGAAGAAAACAATCTTTTGCAAATAGTTCCTAACAGATGAAATTGAAGATCATACCTATCATTTCACTATTACAATTCTCATTTTCTTTAAAATGAATGTGACGGGATTCATTGATTTCTAAATTTTTTTTCTAGATGTCTTAGCCTGTTAAATAATACATTGATGTATGTAATGAGTTAGCGTGCTGCCAGAGAAGTTGATTGCTTAAATCCAGTAATGTTTGTTTTATCTAATTTTGGTACTTTGTTACAACATTTAAAATTCATATTTTAATGCAGATTCTGTAAGTTAAAACTACTGCTCACACGAAATCATTAAATTCAGTGGTATTATGATGACACAGATAAACATGTCTATTTTATTACTGAATCTTTATACCAAAGTTAACACTTCTTTTATATTCTACAAAAGGTGGTGAAAATAATTATATTGTCCACATATAATAACTCAATAATTTGGTTTCCATTCAGAGATTATTAAAATACCTGACCTCAAAGATGCTGTTAATGTAGTTTTGAAATTTAATTTTGATGTATTGATTTTTTCCTGGGGGATAAGAACTATTTCAAATGGAAAATATGATTTGCAGTTTATTCTTTACTACTAGGCAGAAGCCTAAAGGTAATTTTAATAAAATGAGATCCAGTTATAAAAGAAAATGAAAACCAGAATTAACTTTGCTGATAATCCTGCTGATTGCTAGAATAAGCCAGTTAATGTCATTTTGGCAGTCAGTTAATGGTTAGGGGGGAGTAGATAACGATGTGCTTTCATTTGAGATATTGTTTAAATTAAAAAAAATTGTTTACCCTATACCATTAATCACATCATTCTCTAATAGAGATACTCAGCAAAGTGTATAGCATTGTAAACAATGTGAAATTTTCAAATTATCTTTTACAAACCAATATAACTAGTCCTGAGGAAAAAAGATCTATCTCTGTCTCTATCTATCTCTATCTTTCTATCTCTCCATCTCTCTATATATATCTCTATATATCTATCTCTCTCTATCTCTATCTCTACCTCTATTTCTAACTCTATATTTATATTGATGTTAGCTTGGTTAAATAAGTAAGATTGGAAAGAATATCCCAAATGCTCAGGAATAAAAAGCATCTCTCACTTGTCTTAATACCTAACATTTCTATGCAACAGACTGTAGTATAGTCATGTGTTTGCGTCCTTATTTACCTCAATGGCAGATTCGGTGTATGAAACATAGTAGGCACACAATAAGTTTGCATGAAATTAACTTGGATTGGATCTTGAAATAATAGATATGGTTTAAACTGAAACTCTACATTATATGTGGTAAAATACAACTTGAAATATTTATATGCTTTTATTTTTTTTCCTGTAGTTCATTATGGCCTAATATTCTTTCTCTTATAAGACAAGACCAAAGTATCATCTAGCAAATCTGAACTTTGTGTTATTATTCATATGTCTTCATTTTGTTTTCTTTTAAAACAGGTTTTCTTTGAAATCTCTGCTCTACTACAGAGAGGGTGATACTCTTCTACTGTTTTCTGGTTTGTATCATTTGAGCCTTTTCCACTTCTCATGGCAGAGGTTCTTTTATAGTATCTGTCTTAGTTACTTTTCTCTTGTTGCTGCGACAAAATACCTACCACCTGAAGTTAAAGGGAAAAGTTTACCTAGCTCACAGTTTGTAGAGCTTTCCGTTCATAATTGGCTGGCTCCACGTCAAGGTGGCACATGGCAGAGGGGCAACAGTTCATGGTGGCAGAAGAGAGCAAAAGCAACAAGGGCAGAATGACAAGACTCCTTCTATCCCTTACACTGTGTGCAGGCCGCCCAGCCTAGGGTGAGTGTAGCACTCAGACCCTTAATCCCAGCACTGGGATTGTGAATCAGTCACAGACTCCAAACTCCACCATCTGTGAAGAGCCTGACCCACATGACTTCATGAGGCTTTGTGAGGACATCCAGACACAAACCCTAGCAGTATCGTATTGAATGTATGCCATCACCACATTCCTGTTCAGAGGGCAGTGGCTGTGTATCTTGAAATTCCAGTGTCATACAGTGCCTGGCATCTAACAGGTACTTGCTAATGATCCTTAAAATGTAATTCTTATAGATTATAAATGAGATTATTTGTACATTAATTTAAGCAATATTTATCAAATTTCAGGATGGATCAGAAAGACAATTATATAGAAGGGAAAAATACTTTTAAGTTTGGCTACAGTAGTTAAACCCAAACTCACCTTAGTTCTGTACTCTCTAAAGATTGACTCAAGAAACACATACGGTATGCTTATCCCACCTGCGCTGTTCCAAGAAATAGAGACACTTGCACTAGTTAGAGTGTGCAATTTGGTGAGTTTATTAAAGGCTTTCCCAGTGCTTGAGGATGTCTTGGAATCATCTGGGAGCCTGAAGAGCTGCTCACCGCACTGTCTTTGAGAGACTGATAGCAAAATGAAAGAACCATGAATTTCTCATTTTTATGGCCACAGAGACAACTTGCCTAAATTTATTATTTATAAAATATAAATATGGCATTTGTCTGAAAAACATCAGAAACAATTACCTATACATCATAGAAGCAAATTATCCTTAAAATACAATTTTTTACAAGTCAAAAGAAACATTGAATTTCTACTCAATGTAAATGTTTTGACTTAATGTAGGGCAAAAGATCTATTTTTTTCTCTTATAAAAGATCAAAATAATTTACACCATCCTTTTAAGCACTGAACTGGCATCATCTATATAAAGCAACATTTTCAAATTGAAGCTATTTTTCTTTTATCAATATGTCTAGACACTATCAGTGCAATCTTTTTAATGATCCAATTGATTGTGTTTACAGAGTTGAACTCATTCCCATTTCTGAATTTCACATCTGAAGACACTTCATTACATTTCCTCGTAGTGATTTTCTCCCCACAAAATCAACCAACTGATAAAACACTTTCAGGAGTTCTTTGTTATTCTGGCAACCACCTCACTTATAAAAGTTGCAATTAATCTTTATTTATAGCTTTGCTCCCAACTGTATCTTTCTCTTGTGAACAATCAACTTAATTTTGCTTCTAAAATAATTCCACAAATACATTAGAAGCATAAGCTACCACTCGGAAAACCTAATTTTTAAAAGATTTATCAGAATGCACAATCCTACTTCAAAAGTATTTTGTTGAAATTCAAGTGTCTTAATTACTGTGCAAAATGTAAGATTATTTGATCATATGATGCAAGACAATGCCACGGATGCAATAGGTCCAAGAGGAATTAAGTGGATAAAAGAAGAACGTAATCAATATGAGTACATCACTTTCAAACTTAATTTTTAGAAAAGTAATTGCCCATTTTGCAGTTTTCGTAGTCATGACTCAGAGCCTAATTCCTTGCTTTCTTTTTCTTGGATTTTGCTTTAAGGCCTGCTTTTCAATTGACATTTATTATTTATCACAAACTATAGCTTTTCCTGAAAGTAATCCTACCAGGACTTGACTCTACATGAAAGCTCCTAAAATCAAAGTAAAATTTCCAAACATGAGCTAGACAAAGAGAAACAAAATCAAGCCAGCACTCTGCGTTAGTGTGCAGGAGACCACAGAGAGGTAGGGAACCTTTCAAACTCACAATCTGCTAGCCTATTCAGGGCAGTACCTGCTACCTAGCCTAGACTTTAGTAGGGTCATTTGCATCCACATAATTTGTTAGTAACAGAAAAAAATAAAAATGCAAATCCCTTTGCTACTTGTTCAAAAGAGAAAAAGAAAGTTTTATTTTGTTTTATCCTGTGGTTTCTCCCTTGAAGTCTTACAATGTATTGTATGCATTTAATCCTGTACTGCTTCAGATATAGACACACAGGATTTGAGCTTCCCAATCCCAGTTGTGCCCATCCCGAGTCATTCTAAGTCACACTTTACACTTGAAGAGGATGGTTGGTGGCCAAGGTCACTGAGAAGGGTCAGGAAATTGGGTAGCTCAGAGCTGATTTTGAGAAGACAAAGTAGCAGCAGGGAGAAGGATCACATTGAAGCAGATTCCAAGTCCCTAGGAAGTGTACATCTGTCCCATTCATTTTATTTACAAAGCACAAATTCAACAATAAAGTTATTAAGAACTTCCAGACAGGATCAAGCTCCAAGCATGGAGCACTATTTGAAAGCCCTGGAAGCAGACCTTGACTGTAGTTAATACTGTGGGAAATTTCACGCGCAAGAGGTGGTGAGAAGGGATGCATGGGTGGAAGTAGAGATGGTGCATGACTACACTTGAAATTTGGTCTCTTTTACATTTGAACGCAGTATTGAGACTAGAATGATGTTGCTATTATAGCCTATCTCATAAAAGCTGGGGGAAAATGTCCATCATCTTTTCAGTCACAGACAGACCAGAACTGCAGAATGGAATCAGAAGATTTCCCAGAGGAGAAGATTGGGCCAAGGGAGGCCATCTGCTTCAGCATGATCACCAGGAGCTTCTGGGAGATATGTGGGGCAAATCTGGCAACTGAAACCAGAAATAACTATTTTCACAGCATCATCTTCATCAGAGAGCCTGTCCCTTGTTCTAGTGCTCCTCAAGCCTATGCTTCACCTTGGCTCCCTCATATATTTTAAATAAGATGTGTGTCAATATGAATAAACTGCAAGAAAAAGTTGGTCAAGGCACCTACTCCCAATATCTTTTTGGTTTTGCATTTGATTTTTAAGACAGATAGTCCTCTCCTTTTCCATATAAAACCTTTTGCTTTTCCCATTGTTTTTAGAATAAAATACAATTGCCCTTTACAGGGAGCTTTATGTACCTTTTCCCACTCCTCCCCTATAACTAGATTTGCAGTAGTCCTGTGATCTCCCATTACTTGCTAACATCATAGCCCTTAATGATGGCAATGTGGTCCTGTTAGTATTCTCCCCATTAGTCTTAAGTTACTTGAAAGGAAAATAGTTCTCTTATTTATTAATCCACAGGACCTCACAGTGCCTACCATGCCAGAAGCTTAATAATTATTAGTAGAAAGTATGCAGGTTGATTTTAGAGTTTTGACTATGAATAAATACATAGTATCATAGGCCTATAAGACTTTGGAGAAAGGAAATACCAAGAATATGCACTACAGTATAAAATGCATTCTAACCTCAAGAGTAGCAGTTGGCACATCTTCTCTTCCTACCTGGTAGAGAGTGGGGAGGGTATGGCATCTGTATTTCCATCAGCTCAGCTTCATGGCCTTTTGGAACTGTTCAGGCTTCTCAACAGGTGCCATCCCTGGGAGGTCTATGGTAACCACACCTGCTGTTCCTTCCTCTGTGGAATCTGCTGTCCCTTATGTTAGGCTGGATCACATCAAATGCACTTTAAAGCATGGGAGCAGCTGCTGTAACATCTGCCACAACTTGACAGTGGATCTTTCCCAGGGATGCTCATCAATTTTAAAGCACTTTCACAGCAACTCAGAAGAAAACACAGAATTTCATAGTAGAGGCACCTGTGGCTACATAAACCAAAATCTTCAAAATTAACGCCTTGTTGCTTTGGCATTGGTTTAACCATGAGTAAAAAGAGCTTTCATAGCACATCAGGGCTCACAATTCCAACCATCAAACACTTTATTTTGATTCTTCTAGCTCATACATTTGTAGGAATACCATGACACTTTCCATTTGAAATACAGATTGTTCTTGTTATTTAGGCCATTTTCCAACATTTTTGGTTTTCTGGTCCTGACTTGATAAATATATCACTATGTCTCTATATAGTTCCTATGATAATCAATGTAATAAAGTAGGGCAGTTCATTTACTCTTTTACTTTAAAAGAATGCAAGGAAAACTCACATCACTCAAACAACTGGAAAACAATTAAAATTCTCATACATAGAAACCATAAAAATAAAGTAGAAACAGAAATACTCAGTTAAGAATCAAATAATAAAACTTAAAAAAAAATAAAAATGAAGATGATCTGCATTAATGACCCTCTTCATTGAAAGCAAATGAGAAATTCCTTTCCAAGAATAAAAGTATCATTTGCATATACGTGTATTAACCAGCTCTGTATCTCACATATTTTTTTTTATTGAAATGGTAAAATATTTGACCATCTCCTTGGATGTATTCATAGTAAGGAGCACTTTCATTGTTCTACTCTTATGGAGAGGTTTTAAATATGGAAGGTTAGCCCTAAGTGGTCTCTAGTCCTCTCTGCTGCAGAGCTTTCTTTGCCATGGGGAGGTGAATTATCTGGTAGTTAGTCAGAAAGAACTGGTATGTGGAGGGCTGTGTCTGCCTTTTTTCAGGAAACAAGCTCACCTCAGAGACCTCTGCCCCTCTTGGGAGGTATACCTGCTCTTCTTTCTCAGTTCTTCTTCAGAGTTATCAGCAACATCCAGAAAATAAAGATTCTGCTCTGCTGCTATGATCTGGTTTTCACCCTCAAGGACAACCTATCTTCCTCCAGTGTGGCAATCATAAAGTTTCAGAAGAAAGTGCATTAAGTCTATGTAATTTTAAGGCCACTTATAATCTCAGTTAAGTGGCTGACGCTGTTTTAAGTCAGGTCCTTCCATCTGTATTACTAAAAGTGATTCATTGGATTTCTACCTTCTGCTTTTTTATTTGTCAAGTTATTCAGAACCAACAAAAGGGAGAAGGTCATGGTTCTGGGAAGTGGCTCTATGTGATTCTCAACTTACTGAAGAGTAAGAATTATTCCTAGCCAAATGGGTAGGATGTTATTGAATGTTTTTATTCCAAGAAAATAACATGAATTATTTCAAGAATGTGTTCTTCTGAGTGCATTAATTTATTTGGTCATGTGTGAAAGATGATGGAAATTAGATTTATTCTCCACTCCGACCTAACTTAGGAAAAAGTTAAGGATAATTTATCAAATTCTATAGTGTTTCTCTATAATTTCAAAATATTTTCTGGGAAGTTTGCAAATAAATTCATAATAAATTGACTCAAAAGATAAAAAAATGTTTAAAATACTTTTGATGGAATGTCTATACAAATATATTTAGAAGGCTTATTCCAAAAGCCTTGATTATACCAGATCTGGTACAATAATGATAATGACAGCACTTTTCATGCACCAATAGCTGTCTAAATTCTAGATGGTCTTTTCTAATTTCCACAAGGGGCTGGGGATTTAGCTCAGCGGCAGAGCATCTGCCTGGCAAGTGAGAGGTTCTGAGTTCAATCCCCGCTATCAAAAAACAAAATCCATAAGGTTGATAGTCACATTTTTTTCTTTCTAGAAGATTAAATGACTATTCAGAAAAATAGGATCTTGTCTAAATTGCACAAATTGTAAGTGAAAGAACCAGCTGAAGCCTGCTTGACCCTAGGTCAACCACATATTGCTGCATTTTCTTTCTCAGTGGAGCTAAACTGGATCTGAAACAACAGGTCAGTGTTCTGAAGGCACAAATGCAAAAAGTGAAGCTTGAGCGAAGGCCTGCCTTCTGTGATAAAGCATCTCCAGAGGCCCAGTGCAATGGAGAGGGGCAGAGAGCTTCATAGGAGATAAAGGAAATGAGTCAACATTTAAGAAAGAGCATGGCATGCACTGAAATGAGGCAAGAAGTTCTGCAGTTTCACTAGGAAGAGTGATAACTGAGTGAATAGGTTAATTGCAATGATGTGCTCTCAGAAATCTGATAGAACGTGCTAGCTGTTGTGGTGGACTGTGGGAAGGGATGAAGAGAAGTGACTTTAATGATTTTGTTTCTATTACCTAGGAAGAAAGTTAGGCACACTGAAATTATTGTTATTTAATTCTTATTACACTCTGTAAGGGAGATACTTTAATTTCTGTTATTGAAATGGAGTAATAGAGAAGAAGAGTGTTTAGCAGCTTATTTTCAATTATATGAGTAATCATTGATAAGTCTTTTTTTAATTTTAAAAATAAAAGGAGGAGGGGCTGGGGATTTAGCTCAGCGGCAAAAGCGCCTGCCTGGCAGGCGCAAGGTCGTGAGTTCAGTTCCCGGTACCGGAGAAAAACCAAAAAAA
>NW_004955406.1:25883774-25921916 GCF_000276665.1 Chinchilla lanigera | reverse complement strand
AATGCTATTGATTTCTGGGTGTTGACTTTGTATCCAGCTACACTGCTGAATTTGTTTATTAATTCAAGGAGTGTTCTTGTGGAGTTTTGGGGGTCTTCCATATAAAGTATCGTGTCATCATTGGTAAGTCTTAGACTTACAATATATCCTAAGTGACCCAGCAAAGTGAAGCAGTTAGGAAGTAGACTTAGTAAGGGGGATTGTGTTTGGTTTCAGTAAATTTATATTTAGGGTGGCAACAGGTCAGCTTGTGGCAAAATCCTGTTTTTGAAGAGTTGTAGTCCTATGGCCCTTTCACTGGGTTTCTGAGCAGCTGTGGCCTCCTTCTAGAGATTCTTTCCAGATTCGTGTTGTCCTGAGCAAGGGATTGGAAAAGACAAATGAAAAGAGTAGCAAGATATTACACTTATTCAAGATAGGAAAAGAAATATGCTCTGCAAAGCAGTGCAGGCCAGTTAAAAGTAGGAAAATAAATGTGTTCTTCAGAGTGAAACCAGGTCACTGGGAAAAGGGACAGCACATGGTCATGTGGTTAAATGTCATAATCTTTAATACCTCCCACTCCTTAGGCTGACATCACATTCAAACCATCCTATCAAAAACCTGCTGGATCTTACACCCAAAGAACTGAAGATAACATTTTTTGATTGGTCACAGATGCAAGGCTTGGGAGTTGTTTTTCTGGACATGTGTCCTGGACTCTGTGATTGATAAGTCACACCCACACCCTAATCTCCTGCTTCAGCCCTGCTTTAACAGGGATATTTATTTGGACATGGGATATGAAGGAAATATAGAGAGTATGTTTAAAATAAATATATTATTATGATAAAAGACACATGGGTTACTTTGAAGCTCATAATTTTTATTTAATGTGAAACTTGCTATCTCTCCTACAAATTTCTTTACTGTATAAACAATCCTGTTGCTGTTAGAATAGTCATTGTCCCACGGGAGAAGTCAGCTAGAAATGAAAAAGAGAGGGCAGATTTACTCAGTCTAAAACTTATCCTACATTTAGAAACTTTAGAAATTCACATCTTTAAAATAATGCACATTCACTTTATTGTTTAAACCAAATTATGTCGAATTTTCTCAACCTCCCCCCCCAAAAAAAAATTAAATAAAAACTTCACATGTAGAATTTGATGTAAAGTACTTTGTTCAGAAACAAATCCTAAACTGTGAGTTCACTTGGCAGGTGGAGCAGAGGCAAGAACTTACCTACCCTGGCACCAAAGTGGTGTTGATGTTCTTCTTGGCTTGACTAAATTTGGGCATCTGATATTCTAACCCAAGAACATTTACTTTAGACAATTGTAAATCCTTCTTCTGCCCATTTAATAGATAGGTCTTTTAAAAATCTTTCAGCTTTATATCCTAGGAATGTCTTTCTCAGGGATGAAAGAGCCATTCTTTCAAAAATGTGAGAATCAAGAAGACCTCTGTCCTCTAGTCTCCATGAGAGGATACTCTCTACCCCTGGTGGCCCTTTGTTCAAGATTGTAAAAGTATCTACCATATAAAGATATAAAAACATTGACTTTCCTTTGGATAAAGAAAATTAGCAAACACAGATGTCTCATGATACCCTTCCCAGTCCCTGTCTCAACACCCACAGCTCTTAAAAATTTACCTTCCCTTTGTTTTGATAAAAGTGAGCTCAAACTTAGTTTTAATCCCTCTTCCCTGTTACAGTAACAGTAAAAAGCATCTTCTTTGACCACTTACCTTTGTCTGGTACAGTTTTTACACTGATACCAGTTACTGAAGTCTGCAAGCTTGTTAAATGGTCAAACAAATTTTAATGAAACTGTGGTCTATTAGACTTTGGGATACAGCGGAGCAGCTCTATGGATCTGATAGCAATGTGTTCAGGATAATTAAGTGTGTTAGTTATTTTACACATGTTTTAGTAAGGTTCTACTAAGAAACAGTACACTTACTTTAAAACTAAAAAGAGGAGAAATAATAAAATAGGAAATTGTGGAGAGAGGTTTTTTTCTTTTTTCTTTTGCCTGAGGGCTGCAATTCAAGGTTATCTCTGGTCCATTAATTTGGAGACCTGAAGATAGAAAAGCAACTTCTCTGACCAAAAGTCAGATTTGTGTGAGGTAGGTTGGTGAGAGATATAGCTGGAGATAAAACTGGAAGCCAAGAGAAAGCTGCTCCCCTAGGCCTTTTCCAAGCTTTTAAAGTATTATTTGGCTGACAAAAGAAATAATCACTCTAGTTTCAGTGTAGCCTGAGGGAAAATGGCTGGTTAGTTGTCTCTCCAACCTAAAGGTTTATTTCTAAATCAGACACCAAGTGTTTGTTAGATGCTAGAAATAGACATTGCAGTGTTGTTCTACAGGAATTTAAGCTAATATTCCGATAATTTAAACTTCTAATATTTTCATATCTGAGGATTTATCATAATAACAAAATATTACTTAGTTTATATACTCAAAGTACTATTCCTACTTGAACCCATGTTTTTGCAACTAAATTCAGCTACATTAATTATATGTTATAAAATCCAGTGCATTCCTACCCCTCTGTGAAGGATCTGAGTATTAAAATATTAGGTGTTCTGCATATTTAATTACAAAATACTCAAGTCATTTATTTAGCTATAATCTACTATGGGCGGAAAGTATATAATCTTCTTGATGATTTGCTTGATAAATGTATTTGTCTTTCTAATGAGCTTCTTTGTTAAGTTGGTTGGAATGATTAATGTGCTAGAGCACATCATCGGTAACCTTGAAAACCAAAAGTCAATATTTGGGAAAAAAATTCTAACATAGTGAAATGCACTGCTTAAAACTGCAGAGCTCTCCACAGGGATGCCAGCAAGTTGATCAGCAGACATGTTTGACATGTTGCTATTTAAACAGGATTAAATGTACCGGGTAAGTGATGAGGGGAAAGGTAGGCAAAGGGAGGGGCCTTGCAAAGCAATTATAGCACAAGAAGTGATAAGCCCCATTATCTCTCAAGGAATTTGATAATTCGGATTACTAATTACCCTGTCAGTAGGCCGGGAAGAGTACAGAGTAAGAACTATAATTTCCTCAAAGAGAAATTACTTAAAAGCGAGTATACATCCCATCGCGTAACTGTAGTTAACTTTCACTTTAATCAGCTACATAACCCTAGGAATGTACACTTCATTTTGTGTCGATGAAAAATATTTATTCTAGAATATAACCATTTCATATCCTAAGAAGTTACAGGAAATGAAATTCATGAAATATGAAACACAGTAGAATGAGAGATTTATATTTTAAAAATGAGGAGTAAACATTTCTTGTCAGTTGTTTTGCAGTCTCCCCCAAGTCCACCTTAACTCTGTCTAGCCAAAAACAAATCCACTTGACATCACTCGGATTCACCTTTGCCAACGTCTTACTTCCCTTCCTACTTTTCTATTCTCTTATTACTCAATTAAAAAAAATCTTTTATAAATACCATTCTTATGAAGAGAAAGGAAGAAATGATTAGAAAGATAAAGCATCTTCATATTCTGGTAAAACATTTCCTTTTTTATTTACATTTTTTTCAGACATAAGGCAATAGAATGAGTTGTAATCCATACTCATAAATGTTTAGATAAATTGCTAAAGCATTTTGAACTCAGGTACACAAGAACTACTGTATTATCTTTCTGTGCAATTTCTGAGTTAAATATGTCAAACTATTTGGCATTATTTTTTCAGCAATGGTAATGAACAGAGCTGTACTGGCATGATGCACCTCATAGCACGTCATCTGGAAGGAGCATAAATTTCAGAGCATGAACTCCTGAGCCAGACTCCCTGGGTCTGAATTTTGGTATCGCCTCTCACTGGTTGTGTGACCTAGGAAAGGTGGGTTCATATTTGTGCCTCAGATTCCTGTGACAGAACAGTGCCTGTGAAAATTAATACCCTTGAGAAAGTGCCCTTGTAATAAAACAAATAAATGAATACAAATTTGGCTTTATTAAATTAGTTGTAGCAAAACCAGTAAAGATGGTCAGAGTCAAGTGTGTTCTAGAAAATTCAGTCTATTTATCAATTGGTCCATATAGAGGTAACATACAATATTTGTTAGAGTATGTTGTCTTTCTCAGCTAACAAAATAAAATCAAAGGCTCATATGAGTCTCCATTGCAACAATGGATAATATTTACATACTAGTTTGTTTGCCCTCTAGAGAAGAGATGTATTAGTCTGTTTACTGTTATTAATAATACAATATACTATAGACAAGATGAGTTATAAAGAAAAGCTTATTTAGTTCCCAATGTTGGAGATTCAAGTATCCAAATCCTGTGAAAGCTGTCATGGTGGTAGAATCTTAATGTCATATAGGGCAACAACCCATGCCAAGAGAGGGGGAGCATGAGTGTGTGTTGCTTGGTCTCTCCCTCCTATAAATCTACTAGGATTCATCATGACAGCTCCACCCAATGACTTTATCTAATTGTCATCACCTCCCAAAAGCCCCACCTTTAAACACCGAGCTTGAATTCTGTTTCTTTTTTCTTAAAATCTCACAATGCAGATTAAAGTTTAACACAGGAACTCTTGAGATGCACATTCACACCTCACTCAAACTATAGCAGCTGGTGTTCATAGAAGAAATTGTTCTATAGCATGCAGAATATATCAAGAATATAAAAAGCATTTATGGCAGCAAAAATGAGACAGTTTTTAACCCTGGAGAGCAAATCTTCCAAGTGATGTTAAACAAGGCTTGCAAAGCATCAATCTTAAAATGACATAAACAGTCAGTCCCACTACTAGTTTTCAAAACTTATCAAGCTGAATTTTGAAACAGGAAATTTACTGATCTCAATAGAAGCATTTTGTTGGCATGTGGTTAAGTCTATTTTAATGAGATATAAAGTTTATATTAATAATGAAAGAAAATGTAAGTGCTTGGAGGAACATGAAGAATAAAATCAATTTTATAAAAAATTTAAAGAATAGTAGATGAAGGACCATGGATATAGCTCAGTGGCACAGCACCTGCCTGGCAAATGTGAGGTCCTGAGTTCAATTTCCCAGTACAAAAAAAAAAAAGAACAGTAGCTGAATTTTGATCAGATCACGTTAGAGGCTCACACATTCAATACTGCTTAGATTTCTACCAGTAGTTAGAGTCTGAAGATAAAAAACAAATAAACAAACAAAAAATACTCACAAGAGAGACTTGTCTGTCTTTAACTGGCCATTAAGCGTATAGGCATGGAAGTACAGGAGAACATCTCTAATATCATTTACTTGAACACAAGAAATCATATAACAGATAAGAGTAATATTGCACAAAAGAGAAATAAGTGAAAAAGTACTGGAAAATTAGTACTAATTCAGCTTCTTGGTGGAAAATTGTCTATTTATGTTGCCATCTCACCTAAGGAGACTGCCAAAATTGTTCTCCAACCCTCTTGGTTGAGACAAAGAGATAGGGGCTCTATACCTTTAATGATTACATTTTAAAGGAATGGTGCAGGGTCTTTCAGATAGTTGTAAAATAGACAAGAAGCTTTAAAAAGATTTCCATCTCACAATGCAAAAGACTTAAATCAGAGGCCAAAAACAAAGCTGTCAAATCACTTCCCCTGGGCTACAATGCCAAGGGAATTTTGGTCACTGCCTTTCAGGATGGCTGGATTCTGGAGGACTCTTAAACTGCTCTGCTCAATATCCCCCAGGAGAATAGAGGCTCAATGAACCAAAGAGGATGGCTTTGCCTTTTTAATTGGGAGAAATAAATTCAAAACTCAGTATGTTGGAGTTTTAGTGTTATATGAATTGTTCAATACACCCACTGATAATAATATCTTATCTATTCAAGTTCAAAGGCAAATTTTTCTTAGTGAGTATTATATGATGAAGACCTGCTCACAGAGGTGCAAGGATGGAGATTCTCTCATTCTGCAGGATTTGGTTTCTTATAAAAGCTACTCTTTCTGCCTTAATAGTAAATAGCAAGTTTTAATGCAGGGCCAGAAACCCATCAAAATGTAGTTTACCAGGAAAAGAAATTTTCAATTGATCCCCCAAATAAACCAAATAAATGAATAAATAAATAAGGCCAAAGCATTCTAGAGCATATCTAGGATTTGTCTAAATAATCATTCTTCTTTTGTCTTGCTATGTAGTAAATCCGTTTGAAGTCAGTTAACCCAGTTATTTGAATTGGTTTAACTCTTAAGGGCTACTGTTTGAAAATGAATGTTAATGTATGATAATTCTGGCTGCTGGACAATTTCCAGTTTGGGGTTTTCAATATGAGACATTTAACTAACAAAATTAAATCAGGGTTAACTCATGGAGACTCGTACCTTCTGAGTAAAGCACAGATCCTTGTCTAAAAGGTTAAACAGTTGAATGATTTTTATTCTTTACCTAGGAGAAAAAGATTGACGTTTGAGACTATTACAGTGCTAGGCAATGACTGGGGTTGGGAAAGGAACGAAGAGGGTATTAACATACTCCAAATGGTTTAATTTATCCACAGAGAGTCTCTGATTGACAATGGTGTTTCAATTTGGACAGCTGGAAGCAAATATCTGGAAGACAGATTGAATATAAGAATTTTTTTAACATAAAGGTAAATACCTTATAAATACTATAGAAATTTTTTTTTTCAAATCATTAATATTTAGAGACTACTAAACCTCACACCCTTCTCTAAAGACTAAAGGGAAAAAGCAAACCTGTATCAGTTTACAGTCCAAAAAGCCAAAACATAAGTTAGGCTTTAATAAACTATACATTAAGAATTCAAGTACTCTGAATTTGCACAAGAATTCAGAAAAAAAAAATCAAAGCTTGATAGTAGAAAGAAGATATGAGCACAAAACATTATAAAAATATTACAGAGAATATTTTTAAAAAGCACTACATTAAGAAATAAGTTAGTAAAAATATTTATGATTGTTAGCTGTCTGGAGCAGAGAAGAACCAAACAAAGAGAAGAAATAAGGCCTCTACTCCAGACATGGAGAGCAGAGGACAGCATGCAATACGAGACGCCCCTGCAGCTAAATAAACAAGGGAGCTGGGGTTTATAAAGTCTCTGGCTAGGGGTGGAGTTTAAGGGGCGGGCTTAGTGATGTGTCAGGAGCTGATTGGGGGTGTCTTTGCATGCTCATGGGAAGGGCAAGAGCAAGTTGTACAGCGGCCTGAGGGGAGGAGAAAAAGGGGGGACGGGAACGCGGACGGGGGCGGTGGCGGGGGTTGTCATTGTTAAGATAAACTGTTGTTTTGGGATTCAGCCATATTAGACCACCGCCACCATAATAACTCAGCAATTCATACCTGGGCAGGAACCTGTCAATTATGATAAAATTATTTGGGGGCTGGGGATTTAGCTCAGCGGTACAGCACCTGCCTGTCAAGCGCAAGGTCGTGAGTTTGATTCCCGATACTGGAAAAAAAACAAGCAAACAAACAAAAAAATTATTTTATGTAGACACAGGATAGCCATCTTTCACAGAAATGTATGTACATTTTAATTTCTATAAGGAGCACAGTTATTTCAACAGTCCACAAATAACAGAAATTATATCCTGTTATGCACGTGAATAGAGGAAAGCACAGATACAGAAACATGAAGTTGCTTCCAATTGCTTTACCATCCTCCGGGATGTTGTTCCTTAATAGTGCAAATGGAAAAAGTGGCCTGGGCCCCTCCACAGCTGTATTCTAGACCATAGGAAAGGAAGAAGGAACAAACAGCATACTGTGGAAGGATGATAATTGAAAGTGGCACAAATCAATTCTACTGGAGTCTTTTCATTGCCTAGAACTGCAGACAGCCTGGTTTAGTTGCCAGAAAGGTTGGAAAGTCACTTTCTACCCACGTTTTATGTGCCCGTCTAAAAGTAGCAAATGGAGAAAAAGAAGGGCTGACATAATAGGACTCTACGGAGATAGTTCTTGGCTGCACTGTAGTAAGAAGCATTGCTAAATAATTAGACAATGACTGTATATTTATATGTATGTGTGCATACATTCATTTCACTTCTTTTTTCCCACATCTGCCATGTCTTTACTTAGTTTCTTTCATGCATAAAATATGGGTCCAGCCATAAAATGATTCACACGTCATAGTTTCTTCACACACAGTAAATACTCAGCCATATGCACAACTCAGGTAATTAAGGAAGTAGTGGCAAACATCCTGCATTGCTGGGAAGCAGCTTGGCTCTCAGTTGTATCATAACATCTCCTGCTGGGCTAAATAGACTCTGAGAAAACAAATGTGTTGGTGGGCAGCGTGAGACTTCCAAGTCAGCTTGACTATTTAGTGTTTGGGTACCCAAGCCAACAGTTTGTCTAAGTGCCTCTTTGGGAAAGCAGAACTCTACCTTGGGAGAAAAGTTACATATTTTGCAAGTGAATTTCCAAAAGTGAAAACTGTGGAAACATTGTATGAGATTCTATATTACTTTTCCCTGCTCCTGACAAAGAATTTCTTTCTGGGGGAATAGTTTTGCAAAGAAATTTGATAGCTGACTTGAGTAAACAAATCTCTCTTAAGTAGTTCTCTGATTTGGAGTTCTTCACAATAATGTCACACAAATCATTTGTATATGCTTACTCTAAAACTTGTCTACTGCAAAAGCAGAAAGGAAGGTCCTTCGCTGCTTCATAGTTTTAACACTTTTTTCTTTACAAAATGTATTACCAGAAAACAATGTAATAGGCAATTTCTTTATGAATTTAAGACTACATAAACAACAGTATAAAAAGTACTTCAAATTACAAATTCCGCAGAGATATAATTTATTTTCTTTTTCTGTTGTTTTCACTACTTATCACAGGTCTTAGAATATTGCCTACTTTATAAGAACTACCTAATGTTTTTTAATAAGTACCCAAAATTGTTCATGTAAAACAGAGCTCATGAGTAGATGTGGGTGTATATACTTTGTCTTAGGTTGGACAACTTTTTGTTGGGCTGGGGAGTCATAGGCATAGACATTCAGAAGACAAGATGGTGGATAGAATAGAGTGGTATCAGGTATGTCCAGGACCAAGGCAGATACATCAAAGAGGTGATTGCTCTATAGTTACCTATTAGAAACTTCTTCCAGCCTGCAAAACAGAAGAAAATTATATAGGCATTAATTTACTAAGATTTCCAGTACATCAAAAAGTTTGGAAACTATAATAGGGTTAAATATGTGGTATATTTCCAGTGCTTATATTTATAAAATAACGTACTTCAAAATTGTACACATACAAATACACATGTTGGTTTCTATGCCTATCCCTTATTTGAAGATAAGAGCAAAGTTTACATATGGGGCCCACTGTGAACGTGAGGCACAGGCCAAATAGTGCTTTGGCAGCGCTGAGATAAACCCCATCCCTGATAAACTCTTGGCTCCAACTTGCCTTTCTCTCTGATGACTTCGCTGGTGCTTTGAGTAGACTTAAGAGCACTTTCGAGTCTGTGAATTTGTTTTCTTTCCCTCTAAAACTTTGTCTGCACAATATTCAAGTACCTTAATTATTTGGTTCCACAGCTATTTTATCCCGATTAAGAAATCCTTCAATATAAGAAAAATGAGCAGTATAGAGTATTCCCTCTTCACCCCCTGAAAAAGTTCAAGAATAAATGAGTGGATGAATGAATGAATGAATATTGGGCCAGTGTTCTTTATCCCCCTCCTGTTTTTGTTTCTGAACTCCACTTAAATCTTACAAAGGTAATGAAGATGCCATGGGCAATTTTCCAGAATAGAATTCTCTGCCTAAATATCCGACTTCATTTCAGTATTCACTCACTTTTCCAGATCTAGACACAGAAAGACGTAGAGAAGATTATTAACTGGTACAGGGGTATAGTTACATAAAAAGTATAACTGCTAATTTTTGATAGTACAGTAAGATAACTTTGGTTGAAAATAATTTATTGTACATTTCATAGTGGTGAGGATTTTGCTTATTTTGTTTGTTGGTTTGTTTGCTTTCATGGCGGTACTGCAATTCAGTCCAACCACTTCTATGTGCCAAGCAAGTGCTCTATCACTTAGCCATATTTCCAGCCCAGTAGAAATGGTTTGGAATGTTCTTGACAAAAACATAATAAATATTTGAGACAAGAGACATTCCAGTTACCATAATCTGATCATTACACATTGTGTATACTTTGATATGTTACATTCAACCTCATAAATATGTGTAGTTTTTAAAATTTTTACTCTAGTCAACAGGTATGGCTGATCTCTTCTCTATTCCATAATAATTAAATATTGCTCTAGTCAACAGGTGAAGAAATGAACAATTTTTACAAAATGGTTTTAGTTCTACCAATAGCAGTAGTTTATCTTCCTTTAAGTGTTGTAACATCAGGGGAACTAGTTGGTGAGGAGCAAAAAGGAAAGAAGGGAAAAGAAAAACCATCAAGAAAAGAAAGAAAAATGAAAACAAAGCTTTTGGAAAAAAGGATAAAGGGAAGATAGGGGAATAAAAAAAATATCAAGTTATGTCATATAGAGGCACAAATTCCCTCTGATGAATATGATCATTATGTGTACCTAAGATGTACCAATAAATTTAATTAATTGAGACAAAACCAAACTGTGTAATGTCAGACTGCCTGGAAAATGTCTCTCAGCAGCATGCTGGACCCATGTATATGTACCAACATTAACTACTTTCAGGACTTCATTCCATAATATTGACATATTGAACTGACCTACATATTTGATTCTCTACTGTGCCATTGACTATACTAATTAATGACAAGAAGTGAGCTATGGATCATATGAAGTAAGTATAACTTTATAATTTACTGAAATTTTAGCATAAATTAATTTTTGGAGTCATCATTAGACTGAGAGTGTATTTTGCTTGCATCTTTACATGCTGTTTGATGAGGATCATGGAAAGGAAGGGAACAACTTTAAAGGATGCTTTCTGACAAGAGAATAACAATACTTAACATTTGCACCAGATTAATTTTAGCCATGTATAGCAGGATGGATTTCCCAGGAAGCAGTCAGACATAAAAATTAGAGCAAAGAAGGCTTACTATGAAGAGGCCAGGAATCAATCCTACTGAAGAAAAAAAGAGAAAGTCAAGCTCTGTTATATTCTCAGTAAAGTTCAGCTGACCTTACGTTGAGTTCTATTTACATTAAGAAGTGGAAGCTGAATCTGCTGATTCTATTAATGAATCTAAGTTGTTAATGGATAAGAACTGTCTCATGGGGTAGCCTTGGTTAAGGTGGCTCTCTGAAGTTTAAACAACCCAACAAGGACTGACATCTGACAATTGTTTGTTATCAGGTCTCTCAGAACTAAGGAAACAAATATTCCATTCTTGAGAGGGAATCTGGGTAACACCATGTCTACCACAAATGGACAGACATGCCATATGTTGAGAATCAGTCATGTCAATTGTCTCTAGTTAGAGACACAAAGAAAAATGTAACAGGAAATTGTTAGTAATTTAAAATTCATTAAGTGGTGTAAAAAACATTGTTGTATCAGCAATATACCTGTTATACTAATTGCATCTTGCGTGGGATATTTTGAATAAAAAATAATTCACATTATTTATGGAACAAGCAAGTTAAAGGTTAAAGAAATAAAAAGACAAATAAAATTATAACAGAAATCTCTCTCTAACAGGTCCAGAAGAGTTTAGAGAAGATAAGATGGGGACATAAGTAAGTATTCTGTAATGATAAATATTTTTACATGGGGTGGGCAAAGTTTAGGGAGTTCAGAAAGATTCAAATTTACTATAAAAATGCTTCATACATAAGGTCTTTTGGGGTTGGGCTTTGTAACTGTAATTAGTAAGTGTCAAAACTCTCAACTGAGACTTCTATGCCCTTAGAAAATAACATTCAAAAATTTATTTTTTATTCTTTTATTTTTGGTCTTTTTGAGACAATGTCACTATGCAGTTCAGGCTGATCTTGAGCTCACTTTAGCCCAGGCTGGTCTCGAACTCACAACGATCCTCCTGCCTCAGCCTCTTGATTGCTGGGATTACAGGCATGCACCACTATACCCAACAACATTCAAAATTTAAGAAAATAAAAATTGTTTTCAGATGAGCAATGACCAAGAGAATTCTTCTCCAGGAAGTTCATTGCAAGGAATGCTCAAGAAAGTTATTCAGTAAAATAGTAACAGAGAGCAAGATGGATCACCTAGAAAGAACAATGTGATCACCCCACTGTTAAATGAAAAATTCTTTTCCTAAGTTCTTTATAAGATCATTGATGATCACAAGCAAAATGAGCCAGGCATGGTACACACAAGGATCTCAGGACTAGGGAGGCTGAGGCAGGAGGATCATCACAAGTTTAAGATCAGCCTGGACTAGATAGTCAGACCTGGTCTAAATGAATGAATGAATAAATCAATAAATAAATAACAAAAAGAAAAATGTATTGAGTTTTACTATATATATAAATATATATTTATTTACTATATAAAGAACGACAGTGATATAGACAAAGGCATAAAATCACATTGTTATACATTTCTTACATTGTACATGAATAGCAAATGGTGTAATGATAATTCAAAATAGAATGCTTTCAGTTAGAAATATATTTTTTATGCCCAGAACAGTGCTTCCAAAACAAGATGCTTTCATCTATACAGGAGCATCACCTGGGAACATGCCAGGACTGCAGATTCTCAAAGTTGAGACTTGTGGATAGGTAAAATCCAAACACCCATGTGTTAATAGACATCCATTTACATATAAAGCATTAGACTAGGTCACCCTAGCACAGGGCCAGGTATTACTATAAACCATCCAAGTTATATTTACTAGTTTAAATATCATGTGAAGACATTGTCTAATGAATATATTCATACCAGTTTGCCCAATAATTCTTTAACCATATTTTAAATTTAAAAAGTGTGCAATATTAAATGCATAGAGATATGTGTTGTATGAAATGTACAATATCAACAAATGGAACTATATTCTCATTAGAAAGGGAACATGATATTAAAGAAGATACATTCTGAATTAAAAAGTAGATGTTAGCTCTACTTTTTGTGGACATGAAAAACTGTCCAAAACATGTTTTTCAATTAAACAACAGATTGGAAAACAGTACGTTTAAGGATATTCTGTTAATGTAATTATGCATCTCTTTAGGCAATTATACTTCTGAGTTACAATTGTAATTATAAAACATGAGTTTAATATTTAGAAGGAAATTTAGATAGTAAATAATGAATCTCTACCTTGGAAAATAAGGAATTAAATCATTTGCGTTCTCCTTAAATCATATTTTTTCCTCCTCTAAATTTATAAAATATCAAATACCTTGAGATAATTACGCACATAGGCTTTTGATTCTTGACCAATTTATAGCCAATTCTTCATGTATAAAACAAAAAGTAGCACCTAAACTTCCTTCTGCCTATTTTTCTCTCTTTCACATCTCAGTTTCTACCGACTTTACCATTATTTTTATATTGACAAGGTTCAGCACATTTGGAATTCTATTCTAAAACATCAATAGATTTGTAAATATTGAAACATATAAATCAATAGCATTTTACATTTTAAAATTATAAATAAAGTTTAATTTGTAACCAATTTCATTTGATACGTTGGGCCTCTTGACAAGGAAAAAAGAAGTCATCTTATCTCCCTGTGCTGCTGACCCTGTGCCATTTAAAAGGACAGTCTATGGGTAGTGGAGTAGGTCCAAGTCATTATATTTTGATCATACTTTCCTTGAGCAGCTTTTAAATTTTTTCCTGGGGTTTCTGATTTTCTTTCCTTTTCTTATGCAGCTACTTTTTATTTTATATTTACAAAGCCACATTTAATTAAATTCTTTATTGCATGAAATCCATATTTGTCTAAAGGCATCCTTGTTAGAGGTCTAAATCTTTCTGGTAAGGCATGAAATATTTGCTCCAGGGGCTGACTGAATAGCTAATTGTTAACCTAGAATTTATTTTCCCTGTTTCTACTGCTTCTTTAATCTTATATCTTCCTCCTTTTTGGATTATTATTTTTATGTAATTATCATGTAATTATTTTTTTAGAAAAGATTCAGAAAAGGCAAGTTTTCTGAGATTATACCAACATGAACATTTATTCAATCTTTACTCTTGATCACTGTTCTCAGTGACTGTAAAATTCTTGGTTTATAATCATTTTAGCTAAGTATACTGGAAACATGTTTGTACTGCTGTTAATGAGAATTTGGATGATAATTTTGACTTAGTTGCCTTAAAAGTGCAGTTATTAGATACTACATTTGCATCGGATAGCCCTGCTTCATCCTTATGGTCCCACAGTGACTTCAGTAGCAGCCCTTTAGCTATAAAATCATCTATGATTAAATTATAAATGACATAACTTTTTGGAAGTTAACTTAATCTTGGTACTTTTGAAGGGATTTGAGTTTTGTGTGGTAAGTTTTCACAGCTTTTGGTACTCATATTTGGCATGAAAAGATTTGAAGATTTGTCACTAATTTTTGAAAATGTTCTACATACGGTTTTTATGCTATTACTTTACTACCCATTTTTTATTATCTCTTTATTTCCAATTTATTGATTATTGGCTGTTTTAAAATGATCTCATTTGTCACCTTTTCTACTCTATCACTTTTTCGTATTTTTGCACTCAATGTTTTTATACTGTATGTCCTCAAAATTTTCTTGACTTTTTATCATTGCATTTTGAACTGACTATATTTTTACCAAATACATTTTAATTTTAAACAGCTATCTCGTTTGCCTTTTTTTCATAATAAAACATGAGCTAATCATATGATATAAACTTTCAAGTTTTCATAAATTTTATATGTACATCTTTAAAAGGATACTAATTACATTCTTTTGGGAATTTTTTTTTTTTTTTTTTTTTTTTTTTTTTTGGTTTTTCTCAGGTACCGGGAACTGACCTCACGACCTTGCGCTTACCAGGCAGGCGCTTTTGCCGCTGAGCTAAATCCCCAGCCCTCTTTTGGGAATTATTATTTCTGGTCTGAACTTCTGTTCTATCTCACCTTGGTCATATTATTTATTTGGATGTGTTTTGCTCGTGTTTTATCAGATATTTGTCATTTCTGCACATCTATTCACATTTTAAAATGAAGTCTGAATTGATTCGTATTAGTGGTTGGTTTCCGTTTTCTCTGTTGCAGGGTAAAAAACTTCCGGTCTGCTTGTAGACTATTTCACCTTCCCTTGTGAGAAAATTTGGTAGAAATCTGCTTAAGCAGACAAGCATATCTTCAGCTGATGTTCTTTGCCCTGTTGCCCTGTCGTGCATAGCTGAAGAGCAGACAGACAACTATGCCGGAATGTTCTGTGCTCCCTCGGACACACTGGTAACACAGAAAGCCCATTGCTATGGCTTTTGCTCGGGCATAAAGATTGCTGTAAGTTACAAGGCGCTTAAAGCCAAGAATCATTGCTAGCCATCAAGACTCTTCTTCAGTAGTTAGTTTGATCTGCCTTTTTCAGGAGAGTAGCATTTCTGCAATTCCCTTCCAAGAATTCTGTGTGGCCTCTCCAGTGTTATGAAGACAAATCTCCTTCCACTGTGTCTCCCGTAGGGTAACCCGTTTTGATGCTATTTATATGTCAGCACCTTCCCAACTACTCTCCATTTTCCACAAATCTGGGTACAGCCCCGACGAATCAATGACGTCTTGCTTCCTTCCTTGCACTGTGGTGCCCTTAAGTGGATTGACATTTGAATAAGACTGGGGAGAGAAAAGAAAAAAAGCATGTCATCAACTAGAGCTTTCTTTAAATGGAATGAATTAATATTTGGGGAAAGACTTCTTTCTAATAACAATATTGCTAAAATTTGTGCAAAACCATGTTCAATGTATTGCAAAGCCTCTTTATGCTGGGATTTCTTAATAGTCATTTTTAAAATCAATTTTCAACAATATGAGGGGAATTTAAAAAATTATTTTCCTTTCATGTAATATTTATGGGGCACACATGTTTTTATGCATGCTTTATTCAAAATTATTAGACTAACAAAATAAAATCCAGCTCAAGCTTATAAAGAACAAGAATTTTCAACTTACAATATAGTACCGAGTAATCTTAATCAAGCATAAGGAACTTTGAGGGTTGAGGCATTTTATACAAAATTCTAGTTTAATTGTCATTAAACTCCTACTCAACTAAAGCATTATAATTTATAAAATTAGTATTTTACTAATTCTATACAGTTATGGAAATATTTTATAATAGTCTTTTTTATTCCATAAAAAAATAGAGCTAAATGACAGCATGGATAAACTCTGGTGACTTGAGGATTGCTTTAAATAATAACCCTAACTTCGGGATTCTATTTAAACTCTCTGCACTGTTTTGAGATATTGTGAGAGTAGTTTCTTTATGAGATTTCTGTTTAGATTGGAAATTCAATGAGAAAAACTGGTTGACAGTATTTCAACATTTCTAGCTGCCGCTTCGCTTATTATCTGAAAGCACTGAGGGATCAACAACAAAAAAGTAGTGAAAATGGAATTTTGATTTAACTTTTTTGAAGTTCTGAAGGGTTTCTGACTGAGGACAAAAGCTGGAGACATGCTGGAAACCGGCTTTAGCATGTGCGTGTACCGCATTTGCTTCTACTTGCAAAATACCAAGAAACTAGCAACAACTAAACACGACTGCTCAAATGTGGTGTGTAAATTAATGTTAACATTCTAAATAAGATGCTTAAAATAAAATTTAAATCTGATAAAAATAATCTTAAAGATGTATTATATGCCACATACTTTAGACAGGTCACATTTAAAATTTGGCATACATTTGTTTGAAATGAGAATCTCACTAGATTGAGTTTCTGATATCTCAATGGCAAACTTTTTTCCCATAAAAATACTGCAAACACTGATAGTTTTGATACTGACGGCAAGCTTCTCTGTGTGTCAGAGTATTATTAGACAAGCAATACTACTTGTTAAGTTGTTATTAAAAGTGTTTGTTAGAGGTTTCTATCTTGAGTACTTTCATCACTCACTCCCACACAACACAAAGAAAATTCTCCAGCGGAAAATATAAAATTTCTTTTCACTCTGGATAGAAGAATTTAAAAACAAGACAAATAGCAACATCACAAACAATCACCACGCCAAAATGAAAGCATGAAAAACTCTATAGCTCTTCTTGTGCTTTGTTCCCTACTAGCTAAATATCATGCTCAAACATAAAGTTGCATATATTACCTTAGCTCAGCTAGCCTTTAATCCTAAACAGTGCTTAGTGATGGTAGAGGTGGTGGTGGTGTGTGTGTGTGTGTGTGTGTGTGTGCATGTATGCATATATGCAATGTATTTATATATTATTGTTATGTGCTTTTGTGGTACTTATTATTTAAGAGGTTTTACAATTTTACAAATTTTAAACATTGTGATCAAGTATTATTAACCCCGTAGTATAAATGCCTCTTGTATGACAGAATATTTTTGAATTTAGAAATAGAATCATCATATGTTATTGACAAGGCCAGGTATCATGCAGCACTACCTGCAGCAGTCTAATTTAAACATAGCTTTAGCCAGTTTGAATGACTGTGGTCTCTAGCATTAATTTTATTCTTAGAGTATTGATTCCTTATTTTCTTGGAAAAGCAGTCTGATTTACTGAATGTGTTTCTGTGAACACTTTAGGAAGGAAAAATGTCTTGTTTTACTCAACATGTCTGTACCGTATTTTGGAATGGTGTCATGACAGAGAATCCATTGTTTAGCTTCTGTAATATACGGGTGATGGAGACCACTATGAAGCAGACCTGAGCAGGACTTAAATTAATCAATTGGCTTTTCATGTTCACTTGTGAATCTGTCCGAGGCCTGGGCTCCTTATCGGGGAATGGCAGCCTCATAGTAAGTGAACCTCTGTGAGTAACTAATCCCTACTAGAACCTCTAGTGGTAGATGAAGCCAGAAAGCCTCAAAGGACAAGACAAGATCACAGCCAAGGATACTTGGATCAGATTTCAAGTAGATAAAGACTATAGCCTCAGGCGTCTTATTCTTCAGTGGATTAATTTAATGTCTTACTTAGAGAAGTCCTTGAGTGGTTCTGCCCTTCTTGAGTATTCCCCTCCCTTCTTCTGATAACCAAATAAATATGGGTGACCCAAAGAAGGTCATGGTGTTAGCCCTCAGAGAGTTAAGAATTATGTGAAAGGGATTTGATCCCCTTTGAGCCCTGAAATCATTCCATTTGCCTCCTTTTACATATTCTTCACCTTACACTCATTCAGGAGATTGCAGACCTGCTCAGCCTGCAAAAACTAAGAGATATTATTAATCTCATACACAGATATACAAATAATTCATTAAAATATTTGAACAAACTGCTTCAGCATGTGTCAAGAATTTCTCAGGGGCTGGAGGTTTAGCTCAGTGGCACAGCACCTGCCCGGCAAGTGCAAGGTCATGAGTTCAATCCCCGGTATTGGAAAAAAAAAAAAAGACTTTTTTCAAGTAGTTGATATTTTTACTTTTTATGTTATCTCATGTGTTGCTCAGAATAAGTTAGCAAGGTACAAATCTTTATCATAAACTTAAACATAGTTTATGTAGTATTTCTATGCATTTGCTGGTTAATAGTTTCAAAATTAGAGCTTAAAATTAGCTGTGAGTAATTCAAAAGCCAACATATTCCTTTAATGGAGAAGGGTTCTATGTGGTAGCAGTTGTAAAACCTCTCTGGTTGATGTTTCTGTTTTTGGAACCAACAAACCTTTGGCTGAAACCTCAGAAATGATGAATCAAAGAAACTTTCCTCCTTTACATTATGGGTGTCAAGTATTTGGTTCAGCATTAGGACAAAAGACAAAAACATTATCCTTTTGAAAACAGCTATGAAAATATTGAAAATCAAACCTAAAGGTGTAAGGTAGTATATATGAAGATAGTTATAATAAAACTATGATAAGAAAGACAAATATATCATTAATACAAATGAAGGGAACAGTTTTTTGTGGCCTCATGGGACCTGTAATGGGATAACGTTAGCAAATCTCTCGGCACAGCAGAGTTAGGTGGAAGGTTGGCATATTTCATGGCACTCAGGTAGACATGCCCATATTCAAGGTCCCCCAATAAAGATTAATATGGTAGTATCACTGTTTGAGGACCTGACATTACTATAATTTGAAAGCATTTTAGTGATAATGATAGATATTGAGGAACAAGTACAGAGAAGAAGTTAGAATAATAAATCCTGGATTAGCCTGACCAACTACATTGGAAGCCTGGTTCACTCATCTTCTATGATGCTTTTAGCAAATTTTTAAAAATGTATATGCTTTTGCTTTCATACTTAATAAAATCTATTTGTACTAGGTTGAACACAGTCATCTAAAGACATATCTACAAAATTAAATATCTAAAAATTATCGGTGTTATCTAATTTGGAAAAAGAACCTTCACAAATATGATGAAGTTATGAATCTTGAGATTTTCCCAGGCTATTCAAGTGATTCCTAAGTCCAACGACAAATGTGCTTAAAAGAGAAAGACAGTGTGATAATTGGGGCTAAATAGAAAAGAGAAGGCCATGTGAAGGTGAAGGTGACTGGCATTGACGGAGCTAAAAGATGAGAAACTCCTAGAATCACCAGAAGTTGGAAGAAGTATGGATAGAATCTCCCCTTGATCCTTAGAGGAATCATGCAAATCTGAGGCCCTCTGGCTTCCAAAACTGTGATAGAATGTTTTTGTTCTTCTAAGCCATCAAACATATGGTGGTATGTTACAGCAGCTACAGAAAACTCATATGCCCTTTTATAGGACACAGCATATAGGTGGTCAATATTAACTATTGCAAATTTTTTTAAGGCACTAGGATAAAGATGAGTCCTGTATGAACAAACAAAACAGTCTTTACTGTATTCACAATGGAGTGTTCCATCTAGGGTTTCAAAGTCAGTTTTGCTAAACAATTACTTATATTGAATTCATAATATGTCAAACATTATTCATAGTTATGAGAACACAAGAAATAAATGCAATAGTCCTTGCCCTCATAAACTTCTGTGATGAATGAACATAAGAATATACACTTGTGTATTTCAAATGTTATAGTGGTTTTAATAGCAGAGAGAGAGATAAAGTGGTTTGGGGAGAAGACAAAGGATATAACCCAGCCTGGTTTAGGGAAAGAATCAGGAGAAAGCCTTCTAGAAGATATAAGAGGAGATCTTATCTGAGCTGAGAACAATGCTTTGTCCTTGAAAAGTTAGATCACAGAAATGAGTATCAAAAGGACTCCATTGAAGTGCCTATAAATAAGTTTTTTTAAAACATTGATTTTTTTTTTGCTCACACATTGCTAGCTATCTATTCTAGTCTGAGAGTATATTTAAAGCATTGACTCCATTCCAAAAATCCTAATTGAAAATGTAGCTTTAACTATGTGTTTTGGCACCGTTCTCGAAGATAACAATATGTAATACAGCAACCATTGTTAATTTCCTACCACCTTGCTTGAAATTCTGTATTGTTGTTATAGTTTTTGTGCTGTTTTGTTTATGTCTTTGTATTTGTATACTTGTTTTTGATCTTTTCTCTTAAAAATTAAAGAAATGTGAAAAAAGTAATTATTGAGCACTACTGTGTGTCAGCCATGATTATCCCAACATGTAACTACTTGTCATAACAACATGAGAAATAAAGATATTCATTTTTTAGTATATTATGAAATGGATATTTCATGCTATTACTAAGAGTAGGGTGTAATGCATTTAATAAACTTATGAAACTGCATATAGGAGTTTACATACAGAAAGTTGAATCCAATACATTCAGACAGAAATTTGAATCCAATAGCTTGCATTTCTTAATTTTAGCACACAAGTTTGTGGTTAGACAAATGTAGTAGGATTGTGGAAATAAAAAGTATAAAGACACTTTACCAAAAAAATAATAAAATCATTTCTTAAAATTTTACAGAGGCAGAAGAGGGATATCTGATGTGTGATAGGGAAGTATTATAAAGATCATTTCCAGAGCACCTTTCTCATCCTCTTTGAAATATTTTTAGGAGTCAAATCATCTGAAACATTGAATTATCTCAGAAAGGTTTATGACATTACAATACTGAAAGTAGGGCTCTCTGAGATACAAAAACCAATAGAATATATAAAGATATAAAGAAGTAGATTGATGTGAGAGATTGGCTAACATGGTTATGTAATATGGAAAAGTCCTACAACCTGTTATATACAATAAGCCACTATATACAACTACTGTATAAAGCTGGTGATATAATTCAAATCGGCAATAATAGACCTGTTGGTATATATCCTTGTTTAAGCCCAAAGGCCTGAGAACCAGGAGATTCATTGACAGAGGGCAGGAGTAGGTGAATGACTCAACCATAGAATAAAGAACAAATTCATCTGTTCTCATCTTTAGTATTCTACAAAGGCCCACAAATATTGGGTAATACACACTCACATTTGTGAAGATAATCTTTTCTACTCAGTACTGATTCATGTGCTAATCTCTTTCAGAGAAACTAAGAGAAACAACTACAAATAATTTTTATCTGTTCAATCAGGTCAATACTTAAAACTACCAATCAAGTGAGATAGAAGATTAGGGCATGGCAAATCTACGTCCTCCGGTGTGTATGTTTATCTTGTTTTTTCCTTTTTTACTCAGCCCAATCTCACTCTGCAGAGCCAGTTTCTCCCTCACTCATCACTTTTATTTTTCAAGTAAAAATTTTGCTGCTCGAGATGAGAACCTGAAATCCAACTTTGGGAGAGGTAGGCAACCCAAAACCCAGTCATGTTTATTTTGCAAGCTGCTTTTAGAAGGAGCTACCCAGTAACAACAGTTTTCACCAATAAAATAATTGTTGAATAAAATGGAAAATTGGCCATATATACACCATGCAAGAAAACTGTGTACATATTTTAGGAAAAAAAATACTTTGATATTTTTTCAACAGATGGTGTTGCTCACATAAGAGGGAATATACAGGATGTCATATATTGCAGAAAACCCATTATACAGACACCCCTTAGAGAACAAAGTTAAAAATGTATTTGCAGCAATCTCAGTGATCAAAATTATTCAAGCAAAAGTGTGCTGAACTAATAAATATCTAGAAGATAATGGTCACCCCTTTGAACATCTCTTGTAATTGGAGAGGCCAAAGGTAACGTATTAATCTCATGATGTTTCAATAAATTTAGTATTAATATGGATAGATAGATAAGTTTTTACTTACCTGGTGTGTATACATTTTTTGCAGACCCTGTATATATTTTTGTAAATGCTTTATAACATATGCAGAGAGAGGAATCAATACAAATGACAAACAAAAATCTCAATTAGTGAATGAAGACTTAGATTAGCTCAAACAAGATTATCCTTCCTGAAAAAATGTACTTCAACCAATACAAACCTGATTCATTCCTACAAGCTTAGATGAGAATGAATTATAAGAGGATAAAATATTTAACTATAAAGTATTAAACCATAAAAATGTTAGAGGATACCACACATGAATTTTTAAAATATAATCTTTAGTTGGGAGAATTTTCTAATCATGTTTTAAAAACTAGGAATCATAAATGCATTTAACTACATAAAAATTTAAAATTTACTTATTTTTCAAGACATCATTAAAATCACTTAAACTCATTATTCATTCTGAAAAAGTTAAAACTGAAAATGATGCACTACTACACATCTACCAGAATAGCCCAACTTTAAAAAAAAAAATGGCAATTCTAATTGTAGATACATGTCTATTAGAAGTTTCCTACATGGACAGTTAGGTTTAAATTTGTACAAGTACTTTCAGAAACTCAGATATTATCCTGTACATTTTATGACATGCTATCCTTCCCAACAATTCCACTTGAAGTATATAACTAATAGTGAAGTCTAGAAGAGTGCACCAAAAGCCATGCATAAGTATTATTATAGCAACATCATTTTTAACAGTTCCAAATTATAAATAATCCAAGCTTCCATTAATAGTAATTTGTACAAAGCAATTTTGAAATATTCAAACAATATGTCACCTAGTATCTTTGTTACTTGTCTCAATTGACATAAAATACCCAATACCCACAAGTTAAAGACAGAAAGGTTTATTTCATCTGACAATTTAAGGCAAGGTGGCATGGCAGAGAGCCATCACCGAGGAAAAAAACAGTCCTTTACAGGACAAGCAGGAAGCAGCAAAGTAGCAGCAGCAGCAGTGAGCCCACCTCCTTTCTGCCTCTTTGTATTATATCCAGGCTACAATCATATTAATTGGTGACACCCACACCCATGGTGCAGCTTCTATACTCTGTATCCAGAACTATGCTAAACCTATTTAGTTATCACACACCACTGATATCAGTATCACACACCGAATCCATTATCACACACTCATGACCCAACCACTTCCAAAAGCTCCATCTATGAGTGCATGAGTCTTGTGGGAAGGGTGGATCTAGACACAAGCCATACCACCTAGAAGGAATATGAATAAATTACAACTACATGTAATGGCCTGAATATATTTCATATACTCAATTTTGAGCAAGAGGATACAAATACAAAAGAGTGTGATTTATTTATTGTTTGCATTGGAAGGGGCAGAGTGGCGTTATATTTAGGAAGAGGAATGGGTGTGAGGGGCTTTTCTGCTGTTGGTCACATTCAATTTCGAGACCTGGCTTTTGGTTACATAGCTGCATTTACTTTCTAATTACTTATGGAACTATGCACTTAAGATTTGTGAACTCTAATTCCAATATGCTAAACTTCCATTAAAATGTTTTAAAGAACATTTCTTATGGGAGAAACATTGTAGGAGAAACAATGGCTATAGCTGAACTGTGTACCTCTAAAGTCCATATGTTGGAGATTTAACCCCTAATATGGCTGTATCTGGACACCAGTCTATCAAAGTATAACTACATCAAATGAGGTTGCAGCTGTGGGACCCTGATTCTAACCTGACTAGCGTCCATATAAGAAAAGACCCAGCATGTACACTTACTCTAGAGGAAAGTCCATGTGAAGATATGCAGTGAGAAGGCAGCCTCAACACTTCTTGGCCTTTTGGCTAAGATCAAGTGGAAAAGGCAGCCTCCTCTGAGGTAAGCAAGAGTCCTCAGGAGAAATTATACCTGCCATCTAACTTCCAGCCTATAGAACTATAAAAACATAAAATTCTAATGTTTAGTCCACTCAGTTGTGAGGAATTTTTTTATACTGCAGCACCACTAGAAGATGACATTATAATGAGAAGAAAAATATCTCAATATGACAAAAACAAGAATATATTCTTATAATATTATATGCAACATAGTATTTTAATATATGCATATACACAAAATGAAAACTAAAATATGTAGTCTAAACTAAGGGTATTATTTCTAAGAGGAGAGAATATATTTAGATAATAATAAAATAACTGTAAAAAAGCAACTTAAAAAAGAACTTAACTATATATCAAGGACTGTTCCAGGCTAATACACGTGACTTCACTGAATTTTGTAGGATCTCTGTACATTATTATTTTAGTCACGTGTTTGTCAGTGAGGCACAATACCCAGCACTTAAACCAACACAAAGGAGGAGAGGTTTATTTTGGCTTATGTTTGCAGTCAATGGATGGTTGGGTACAAGTCAAGGATGGCATGACAGGGGGGCATAGCAGAGAAGCTGCTCATGGCAAGACAGAAAGCAGAAAGAGAGCCAAGGAAGGGCGAATACAGAAAGGGAGATATGCCCTCCCATGCCATGTCTCCAGTGACTTCCCTTTTCTGACCAGACCATAACTCTTAAAGTCAAGGAAACTATAATGTCCTTACAATCCAATAATTTCTGATAGTTTCCACTGATTGAATGAGGATTTAGGGAGGACATTTAAAATATAACATTCTGCCCTTTGTCCCAAAAGACTCACTTTACTCTTTTTATGTAAGATGTATTTATTTCATTTCTAAGACTTTGCTGAAATGTCCAAGTCCAAAGTGTTCTCTGAGACCTAAGGCAAACTCTTAGTTGTGAGCATCTGTAAAAATCAAAGAGTGTTAAACACGCAACCACACAATGACAAAGGGCAAACAATCCCACTCCAAAAGGAAACAGTAGGGGTATGGAAACCATTGGAACAAAAACAAGACAGAAATTCAGCTGAGAAAACACTAAATCCTGTAGTTCTACAACCAGCACATTATAGTGAGATGTGAACACCGAATGGATTCAACAACCTTACTTCTACAACATTGTCTATGGTTGCAGCAGGCATGGGTTTGCTTGCTTCTTGTGGGATTTCCTCAGGCATCCCACATTGCCGGTTTCTCCAACATCCTGGGGTCTCATACTTGTACTTTCTTCATCACTTTCATATCTTTATGCACTGCTATCCCAGGCCTTCTCCTGTAATCTGACTGGAATCCTCCAGCTCCCACAACTCTTATATTCTGTATCCCTGTTAAACCAGCACCATGTGGATGATGCCAAGGTCTGCTGCCAACCAGAGCAGTATCTGGGTCCTTTGGAATCACAGCCTCTGAGTTCCTGGATGACTGAGCTCTATGAAACAAATCCTTGGAACCAATTCTCTAGGTGACCCTACTCCACTGTGGTTCTCTGAGGCTCTCTTCTCAAATAAAAGCTTTATAGCCTCTAACCTTTGAATTTTTGATCAATGGAATCTTTCTAATTCTTGCAATACCCTCAAGGCATCATTTATACTATTTTGCTGTGAAATACAGTGATACCTTAAATTCTTACAAACAATTTGATTCACAAACAGAAGCACTAGGCAAAAAATTGTGTTTCTTTGCAAACTCTGCATCAGGTGATAACATGACTATAGCCATTTTCCCCATATGATCATCTTTCCAAGAATAATGGAATGAATTACTTTCATGAACCAAAGTACTACTGTACTTGGCTTTTTTAAAATTCTAATCTTTTTAGCAAACAAGTTCTCCTGTCCTCCAACTTCGCAGGTGCTCTCTTTCTGGTAAAACTCAAAACTTTTAAAATCATTCAATTATACCATTTGCTCTTCATTTTCTATGTCAGTCTAGTTGAAAGCTCCAACAAAATCCATACCACAGCCTGAATATTGGGTTGGCTTGAAATTTCCTTTACTATATTCACTAGTCTGCCACCCTTAATCTCAGTCTGAGGCACAGTCTTGAGACATAAGCAAAATGTAGACAAATTTTCTGGTAGGGGAAAACACATATGTCCTGGATTTCAACTGCCAGTGGAGTACGTGTTCTCATCTGAATCTCCCTGAGGCTAGTCTTTTCAGTTTCCATTTTTATCAGCTTTCTGGTCTTCTGAGCTCCAACCAGACTGTCCCAGTGAGCATAGCTCATAGCATTATAGAGCTGATTCTCTAGCTGCCATTTGCAAACCTTTTCAAACTCCTTCTAACAATTATTTCCAAAGACTTTTGAACCAAAATATGTCTTAGTAGATTTCCTTGTTGCTGGGACAAAATACCCAATACCCGAATTAACTGGCTCCAAGGCAGGCTGGGATGGTTGAGGGGCATAGTGGAGGAGAGCTACTCATGGCATGGCAGAGACGAAGCAGAGAATCAAAAGGGGAACCAGGAAGGGACACACACCATCCTGGCCACACCCCCAGTGACCTTCTTCTTCCAACCAGGCCCTGACTGTCAACAGCAAATGAGCTTTGATGTCCCTATCACCTTCCAAAATTTTGCCTATGGCTGCATTAAACTTTAAGGGGACATCCAGTTATAAACCATAATAAGTATGTATTAACATCCCTGTTAATGGATGAAAGAGCTGAGATACAAGAGAATTAACTGCCTCATACAATCTCTGTAGCTATTGACTAGTGAAGCAGGGATTCAGCGTAAAAGGCTGACTCCACAACTCATGCTGTGGACCAGTACTGTTACACCAAATGTGTATGTGTAAACACTGAAATACCATTTTTCACTTATAAGATATGCAATGATAAAAATACACTGACAATGCCCAATGTTGGCATTCTAATGCATTTTTAGCAGGAATATAAATTGATCTGACCTTTTTAGAGGGCAATTTATCCATTTATATCAAGTCCTTTTTTTAATCACACAGACAAGAAACAATGTAAGGACAAGGGTATTTATCACAGTATTATTAATAAGAACAAAATGTGATACACTATAAATATTCATCAAAACAGAACTGGTAAGATAAATTATGATATACTCTTCAAATTAATGCCTTGTATTAATTAAGCATAATGTAATTGATCTATATTTATTGACAAAAAAAATGTCTGTGACATTGTTTCATGTAATATTTTATTCTTTGTTTTTTGTTCAGTTGATATATTATCTTTTAAAGTCTTTTTCAAATCATTAAAGATAGTTTAAAAACTGGGTTTGCATCAGAAGGTAACAAAGTTCATTTATTTCTTCAAAGAAATAATTTACTGCAGCTCTGCTATGTGCAAACATTATAATAGATTTTGAGAAATCCACACTGAGAAAAGAAGTTCTTCATAAAACTTTCACCACTGAGAAATAGTGGTATATGCCTGTAATACCATGAGTCAGATGGCTGAAGTAGAGGATATAAGTTCAAGCCCAGCCTGGACTGTACAGTAGGTTGAAGGCCAGCCAGGAGTACATAGAGACCCTAATTTAACAAATAAATAATCTTTAATCACCAAGGATGTTCAAATGTTGACAAATTGAAATAGATCATTCTTTATAGAGGGTAAATTTATTTTGAATCATTGAGTAAAAAGATTTTTGAAAATCCTTCCATGTCTGAGAGTCTCTGAATCTGTAGAGAAAGCCAAAGGAAAAGAAATGTATTTTTAAAATGATCAAAATTATCAGGTTAGTGGTATCCCTTAGTTATTGAAGGCTGATCAGGTCTGCTATCTCCCAAATGAGTGCATGTCAAAGGCTAAGTAAAAAGAGGCAAATGGAATGATTTCAGGGCTCCAGGAAGATCAGAAACCTCTTACAGAATTTGAGATTCTCTCAGGGTTAAAACCCAGACCTTTTCTGGGTGGCCCATATTTATTTACTTAACAGAAGAAGGGAGGCTAGTACTCAAGAAGGGCACAGACACTCAAAAAAGATATTAAATTAATTTACCCAGGAGTGAGATACCTGAGGCTATAGTCTTTATCTAGTTGAGATCAGATTCAGTTGCTCTTGGCTATGATCTTGCCTTATCCTTTGAGGTTTTCCAGCTTCATCTGCTATTACAGGCCTCAGTAGGGATCAGTAACTCACATAGGTTCACTTAACTGTGAGTCCACTGCCCATTTCCAGAAAAAGAGCTTAGGCCTTATACAGAATCACAAGTAAACATGAAAAGCCAAGTGATTAATTTAAGTCCTGCTCAGGACTGCTTTGTAGTGGTCTCCATCACAAAATTTGATAGCTTATTCAATCATTAATGTTGTGCATGTCTCAAGTAAATACCCACATGTGTGGGATATTCTCTTTTTCCAAAATGAGCCAGAAAAAGAAAATTACTAGGTTAAAAAAAGAAATAGAGGGGCTGGGGATTTAGCTCAGCAGCACAGCACTTGCCTGGCAAGCGCACCGTGGTGAGTTCAATTCCCGGTACTGGAAAAAAAGAAAAAAGAAATAGAAAAAAGAAAGAAATAGGTACTGGTATTTAGTATAGAAAATTTATCAATCATTCATCTCTTAGAAAAAAGTAAGTTACTCTTAGTTGAGAAATTTAACAACAGGATTTTTTGAACAAAATAAAAACCTTCTAAAGGTTCATTGGCATTATTGTTACCTTAACTTTTTTATTTCTTTCATCCATCTTTCTTTCTCTCTTTCTCTCTCTCTCTTTCTTTCTTTCTTTCTTTCTTTCTTTCCTTCATTCTTTCTCTCTCTCTCTTTTCTTTTTTTAAAACCTTTGGCTTTATCAATGGAGAAATAATTCTCACTCTTTTTTAGTATGCTATGTAGCAGTGGCCACTAGACTGAGTTTCTTACAGGCTGTTAATATTGCTTATAAGAAATGATTCAAGGGCTAGAGTCTAGCACAGAGATAGCACTTACATAGTATACACAATGTCCTGAATTTGATTCCTAGCACCACACACACACACACACACACACACACACACACACACACAATGTATTTTAATTAAAATGTTTATATATTCATGTAACTGTGTTTCAGTGGTCATTTTTCAGTGTTACTTTGGCTAAGAAGTAAATATAAAGATTAATTAGCTTTCTTTCCAACTGTGTTCATCCATAATTCTATTCCAAAACATTTACTGAAGTCCTTCCACATACTAAGTATTTCTCTGAGTGTGGAGACATGAACAACACAGAATGGTGTCTGCCATCATGGAGCTTTGGCTTGAATGATGGAAATATCAAGTTACCAGTTGCAGTTCTTTCGGTCATGTTTTGAAGCAATTTAAGTATAACTTCCATTGCTTGATTAGCTACTATGAAGTTAGTATGCAGAATTCATTATTTCTTGGTTTCTCACAAACTTTTAGACAGATATAAATGAGGTAGGCAGAACTAAGATATTAGCTCCACAGGTGAACTGGCTCACAGTGCATGGGGCAGGACTTATACTAAAAAACTCAATAGCTCATATACCAATTCTCATAATTTAAGCACCAGTAATGCTTTATAACTTGTATTTCAGCTTAGATGTACAGATAATCTTTCTTTATATAAATATATCTCATTGTGCCATTTACAGTAGCATCATATTACTTCATTTAATTGAAACCTATTATTTTTCTATTAAAATAACTAAACACTTGTCTAAAATAAACAGCTATTTCTGTAATTTATAAAAGATTTTTATATGAGAATTGTCAGTTGGAGGATTTGAACATTTTATATTATTATGCAAATTATTGCTCTAAATGTCTGCACTTATTTATGCGCTTAAATGCAATGTATGAAACTGGATGCTTTAGTTCAGTAATTACAGCATTTCTACCTGTCAACTTGATATGACTGCAGTGGTGTGTAATTAACGTTTTATATTAGTGTCACTCCACAAATATCAAATTTGGATGTCTTTTACTGTGGATACTGCTAAGTGCTGAAGATGCAATGGCAAACAGGACTAGCTGCATCTAACCTCACTAAATTGGAGATCTAATACAAAACAAAAGCAGGTATCACAACTGCTTTTGTGGGGACATCCGTGCTCAGAACAAGTAGCCCGATGTTCCAGGAGAATACAGAATGAAGCCATTCATTCAGATTTGGGCTTGAAGGCATACAGGAAGTTGTTCTCTTAGAAAGCAGAGATCTAAAGGCTAAATAAAAGTCACTTGGGCAAAGACAGTTTGGGAATGGTGGCTATAGGAATTTTCAAGATGAGGGAATTGTAGGAACAAAAGACTTGGTAAAGAAATGGAAGCAATTGGTCTAACTGGGTTGAATAGCTCTTACCACACCATACAGTTTAAGGGATCATCTAAGGGATCATGGGGCTCTGACCATTGCAAATAAAGTGCTACTTAATGGACCTGCGTAGGTCAAATCTCCCTGTTTTCCTCCTTCTTTACCAGCCCCATGAAACTTCTATCTCAAAACCTTTGCCTTTGCTCTCCCCTTGACATAATGTTTCTTCTGCTGGTTTTCCCCCTCTCAAAACTACATGAATTTTAATTCATTTGAAACCTACCCAAACCAACCACTCCCTATCATAGTCTATACATACATCCTGGTTTATTTTTCTTTGCTGTATTTTCTACTGATGTATTACATATTTATTTGCTTACTTATATTTGGTTATTCCTCTTTCTCTGAATATTAAATCCATCTTATCAGAGACTGTCTGTTTTTCCCTTGTAGTTTTCCAGAGAGGAAATAAATAGTACTGAACAAACAGGCTCTTGTTAACTATTTACTAAATGAATGCTTACAGCTCAAAGAGAGAGATAGATTGGACAAAGGAAATAAAAATTTAAAATATGAGAGGGGACTAGTAAGAAACTTTTCAAATTAAAACAAGATAAAATTCTAGCTTGAGTTAAAATGAGATAGGGGAGGATTATGGTGTAAAAATAAATTGCAAGAAATTGTTGACAAGAATTACTTGAGGGAAATGTCAGAGCAAGAGGTCATGGATAAAGCAGGATTTCTATTCACTGGTAGACTATCAGTAAATATTGGGATTACTGTTAGATGATTTAATTTTTGAAATAATTTCTGACATATATTTATATGCTAATATTACAGAAAATCTTATACCAGAGTCTTTACATTTTGACATTTACAATTGATTTTTCTATACTGGGTTATATTATAATCCAGTGTGGACATTTATCTAAAACTGTACCTTAATTTAGTACTATTGTCTTACATGTATTTTGTAATCTTTGGCCTATTAGTCTGGTTTTTCATCTGTATATATGATAACTAACTTTGCAAGGTCATCTAAGGTAAATAAAACTGATGCTGGAAAAATAAGAGTGGTCAAAAGAGAGAAAGAAATGAGATATGTTATGTTCATGTACCAGTTCCCTACAGTGAAGGTAATCATCATGTTCTGCAAACAGATATTTTAAAAAGTAAAAGTAAAAGAAAGAAAAACCCTGCTTTTCCTTACCTCCCTTTTTATAAAATTGTATATCTCTCACATGATGCTCAAAACTAAAAATATTCCATTTTTTGCCTCCTGGAACAAGTATACCCCTTATATACTTGACATTTCCACCATCAAATTTGAAATTTAACATTGGCATTATTTGATGGTTTAACTTTCTTCTCTACAATTACCATTTGTTCCAATAATGATCATCACAACTACAGCCACCACCACAAAATCCAGTTCCAAAATTAGCTCTGAACTACACATTGCATTTATATTTCACACCTCTTTACTCTCTGTAAAGTGCAACAGTTGCTTTTCTTTGTCTTTTATGGCATTTAATTTTTGTCCTTAGATTTCATATCTGTGAGCTTATAGGAAATGTGGTTTCAGAATCAAGTTGAAGATTTGAATTTGGGCAAGAAGCTCCTCTGACTCTATGGCTCTTGAATTTAATCCTGGCAATTTACTGTTAAGTTTTTTTACTCTTTACATAATTAACAAGTGTATGAGAAAGTAAGTTATCAATGAAGTAAAGAAAAAACAGTGTGGGTGGCTATGTTTTTCAGGGTTTTCCAGAGAAAAAGAATCAATAAGGTTTGCATGTTTGTGTGTGTGTATGTGTGTGTGTGTGTCTGTGTGTGTGTGTGTAAGTACCTTCTGTGATTTGTTATAAAAATATGCTCACACAAATACTGTGACTGAGAGTTTCAAGATCTGCATTTGGCAAGCCATACACATAGTAGTGTTCACCTGTCATCCACGTCCAAGTCGGAAGGCCTGAGAGACAGGAGGCCCAATGATGTAAATTCCAGTCCAAAGGCCTCAGATGTTTTAGTCCCTGTCCAAAGAATGGATAAAATGAATATTCTAGCTCCAACCAGCCAGGCAGGAAGAGTACCCTCTAACTCTTTGGAGGGTTAGCATTTTGTTCCATTTAGGCTTCGTTTGGATGAGAGCCACTGCATTAAGAAGGATAATCAGGTTTACAAAGTCTCCTAATTTAAATGTTAATTTCATTCGGAAACAGCCTCACAGACACACCCAGAATAATGGTTAAACAGATATCTGGACACTCTTTGGGCCAGTCAGGTGGAGACATAAAATTAACCATTGCAGCAGCTATGCTAGTTTTATTGGTTGAATAAAGGCTGATTAAAGATCGAGGATAGCCATTGTTTCCATTAAAATCATGCAGATCATGACACTGAGAATATAGAAACCAGATTTCAGGAATTTGAAAGTGATCAAGGAAATGGAGATAGTATATGCTGACAACTCAACAAGTTTGTGGTGAGAGATAAACGAGAAATAAGTGGTAACTAGAGACAAGCAAGTATTACAAGTAGTTGGGTTAACTTGTGTTATAGTCTAGATCTAAAATGTCTCCTAGATGTCTCCTGTGTTCAGAGGTTGGGGTTTTGAGAGGTGATTGGATCAGGGGAGCACTATAATCAAGCATAGATTAATTCATTAATGATTTCATAGCTGAATGTGCTATTAGAATATTGGTCTGTTTGAAGCAGGCAGATTACTGGAGTGAGGGGACATGGTCTTACCCTTAGTTTCTCACTTCTGTCTGTTTTCCTGACTCATGAATAAAGCAGTTTTCCTCTCTCATGCTCTTCCCCATGACATTTTTGCCTTGGACTCAGAAAACCGTGCACTAAACCCTCTGAAACTGTGATTAAAAGTAAATTCTCCTTAAATTATGGGTATTGGGTATGTGCCAAAAAAGTTATTACTATAAACTTTTGTTGTTTTAAGTGGAACAATATGCATAATTGCACACAGGTAGTATCAAATAAAACTAAAAAGAATGAATCTGTTAGATGGAGAGTATAACATTTGATTAATATTTTACTAAATGTAACATGGTATGGGATTCATAACAATGGAAGAGGACCTTGTCTTCTGCAGAAGAGTGATTTGTGTCGTTACTGTACAGAAAAGGTAAAGATAATGCCCAAGCATACACATTTGTTTACTTAATGTATAGAAATTAAAACAATTTCTATTCAATGGTTCTGACTTTGTGAACTAAGATTTAGGGTAAAGTGTTAAAGAAAGAAATCCCTTGTGGCAGTCTAAGATTGTAAACAGCAGAGCTACAAACAAAATATCACATGTAAATACTTACATAGCGCATGTTTGTTCAACATTGTTCCGATGACTGAAATAATGGGATTACAGTCAATACCTATATTTTTAGAAATCAAAATAAACTATATTAAGTTTGCAAATTATACAAAGTGATTATAATGAAAGAAGCTATTATAGTTAACTTAGAGAAATTTTTACAAGGTATTGCTGCATAAGAAAAGAAAGCTCTACCGTTTTATTTAATGAATGTACTCTTTATACTTCAATTGAATGAATAGTGGCAAAGCATTTGTAGGTATGTGTGAGTATGTGGGTTTGTGTACGTTGTGTACTACGAAACTGAATAAAGGTGAATCTAGAAAAGAAATATGTTAACGTCAATCACTTTGTGAGTGTCAATTGAGGAGAGTGGAATTGTGGGGGAATGGCAGGCACAGGCCAGTTGTGAAAAACAGAGGATGTTCTGAGGAAAAATATGTGACACTAAGCCTTTTAAGCTAAATCATTCACATTCTTACATAGGGTTTGCAGGAACATCACAAATATGCAAATGATTATTTTTCATCACAGATATTTGTTAACTTTTTAAAACATACTCTAATGCTTTGTATACTTTGTAATAAACCTATTCTTTTTATAATGAGAAAAAGATCAATCAATCCATTTTATTGTGGCAAATGCAAATGAATGATGTTTTCCAGTGTATGAAGTAAAATTTTATTGTGACATTACTCTTACCCTTAAGAGTTAACAGCATGATTCAGTGATTTACTTGAGTTTTCTAGTTGCTTGAGACTTTCACAGAGCATACAGAAATGATAAATTTTATTTGCTCCTTTTCAGCTTTATTTCTGTTTTTATCCTTATTGCAATGGTTCAAACATACAGCACCACTACTAAGTAATATAAGAACAGCACTCATGCTTAGCTTTCCCAGTGTTAATGGGAGTGCTTCAGAGCACGAATCTGTGAAACGCTTGGCTGTCTGAGATAAATTCCTTCATCATTTTAGCAGAATAGTTTTCTATTACTAATACAAAAAGCATTAATCATTCACAGTGAATGTTGAATTTCAACCATTATGACTTTTTGCTTTGCTCTATTAACATGAAATCTTTCAGTGTTTCCAAATATTAAACAATTAGAATATTTCCAGAATAAATACACATATTATCATTGGTTACATTTTTAAAGGACCACTAAATTGTTCTTATTTATATTTCATTTATGATTATGCATAAAGGAAATTAGTTTATGTTTGGTATATTAAAAATATCAGTACTTATGATTTAGTTTATGTAAAAGCAAACAACTATATTCCATAATTATTCCCTGAATTGTCTGTCTCCTAAATAAACTGAAAAGATTCATCTATTTGCTTGTAGGAATGCCTGGCTCTGAAGCTGATTGTAACCCTTGGAATTGCTTATTCCTTGCATTTCATTAATGTGTTATAAATTAATGACATTGTTTTAATGTTAAAATAATACCACTTGTTAAGGTCATAAAATGTGGGAATTCCTTTCTTTTTTTTATTTTGAAGAGTAAAAGAATGATAACATAGTAATAGGAGGACTTACTGAATTACAGACAAAGTGGTAGGAAATTATCAATGGTTGTTATTTTACCTATTGGTATCTTCAAGACAGTTTCTCAGGAAAGCAAATAGACAAATAATAGTGAGTTACAGACAAAAATGGTAGGAAATTATCAATGATTGCTGTACTATATTTTGGCATCTTCAAGGTAGTTTCTAGAGAAAACAAATAGAGCTACACATGAGTGATCAATTAAATAATCATTGACTATTCTCAATGGTTGTTGTTGGAAATGCACAGTAACAAACATATCCATTTATAAAATAGCATAGGAACAATACAAACATTACAGAGTTATGGACAGATTGGTAGGAAATTATCAATGGCTGCTGTAGTATATGTTGGTATCTTCAAAGTGGTTTCTCAGGAAAACAGAGCTATGCAGGAAAGATCTAACAAGTAGTTACAGCCTAAAATAGTGGGTTACCTCCTCACCAATGGGTCCTTTCACTGAGGTGTGATGGCTGGAAGGAAGGCCAGGACTGAAAAGAAGGACCGAGAGACTAGCACCAGTGTCTAGCAATAGGCTGTTTACATTTTCCTCTATAGTCATGATTACCCGGGGCTCTTTGGAGATAACAGAGGCCAGAGGAAGAAGGCAGAGTATGCCCTGGGCCCCTTCATTCCTGTTGGACCAGCTTGTAGGAGGGGTCTGAGCTCTGGGGCCTTCCTTTCAGAGGGCAGTCTGACCTCTAGTGGTCACCTTTACAGTCAGGGCATGGCCCAAGGGGCTTCTTAGGGCAGTCCCTCTTGAGGTGGCCTGGGTTTTGACATCAGTAGCAGATGAATGTAGTCGTTGAGTTCTTCTTGGGGCCCCAACAATCAGACTTAGGGTGTGTTTCTCAGTGCTGCAGCAAAGGTAGCCGCTTTTTCTAGGTCTCTGTTTTCTCTCCTTGGTTTCCTCCTCATCAGGGCTTTAAGATACTGAGGAGGCAATTCTTACTAACATCTCAAGTGAGCTATCAGAGGCAAAAGCCATTTTTTGTAGCTTTTTTCTACTATCTGGGGCTGACTGAGTAATAAACTGATCTTTAAGAAGAATTTTTCCCTCTACTGAACTGAGATCCAGGGAAGTATGCTTTATCAATGCCTCTTGTAAATGATCTAAGAAAGCAGAGGGGTGTTCCCTTTTGGGGGGGGCCTCCATCTAAGCCATCAACAGAGCACCCATGCTAATCATCTCTCCAGCCTCCCAGCGCATTTGGGACCCTGCAACCACTTAGTGTCCTCTTCCCAACCGTCAGCACAGGCGGCAGGAATATGTGGATGAAGTCCTTGGCCCGCTAGTCAGTCTTAGCACCATCAGGTGCAAAGTGTCTCAGGCTGGTAACCTAGACAGGTACCTTCTCCATGAATGTGGTTCTTCAGAATCTGAATATTGAGCACCCATGTAATCCATGAAGTCTTGGTGCAGACCTCACCAGAGCTCCATGTGCTCCTCCACCACAGCCTGTACAGTCTGGGGGAGAATGGCTTCCAGGGGGACTCCCCAGGTATTGTGCAAGGTCCACCTGGTTTCCAGCTCTCAAACAGCTCTTCGGTCCCCAGTCAGCTCAACCTCTGAGTCATCATGCATCATCTGTATTCTCATGTTCTCCAAGTCCTTGTTCAGCAGCTGCTCCTCCACTGACTCTGGACCTTTCTGGTTCTCAAGGGCAGAGCCAAGAGCGACCCTCAGTGTGGCATGTTTTCCCAGGGGATTCTCCACATAGGGGTGGTCCATGCACATCCCCAGGTGGGCCTTCATGACTGGCTCGGGGTGGGCCAATTGTGTCAGTGCTTCTCTGTGGCATGATCAGCGGTGGCCAGCCCAAGGGCCAGCACATGCCACCACACCACTTCCCAGGTGCCTGCTGCCTGCCTCCCAGGCTCCTGCTCAGCTGAGGGCCTGCCCAAGAGCCAGTGTGCCCTGCTGCATGGCTTCCTGGACTCCAGGAATTCTTTTCTTTTGAAAAACATTTCTAATAATGGTGGCTACAAGAAACCAGAAAAGAAAGGGTCAGCAGGGATGAAGAAATGTCAATCTGTGGTTACTGATTTACATTTTAGATAGAACCAAGAAGCTTCAATGTGCTAGGGCACAGTAAGGTGAACATAGACAACAATAAGATACTGTTATTTCAAAAAGGTAAAAGAAAGGATTTTGAAAGTTATCACCACATACAAATCATAAAAGTCTGAGGAACTAAATACATGCTTACCCTGACTTCAACATTTTGCAGTGCATACATCAATCAAAACAGCTCAACACTCCATCAATATGGACTTTTTGTGTTTTTATGTATCACTGAACAATAAATTTAGAAATGTTAACAATGAATAATATTTGGAGGTAATTTCTATGTTTCTGACTTACCACATAGTTTAAGAAAATAAAAATATCCTAAGACTCCCCTGTAGTGAAAATGTATAGAATTGCTAAATAAATTGATAGCTAATATCCCTGATAAAGAAAAAATGAGCTTGTAGGATGGAGTTACAGAGTTCATAAAGAACTACATATAATTCTATCACCATTTTTTTGGTACTGGTATCAAATTCAGGACCTTATGCTTGCCAGGGAGGTGCTTGTGCCATTGAGGTATATCCCTGGCACTTTATCATTATTTTAATAAAAATTTTAATTTACATTACATAATTACCAGTTATCATTATAAGTGTGAAACACAAGGATATTTTCAAGGGTTTCTCTTTCTGGAGAAAAGACATTACTGTATTTAAAATGTGTGTAGTTTATAAATGTAATACTTAATCGTATATTACAGAGAAAATTACAGTACAATTTTTACTAGGGATGTGACATTCTATGCTTTTTCTACAGGCTAAATATGGACAACAACATGATTTTCTCCTTGACTGGTCAAGTGCTTTCGGTTATTCCATTTTCCATATATATATATATATA
>NW_004955406.1:25763976-25883504 GCF_000276665.1 Chinchilla lanigera | reverse complement strand
AATATATATATATAGACACACACACACACACACACATTACCATTCTTTGACTGTTACCTTGAAGATATAAAACACTGCAATATGAAATCTTAAGTGACTACCATCATCAATGTTGCAGTGAAGTGATCTTCACTGGAATATGGCATGTAACTTAATTTTCCTTGTAATTGCTTCAAGGATTTCTGACTGCCTTTCCTTTATATATCATTATTTTTTTAAGAGTAGGAAAATTTATTGGGAATAGGAATAACTCCAGAGAAACAAGAGGGGCCATGAATGGGTTGGTATATGTTTCATCATTTTGGAAAGATGTCTACCCTGTGTTTATGAACCTTCTACATAGTTTTCCCCCTAATGCTTTTGTAGTTGTATTTTTCTTCTTCTAAAATGTGCGTGATTACTGTTTCTTTGACTAGAAATTATTTTCTATCTTGTCAGTCTCTACCCCACAGTCTTCAAATTTATTTGAGAAGAACAAAATTTGTAACAACATACTGATTCTCAGTTTGCATATTCTTTGATCAGAGTGGGTAAGGGCTGATGTGGTTAAAATGTCTCATGACACTTTTTTTTGTCTTTTTGAGACAGGGTCTTGGTATGTAGTTCAAGCTGGCCTTGAGCTCTCTTTGTAGCCCAGGCTGGCCTTAAAATCACAGAGATTCTCCTGCCTCATCCTCCTGAGTGCTGGGATTATAGGCATGCACCACCAAGCCTGGCTCTAAAATGTCACGTATCTCCATAAATATATTTAAGAACAGATTATACTATTTTACTATTTATACTATTTTATCCTCATAAGGAAATAGATAGGTACTGAAATTTGGAAGAGTTTGGAAGTTTTCAGAGAACTTGCTGAGCATTCAGCTGTTAAATTATTGATTAATTAATGGCTACTATTTTATTAAAACATTGTAGCCTACCACCTGATGCAACAATAAAGTATTTGTTACTTATATAAATTGGATTAAAATTAAATTCTAAATGACCAAATACTGGACTTTAATAACATAGGAATTTTTTACTTCTTCTTGACTAATATAAATCTGGAGGTGGCCCCAGTGTTATTAGACACAGGCTTTTTAAAAGCTTTTTCTGCTTTCCTGTCTTAAAGCTCACCAGGAACCCAGGTTAGATGTTAGAACTTCTAAACTGTTCAAAGAATAAGGTCAAGAGTAGAGTAAAAACAATTACATGTCATATGAAGTTTTAAGATGTACTTATGTAGAAACTTCTTACATTTCATTGTTAATACTTGACTGCAATGGATACTGGAAAATATTATTCCTTATTAGGAGTTTTGTTACATAAATAAAGAAAGAAGTAAATTAGTAATTAAGTAAATAAATAAATATTTGGATTATAGTACAGAGTAAGAAGACAGTAACTCCCTCATGCACACAAGTCCTAATGATTTTGAATAATTAGAAGTATTTATTATAAAACCTTCATGTATGTCAAGATAAGGACATTACCTTGGAGAGCGGGAGCAGAAAAGTACTGCTTATCAAAAAGATCTGGTGAGGATTTTATTTTTAAAAATGTTGTCAAAATACTGTTAATTCACAATACATTTCAGGATAAATATGAACTGTTTTAAAGATATATTGTGAAGTGTTCAATAATTTTAAATAGTTAAAAACTTCTTTATGAAATATAAAATATTTATTTGTGGCTGCAAGAAGTTTTATTTATGATCTTGCATACGTTGAATATTTTCTACTTAACAATGATTTTTTTTCTAATAAATGTAAGATTACATTTTTTGGACTCTTTCATTTACCTGACAGGATTCTGATTAACGGTGGTAAAAAAAAAAAAATTATATGTTAAATAAGTATTTTCCTTTAAAGATGTCTTGTTTTAGAAGACTGCTATAATAGGCTGAGGAAAATGCATACTTAGGATAGTTTATTTGGCATCACTAGATACCAAGTAGTACATTTATTTAACTTCTCAGCAGTTCATTGGCATTTTGGTAAAAAGAGGTTATTGAGGCTATTTAATTAACCTCCAATATTTCACTGGCATAAGAAAATGACTCATCTGCCAGAATCATTAGCAATTTATAAGCTGAGTTCAGCAGCAAATGGTAATAAATTCAATCACATGTAACCTTTCCAGTAAATGACACCAGTCAATTGAAATTTATTATGAGGAAAATCACAGACTCTGGCATTCACACTAACTATCTAGAGCATTAAGATTCTGCTTGCCAGAACCTTAGAGATCACTTTATAGATAATGTATAGAATTTTAACAAAGAGAAATGATGAAAAAGAACTGAGTAGTTCCTCTGAGTATTATCAAGAAATATGAGAGGTTCAATATTTGATAATACTTCATTTGCTTCAATAGGAAAAACTCATACTGTGGGACTTGGAATGATAACTGTGATTACCGAACAGTGAGTGTCATAAACCATCAATGAGCACATTTGGTTTGGTGTCGAGTTCTGGTGAGGGAGTGCATTTGGCAAGCTTCCATTACGTACTCGTGATGAAGAACCTGAGGAAGCAATCAAATTTCATTTTCTGCATCCTTAGTGTTAATGTGAGGTTATACTTAAATAGAGTAGAATGTAATTGATTTTAGAAGGTTTATTAAATCATCAATAGCCTGGTATAAATATAGCATGAATGATATTAAATTAACAATACGTTCATTTCATAGTTTGAGAAATTTGGCAAAGTTAAGAAAGAGAATAATTTGAGCATTACCTCTACAACATGTTCAGAGAATTCAATACTAGTATTATTTTGATTTGTTAAATTCAATACATTGCAAAACTGTCTCTAATATAACCCATTCTGTAAAAGACAAAAGCTAATCCTGATTTACTGAGAACAAAGTGTATTTTCATAATTGTGTTTAAGTGTGGTTTCCAAAATTAAGATTTTTATAGTTTACATTTGAATATCCCCCAGATTCTCATGTGTTTGTAAGGTGACTGGGATCAGGGAGGTGCTGTACTCATAAATAAACGGGGCCTGGTTGAAGGTGGGTCAAAGGGGCGTGACTTGGCAGACTTTCTGTCCACCATGGGATGAGCAGCTGTTTTCTGCCAAACCCCTTTGTCCATCCATTTCTGCCTTGGAGCCACCTAACCATGGAAAACCATCAGCCAAAGTAAACATTTCCATCTTCAAACTGCAGATATTAGATATTTTATGGTGGCAATGGGAAAGTGACTAATACAATTTTACTTAGTAAATATTACAATAGGTACTTGTGGCATGGGGTTAGTGAGGAAGTATTGATATAACTTCAGAATGACTCTCACCTTATATGGCAAAAATCTAAAATTGTTTTGGAAGTAATTCTTACACCCTTATACAGCATCTAATGTTACACAGAAATAGCTCAACTTTTAAAAATAATAAATTTAATTTAAAATAATAGCCATAGTAGACTTTATTTAAGATACTATTTCAGATGAAAAGTTCACAAGGAATTTCCAATAATAATAAAGCCATGGGAAGAATTACAGCTAATTTGTGTGCATATATATAATTAGTATGTATGTTAAATACACAGGAAAATAATTTTAGTTATAAGTTGTGCATCTATATCAACTTTATTCTTTCTTGGTGAAATTAAAATAAAATTTTAATAGGATCAATATTTATAAATTTACCTTTCTCACTGAAAAGAATTATGCCAATAAGAATGTTTTAATAGCAACATTTGATTTCTAGTGTACAAAGAAATAGTATCATCAGAATTTCATGAATGATGATTTTGGAAACTGAGATTGCATACTGAATTTGTTCAACATGAGCATATAGTAAGTAATTGAGAAAGTGAGTCCATAGTTTAACCCAAAGCTACCCATTCACGTACCAGTTAGCTTTGTTATATAACAGGGCATCCTAAACTTAGTTATATAAAATAATATTTTAGATGTATATATACTCATAATTCTGTAGATCAGTGAGCTGGTTCTTCTAGTTTCACCTGCAGAGCTTGATCTATACGGTGCTACTTTATGTATCTGTAATTAACTGGCAGACTGGCCAGCTGGTTTGGTGTAGAATGATCTAGGATGGCCTCACTTTTGTCTTACGTGTTTGACCACGAGCTGTCAGCTGGGTGCATCACTTGTGTGTGTGGCAGTCATCTTCCAGAATGCCCATTTATATGATGGGTATGGAATTCCAAGCTCAGCAGAGAGCAAGCCCCACTGTGCAAGTTCTCTTCAATGTCTGCCTATGCACATTTGATGAAGTTCCATGAGCCAAGCAAGTCATAGTGCACAAGCACAAAGCAAGAAGTGGTTCGGGAGAGGATTTTTTTTTTATTCAAATTCTGCTCCAGATCTAACAATTCATTCTTGAAATTATTATGATTGCCAGAAAACTTAGATATTAAATAGAAAGGTTTAATAATATATTTTTGAGTATTAACATTAACACTTTCACAATGGGGCAGTAATTCCTTTGTCTCACTGCCAGACAGCACTGAATCACTGATTGTGACTGTCCCATCAGGTGGCATGGGACAGTCCCACTGGGTGATATAAGCCACCAGATGGGACAATCTGCGTGTACTTCCAGTGGTTCGAGCCAGTGGGCACATAGTAAAAACAATAATGTACTGAAATTTTTGCTTTTGCTTACATTTTAAATTTAAAAATTTATCAATCGCATAACTTAGTAGCAGCTTATATGAAGTGAAAGAGCAGATTTTGTATAAATGTGGTTACTTTAATATTTTTGATACTACCATTAAATTTTCAACTGAAATATGTGTAGTAAACACCATACCTGATAGTTATCTCCTCATTTGAAACTGAGTTAACTATCAAAATCATGGCTTATGATGAGGAAATAATTATAAACTAATTCACCAAGTACACTGAACACACATTCTTCAGATGGATCTCCTACACACCATTACAACTACTTAAGGGTCTTTGGTAGTGTTTAATCACTAATGTCCACACACTAATATCCAGTGCTCCTGATCTGGCTTCATCTATCTTCTCTAATCTCAGATTCTATTATCTCTCCCATCAAACTTATCTTCAAGAACACAAAAGCCTTGATGATGTGTTATATGTCTTTGTTTCTCACCTCTATTTTTTGTTCCTATTCCTTTCCATCTTTAAATTATGTTGTTCAGGGGCTGGGGATTTAGCTCAGCGGCAAAAGCGCCTGCCTGGCAAGCGCAAGGTCGTGAGTTCGGTTCCCGGTACCGGAGAAAAACCAAAACCAAAAAAAATAAAAAAATAAAAAAAAATAAATTATGTTGTTCATACACACACACACACACACACACACACTTTTTACTACCTTAATTTAAATTTAATTTTAACACTCAGTATGTCCAGCAGATATCATTTCTTCATTAGTGGGCCTTCTAGGAACTCTGTAGTTTCAGGCAGGAAAGCACTCTCTTTACTTTTATTTAATTTATTTAATTTTATTTTTTGGTACCAGGAACCGAACTCAGGACCTTACACTTGCCAGGCAGGTGCTTGTGCCCTTCTATGTCACTACAGTTTCAGAATTCTCCAACTAGAATCTTAGTGAACACATCATTATCGCTTCAGAATAATTCAATATTGGAAACAAATAAACAAATACCCTTAAATAAACAGAGAAGATTTGGAAGACTGCAAGACAGATAATCAGGAAAAAGTAAGAATAACCCACTTTTGAGAAAGCAATTTGGAAATGTACTTAATAACATTTAATTGATGCGTTTTATTTATTTTTTGTTTTTGTTTTTGTTTTTTTTCCAGTACCGGGAATTGAACTCACAACCTTGCACTTGCCAGGCAGGGGCTGTGCCGCTGAGCTAATTCCCCAGCCCCCTAGTGATGCATTTTAGATATGCAGAATGATAGCATTCATCAGAAAGAATTCATTCCTGTACATGACATCTTGCTTCTTTTCTCTCATTCCCCTCCCCTGCCTTCAGACCCTCTTCTCCTCCTTACTTACAAAAACGTTATTTGTATTTTTTCCTTGTATTTTTTATGTCTTGTTTCCACACCCCTCTCCCTTCTTGCCCTTCTCATTTGAACAGTTTCTTCACATTTCTCAATACCTATTATATATTTTCATCCTTATTTACACTTTCGGTTTTCCACACCAGAGAAACCATGCAACATTTGAATGTTTGTCAGATTTATTTCATTCAAGAATATGGTCTCAAAGGCTGGGGATTTAGCTCAGTGGCACAGTGACTGCCTGGCAAGCGCAAGGTCATGAGTTCGATTCCTGGTACCAGAAAAAAAAAATCAAAGAATATGGTCTCAAGGTCTCAGTGGTCTCAAGGTGCATTCACCTGGCTAGAAATATGTTAAGCTTCCACCTTCTTTATGGCAGAGTAGTACTCTGTTGTATAAAAAAAAATCCCCATATCTTCTTTATCCATTCATTGGTGGATGGGCATTTGGGCTGTTTCCAAGATTTAACTACTACAAACTTTGCCACTAAAAACATGGGTATTATTGTTGGTATTTATATGTCGCCCCAAAGCCTCATGTATTCGTCAGAGACAGGCTATTCAGAGGTGACTGAATCTAGTTTGTGATTGATTCATGGTGTAATGCTAGGATTGAAGGTACTACACCTACCCTAGGGCAGGTACATTGCATACAATACAAGGGGAAAAAAGAATCTTATCTCTCTTTTGTTGCTTTTGCTACCTTGTGGATGCCATGAACTGTTTTCCTCTGTGATGTTCCTCTGCTCTAGGGCAAGCCAACGACACACTGAAACCTTTACAAACTGTGAGCTAAATAAACCTTTCCTCCCTTAACTTTGGGTATCCAGTAATGAATCACAGCAATGAGAAAACTAAAACAATGGTGCATATATCTCTTTGGTATGCTGCTTTTAATTGTTTTAGAAAGATACCACGAAGGGAATTAGCTGGGTCAAATGGAACCTCTAGTTTTAGTTTTATGAAGAATCTCAATACAGACTTCTATAGTAGTTGCACCAGACTACATGCCCACCAAGTGCAGGAAGGCATTCCTTTTTCTCCACAGCCCCACAAGCATTTGTTATTGGTTGAGTTCTTGATGGTAGCCATTTTTTCTGGAGTGAGATGAAATCTCAATGTTGTTTTAATTCTTGACTGACCAGTGACATTGAACATTTTTTCATGTGTTTATTTACTCTTTGTACTTCTTCATGTGAGAAGTGTCTATTCATTTCAGATGCCCATGTTTGAACTGGGTCTTTAAGTTCGGGGGGACTGATTTTTTTTTTTAATTCTTTATTTATTTTAGGTATTTGTCTTTTGTCAGAGGAACAACTGAAAAGCAATTTTCCCCACACTGTGTGTTGTCTCTTTACTCCGTGGTTTTCTTATGCTGTGCAAAATCTTTGTGATAAGATGAGATCCCAGATGTTGTTTCTTTGTGATAGTTCCTGTGGGATCAGGGTTTTGTTTGCAAATTCTTTGCCTACATCAGTGTCTTTGAGTTCTATCTCACAGGTCCCTTTAAACTAAGAATCATTTATTTAAAGTAAAGTGAAATGAATGCTTTAGTAAAGTAGATTTAGAAAGTTCAAAGTGGCAACAAGTGCGGCAGCATCCCAGATATTCCCAAACTAGGTTTCTGTTTCCAAAGAACCAGTAAGTGAAAAAACCCATTTTCACTATGGGTTCTTCCTACCCAAGAATAAGAGATATTTTTCCATTTCCAGATGTTCCTCTTTCAGAGTCCTGCAGTTTTCAACGTAAAGGTCTTTTACTTTCTTCGTTAGATTGATTCCTAGGTATTTCTTTTTTTTTTTTTTGGATGCTATTGTGAAAAGTGTTGTTTCCCTGATGTATCTCTCAGTTCCTTATTTTTGGACAGCAATGCTATTGATTTTGAGTGTTGACTTTGTATCCAAATACTCTACTTTGTATCCAAATACTCTCATCTGTTCTATCTTCCAGAAGATTAAGTGTTTCTGTTTTAATATTTATATCATTAATTCATTTCACTTTTAGGTTAGTGCATGGTGAAAGATATGGCTCTAGTTTTAATTTTTTTACAATGTGGAAAGCCAGTTTTTGTACCACTATTTATTAAGAGACTATCTTTTTTTCCAGTAAAGATATGGACTCCTTTGTCAAAGATAAGGTGGCTGAAAGTGTTTCAGGTTGTTTCTGCATTTCCTAACCTGTTCCATTGATGCTCTGGTCTATTTTTGTTGTTGCGCTGTTTTTGTTTCTCAGGTACCAGGCAGTTTTATCAAAGAAGCCTTGTAGTATAACTTCAAGTCAGGGATTGTGATGTTGCATGCCTTGGCTTTGTTGCTCAGAATTGCTTTTGCTGTTCTAAATCTCTTATGGTTCAATATGAATTTTATGATTGTTTTTTCTAATTCTGTGAATATGCAATTTGTATGTTGATTTGGATTGTATTGTATAAGAAAATTGTACAACAGTTTTAGGACTATGCATAACAATTGTATGTATAATAATTTTGAGACTATGGCCATTTTCACTATGGGTTCTTCCTACCCAAGAATAAGAGATATTTTTCCATTTCCAGATATTCCTCTTTCAGAGTCCTACAGTTTTCAATGTAAAGGTCTTTTACTTTTTTCATTAGATTGACTCCTAGGTATTTCTTTTTTTTTTTGGATGGTATTGTGAAAGGTGTTTCCCTGATGTATCTCTCAGTTCCTTATTTTTGGACAGCAACGCTATTGATTTCTGAGTATTGACTTTGTATCCAAATACTCTACTAAATTTGGTTATTAAACTTAGAAGTCTTTTGGTGGAGGTTTTCAGGTCTTCTGTATAGAGCATCATGTCATCTGCAAATGATGGTAATTTAACTTCTTCCTTTCCTATCTTTATTCCTTTTATTTTTTTCTTTTGTCTAGCTACTCTGGTTAATGTTTCAAGAACAATATTGAATAAGAGTCATGATAATGGACATCTTTGTCTTGTTCCTTATTTTAGAGTGAAAGCTTTCAGCTTTTGACCATTTAGTATGATGTTGACTGTTGGTTTGTTATAGATGTCTTTAATTAGATTGAGTCAAAGACTATTTTGTAATATTCTGTAGGGTCTTCATTTATGAAAAGGTGTTGCACTTTGTCACACACTTTTTCTGAATCTATTCAGATGATTATATGTTTTTTGTCCTTGGCTCTGTCAATATGGTATAGTGCATTTATTGATTTTGAAACATCCCTGCATCCCTGGCATGAATCCTATTTGGTCAAGGTGCATAATCTTCTCAATGATTTGCTGCATTCTGTTTGCCAGTATCTAGTTCAGAATTTTTACATCTATGTTCATTGGAGAGATTGAACTATAGTTCTCTTTTTTGGTTGCATTCATCTCTGGTTTTGGTATAAGTGTAATCCTTGCTTCTAGGAATAAATTTGTGAGTATTGCTTTCCTTTCAATTGCATTAACGTGTTTGAGAAGTAGTAGCATTAGGTGTTCTCTATTTTTTTTTATTTTAAAGATAAAAGAATTGAAAACATCTTAACAAACACATATACACTTAGAAAATAACACAAAAACAATACAAGCAATACAGAATCTCAGACAAGGTGATAGAAAATTAATAATGGTTGTTGTATTACATATTGATATTTTCAATTTGGATACTCAGATAAACAAATATAGACATATTCAATGCTGAAATCTACAAGAAATTTAGACATAATGTTCTGAAACTTAGACATAATTTATTGTAGATTTCAGCATTGAATCAATCAGGGCCTGGGTTTTTCTTTGTTGGTAGGTTTTTAATTACGCCTCTAGTTACTTTGAGTGATATTGGTTTATTTAGAACTTTTACACTTTGATTCAACTTTGGTAATTCATATGTATCTAGGAATCTGTCCCTTTTTTCTGTGTTTTCCATCTTATTAGAATATAGCTTCTCAAATAAGTATTAACATCCTTCTGCATTTCTGTAGGATCTGTGGTGACTTTTACCCTTTTCATTCCTAAATGCATGAACATGAGTCTTTTCTTTCTTTTTTTGGATAAGGTAAACTGATGGTTTGAGAATTTTATTTAATTTTTCAAAGAATCAACTCTTCCATTCACTGATTCTCTATGTTATTTTCTTAATCTCCATGGCATTAATTTCTGCTTTGACTTTTATAATTTCCTTCCCTGTATGAGCTTTGAGCTTGACCTGCTCTTCTTTTTCTAGAAGATGGAAGGAAGTTCAACATTAGGTTGTTTGTTTGAGGTATTGATGTTTCTCTGATTTGAGAATTCACCACTATGAATTTCCCTTGTAGGATTGCTTGCAATATGCCCACAAGTTCCAGGATGTTGTGTTGGCATTACTGCTTAATTTTAGAAACTAATTTCTTATTTAACATCATCTGTGATCCATTGTTTGCTCAGGAAGGTATTATCTAATTTCCACGTGTTTATGAAGTTCTTGTGATTTCTTTTGCCATTGATTTCCAATTTCCTAGCACTATGGTTTGATAGTATATGTGGGATAATTTCAATTCCTTTGCATTTACTTAAACATGTTCTTTGAGCCAGTGTGTGGTCTATTTTGGAGAAAATCCCATGTGCAGCTGAGAAAAATGTGCTTTCTCCTACAGTGGGGTGGAATACATTGTAGACATCTTCTAAATCCTTTTGTTCAAAAGTTCAGTTCTGATATTTCATTTTTAATTTTTTCTACAATTGATATATCCATTTGTGATGGGGTATTGAGGTTCCCTGTTGCAATTTTATTAGTACTTATTTAATTTTTCATGTCTGTTAATCCTTGTTTATATAGTTGGGTATGCTGATATTTGTTGCATATATATTTGTGATTGTTCCCTTTACAAGGATGTAGTGACTTTCTCTGTCTTTATTAATCAGTCTTTGCTTGAAATCCACTTCATCTGCAAATAGAAAGCTATCCCTACTTTTATTTATGGGTTCCTGTCACATGCAATATAGTTTTACATTCTTTGAATATCAGCCTATGAATTTCTTTTTGAATTAAATGTGTTTCTTGTATGCAGTATATTTCTGAATCTTGCTTCTTGTTCCATTCTGCCAGTCTATTTCTTTTGATTGGTGAATTGACACCATTAACGTTTATGGTTAAAACTGATATGTACTGCCTTATCCTTGTCATATTATTTTCCTGTTGTTAGTTTCTTTTTTTTTTTTCCCTCTATTTAATTGTTTGCCTTTCATGGTAGATTAATTCTGTGAAGGTTCATGGATTTATGATTTTTGTTACCTGTTTCTAACATTATCTCTTCAGAAAATTTGGAATGCTAGTTTGGTGGTTATGTATTACCTCAGATGATCTTTGTCATGAAAATATTTTATTCCCCCCTCAATTTTGAAATATAGTTTTGCAGGGTATAACCGTCTAAGGTGGAGATTGTTTTCTTTTAGGGCTTTTAATATTTCACTGCATGATCTCCTTGAAGTGAGGGCCTTTTTTAAGAAGTTTGCTATGATTCTGGTAAGCTTTCTTTTATATGTGATTTGTTTCTTTTCTCTAATAGCTTTTAATATTCTGTTATTGTGTTGAACTTCTGGAATCTTGACCTAAATGTCTTTGTATAGATTTATTTTGCTCATGGCTAATTGGAGTCCTATATCCCTCATTTATTTGTAAATCAAAATTTTTCCCTGCTTGGGATATTTTCTGCTAATACTTCTGTGAACAGGTTTTTTATGTCACTTGATCTATCTCCTGCTTTTTCTTAACTCTGAGCAAATTTATATTGTTCTTATTTATATCATCTAGCAGCTGTTCAATTGACATTGGCCACTATCTCTGTATTTATCTGAGGAATTACTTATGATTTGATATTTTGTAAAGCAGGGGATATCTTTCCATTTTCTGATAACCTATTCAACCTCCTTTTTCAGAGTACAGTTGTTTCCAATGTAAAGGACTTTTACTTCCATTATTAGATTGATTCCTAAGTATTTCATTTTTCTTCATGCTATTTTGAAAGGCATAGTTTCTCTAATTTCTCTTTCATTGAGTTTGTTAGTCATGTATAAGAATGCATTTGATTTTTGAACTTTGACTTTCTATCCTGCTATGCTACCAAATTTGGTTATTAAAACTGGAATTCTTTTGGTGGAGTTTTGGGGGTCTTCTACATAATCATGTCATCTGCAAATAATGATAATTCAACTTCTTCCTTTCTTATCCTTATTCCTTTTATTTCTCTTGTCTAATTGCTCCAGCTAATGTTTGTAGAATTGTATTGAATAGGGATGGTGATTGTGGACATCCTTATCTTTTTCCTGAGCATTTTCTAGATTAAGAGCTTCCAGTTTTTGACCATTTAGTGTCATGCTGGCTGCTTTTTCATTTAGCATACATGGCTTTTATCAGATTGAGATACAGACCTTTTATTCCAATTTTATTTAGGGTTTTTTTATCATGATTGAGTGCTGGACTTTGTCAGATGCCTTTTCTGCATCTGTTGAGATGATCACATGATTTTTGTTCTTAGTTCTGGAAATGAGGTGTATTAATACAATAACCCATTTAAATATGTAGAATCAAGCTCATTTTTAAACTCAGGAAGGGTTATGTATACTGTATCTTAATTGCTTTTCTTATTCAAAAACCTTTTTGTTAAAAAATATAATTGCATACACTTTTTCTCTGACAGAAATACCCATCATCTTCATTTAAATATTTTTCTTTGTTTCCTATTTCTATTTTATTTCTCCCATTTCTGGACTCAGTGCACACATTAGAATTAAAATTAAAGTTTAGATATTTGTTATAAAATCACTTCTATGTATTTCCATTGCTAATAAGAACTATATATAGAATGCATTTTGATTTTATTTCATATTTTACCCCATTCAGTGCTCTTTCTGTCATTTTTTTATATTCATGGATACCTTTGCATTTTAATCAGTATGATATAATTTTTTTCCTTTTTTATAACACAACCCATATTATATTGAATTTTATTGAAAAGAAAATATGCTTTATAATATTTATATTTTTTGTAAATACAACTTTCAGATAAACCTCAAGTAGACCTTCTCTATTGCTTACTTTGATCAATGTTTTACCAAATACCATTTTTCCACAGCTTATTTAATTTTGGAGAATATAATATGATGCACAAAAATATATGGCAGCATTTTTCTTCATATTATCTCATGTCTTCCATGTTGAGCTGAATCCTTAAATAATTTTTCCCCTTAGATTTTAAATTCTACATCTAGTTTAATTACAAATCACAAGTGAAATATAATGACATATTTACAGCTTTTCATAAAAGCTATACTAGCTTTAGTTACCACTGTTGGAACTGTGTTCTTAATCCTTTCCCCATTGAGTACATTTGGTTGCTCCTCTCTCACTGTGGTATGGATGCAGAGGGAGAGCAAATAATATCCCCAAATTCTTCTCATATCACACTGCCTTGCCACCCTGTGCACCTTCAAATTTCCATTACTGCTTTACTTTTAGGATTTTCTTCAAGAATTCAAAATACCCTCAAAAACATTCCTAGTTTAGAAACATGTGATAATCATTATAATTATCTGTAATATAGTTATTGTAACAATCATTATAATATCCCCCACATGACATTATTTTTCAATATACTTATTCTTTTCTAGTCTGTAATATAATATTTTGGAAAGAAGAAAATTTTGGCTAAAAAAAATTCCATCTGTTCATTGTATAGGTCTGAAAATAAGAGTCAGCTAAAGGGGCAAAAGACTTGTAGTGTGTGCAACTGGGTTATGGGAGATGAAGGTCAGAGTTTAAAAATAATCACTGCAGACTCTGTGTCATATAAATGAATAATTATTTTTAATGGAATGTTTTCCCAATAATGTATCACATGATCATGATGACTAGGTTGAGCCATTGCATATTTATTGTACTTTTTTTGCCAACTTTCTCCATTTTTATAATTATTTTCCTAAAAATATTAGAGCAACTTATTTAGGTAGCATAATTTTTCAAATATTAAAAATGAACTCAGCATCTTTCCTCAAATAATGAACACATATGAATGCATCCTTTTCCTAATATTAGAAAATAATCATTTACAACTTAGTTTGTATTACGGAAAGAAAAATGCCTCTTTTCATCACATGTAAAGATTTCTGTACATAATTAAATGTGCAACTCAATTGTCAAAAAACTTAAGTTTTAGTTATAATATGGAACATTTTTATAATTGATATTCTGCACAAGACCTACATGGAGTAGATAATCATGACTTATAAACTCAGTCCTTGAGCTGAATGTACTTTCTTTAAAGACCCTTAAAATGATACAAATTTTACTTTGGATATTTAAGTTTTTTCTTAAATAGTAATAAATGCTACAGAGGTGGTGATAGATGTTTTAAAAGAAATAATACTTTAGAGTATAAGAATAGTTTATAATGGTATGCTGTGAGCAGTGAAGATATTTTGAAAATTAGAAATTTAGCTTGTTCTTATGACTTTCTAGGATACTTATTAACATACATATAACAGCTATTCTCAGAGTCAGACAGTTATTTTGATAACTGTTTGTCAATCATAGATTTATATTTCTTGCTAGTAGTTACTAAGTGGATGTATATTATAAGTTTAAAAAATCTAGATTCTTTTGGTATAACCAAGAGTGTATCTAGTCTTAAGGTAAGAAATATCTAAATTTCTCTCAAATCTAAAGATATTTTTGTACCTTTAAGTAGTGTAATCTGAACTACTAGAAAAATCTCTGGTAGAAAGTAGGTAAAAACCTCGAAGACATAGGGGTAGGCAGAGAGTTCATGAATAAAAACCAAATTGCACGTGAAACACTTGAAAGAATCAACAACTGGGATCTCATCCTACTGAAAAGTTTCTGCACATCTAAAGAAATCACCAGCAGAGTCAAAAGAAAACCAACAAACTTGGAAAAAATTTTAGCTGATTGTCCCTCAGACAAAGGGCTTCTATCTAGAACATATAAAGAATTAAAAAATTTCAGCCCCTCCAAATTCAAAGACCCAATCCAAAAATGGGCAGCTGAGATGAACACACATTTCTCAGACAAGGAGATACAAACGGCAAATAAATATATGAGAAAATGTTCAACATCATTAGTCATTCGAGAAATGCAAATTAAAACAACACTGAGATTCCACCTTACCCCAGTAAGAATGGCTAGCATTAAGAAATCAACCAATAACAAATGCTGGCGAGGCTGTGGAGAAATAGGAACCCTTCTCCACTGCTGGTGGGAATGCAGACTGGTGAAACCACTGTGGAAATCAGTTTGGAGATTCCTCCGAAAACTAGGTTTAGAGGTCCCATTCAACCCAGCTATCCCCCTGCTGGGTATTTTCCCAGAAGATCTAAAAACATCATATCACAGTGATATATGTGCACCTATGTTCATAGCAGCACAATTTGTAACTGCTAAAATGTGGAAACAACCCAAATGTCCATCCACCGAGGATTGGATAAGAAAATTATGGTACTTTTATATAATGGAATATTACTCAGCTGTAAAGAAAGATAAACTCGAGGCCTTTATATTTAAATGGTCACAACTAGAGACCATACTCATAAGTGAAATAAATCAAACATACATGTGCAAGCACCGCATTGTGTCACTAGTGTAAAACTTGAAAGAGTTAATTTAAACTCAGAGGTATGATAGACACTGTGAAATGAGGAAACCACTGAAGAGTAAAGGGCTTCTGGGATGTAGGAAAAGAGAAGCAAACGAAGGAGAAATTCTGTATGTATGTATATACAGGATAGATAACATGGTTGTTCTTCTGTCTTCTATTTCTATGCTGAAAGAAACTGTCAATGAGTCTTTGGTTGACCAGTATTGCATGTTTATATCTGTTTTCATGAGAAGCCACTTTGAAGATATCAATATGTAATACAACCACCATTGTTAATTCCCTACCACTTTGTTTGTAACTCTGTATTGTCTGTATTGTGCTTGTGATATGTTGTAAAATGTTGTATGTCTGTTAATGTTTCCCTCCTTTTATCTTTAAAATAAAAAAAATTAAAAAATAAAAAAAGAAAAATCTCTGGTATTATTGATTAACAGTAATTATTGAATAAATCAGCAAAATGTAAGGTTTCTAAATATTGCATATTTCATTTGCCAAAATAACAGAACACAGAGTAGCCACTTTATTATATCCTTGTTACACATTATGTTTTTCAGTTTGTAAACCCTATATTTAAATTGTCTTACTTGAATTTCTGTATCAATTTATTGCTTCTTTTCTCTTTTCCTGCAGTGAGTTCTCAATTTTCATGTCACACTCTTTGTGCAGAAAGTACTAGTTACTCACCAACTGATTGATATTTCAATCACTTTTGGAATTTGCTCTCTCAAGCACTTGCTTGTGAAGGTGATCTTTGGGCAGAGCATTCAGCAACAACCAGGTATCTGTCATTCATCAGGCACTAGTGATGAAATGTTTCCCTAAGGTGGATGTATGCAGGAACAATTGTAGCACATAAGTGAACACACAATAATTGTGATTTGCAAGGATTTCTTTCCAAAGCTCATTTCAGATTCCTAGTAGACTGAGCTACGGTATGCCAATGTTATAATAGGTACAGTCTAAAACTGGTACTGATAGCTTGTTTTTAATCCTATTTTCATAGGATGCTTTGATATAACTATGTTAAAAGAATGGTCAGTCCATTGAAAGCCAACAGGTTAATGGTGAAAATGACTTCCACCAACTCAAACTCCAGAGGATGCCTGGCTGAACATCCTACGACTTGTAGCACGAGATGATCGGAGGAGGCCTTTAACATCTTCTCATCTCATCCATAATAAGTGACATATTCAGTACTTGTTTTTCTTTCCCTCCAGTTCAAACTGATCTGTTCTAAAGACCATTGGAATAGCCTCCTAGCTTCACTCTTCTATAGTTGTTCTTTTTACAACAGTTTAAGTTAACTCTTAAAAGGATGTATCTGTAGATCATGTTATTTTCCTGATCAATACAATTTGATATTTACCTTCATTGTGGAAATAAAATCTCTTAACAGTGATGTGACCTAAAAAAGTCTACTCCTGTTCCAAGCCCTCCCTGCACAGGTCTTTCTAATCTCAAACAGCCAGTCCTGCTGCTTTCTCAGACTCTTCTTTTGCTACCACCTTAGTCTGGAATGATCACCCTGAAAATGTTCTCCTAACTCACCCCTTCACTATCTTCCAGTCTCTGCTCATGGGATATCTACTCTAACTTTCTACTAGCCATGCCCCCCATATCTCCCTGTATTTTGTTATACTTTAGGTCATATAATTACTACAGAGAAATGTTTTGTACTTATTGATTTATCTATTATTTAATACACTAAAAGTTATATTCCATGAAGAAAATAAGTTTAATTTTTGGTGTTTACCATCATTTTTGTTTATATATTTTAGTTCACTGTGGAATTCTAAGCCATTAGAACTAACTTTAAAAATATTCATCACAAGAATGTTTATATAAAGAATAAGCTAACCACCTAAAAACTGATGATATCAAGAGAAAAGTTCTCCTGACAATAGCTCCATTCTCCCTACCTTACAAGAGAGTTCTAAGTTTTATGACTTTGGAATTTGTAAAGGCAAATGGGAGAATGGTAGTGATAAAGATCCTAAATTAAAAAAAAAAAAAAGACTGGATGTCCCAGAACTTAGAACTAACTTCATGAAAAAAAGAGTAATTTTAAAAATTGGAAGGAGAGGGGGCTGGGGATTTAGCTCAGTGGCACAGCGCCTGCCTGGCAAGCACGAGGTCGTGAGTTCGATTCCCGGTACCGGAAAAAAAAAAAAACCAAAAAAAAAAAGACAAAAAATTGGAAGGAGAAATCAGAAGATGGTATAAATTTTGAAAAATAAATAGGCCACTTTGAAATAGTAACACCAGAGAGCAACAGCAGCGGCTGCTTTTTGCTTTGTGCTCTGTCCACCGAAGGACTTCAGAATGGACTCCATTCAACCATTCAAAATGTGAATCAGATGCCAATAGTATCTCACAAGAAACAGGTTCTCTGGTCATCTTCCAGGCACCATTACGGAGACATCTTTTATTCATTTATTAACCACTATAAGGTGTGTTCTGTGAAGAGCAATAGAATTTTTTTCTTTTCTGTTTTCCCTTTCTATAGATAATTCATTCAAACCAGTGCTTCACTAACCCCGTGTATGCCTATAACTCTCAAGTTTTATCTCTTTTGCCAAAACTTTTGTTTGAGTCAAGACTCATATCAACATTTCCATTAGGATATCTCAAAAATTTTTCAACTGGTCCAGAAGTCTTCTCATTGTATTCATCACCTCATTTCTTACCCCAAACTTACTCATTTTACAGTGTTTTATGTACCATGGGACAGCATCACCAAATTTCTGGCTGCATAACCTAGAAATCTGGCTGTTTTTTCTTTTTACTAACTCTTAAAAGGTAATCCAATGTCAAATATTGCCAATTTAATTTCTCTTCAATTCCAGAATTACTAATTTATCACTCCATTCTATCCAAGTTGCCATGTTTGAAATAGTCACCTAGTCAGTTTCTCTCGACACAACTCCAGAATTGGAAAATACAAAGTTAAATCAATACAGATGACTAATTTTTCTAAGAAAGACATAAAGGATAATATTTTGTCTGAATTTTTAGTGTTTTCAGAAGTTCACTTAATAAAGTCTAGTATTTGCAAAAGGCACAAAATCTTACAACTAGTATTTTATCTGGCATTTTCAATTTCACTAAAATGTTAGACCATTAGGAGATGTATTAACTTATTATTAATAGAAACAGCCAAGTAATCATCAGAAGCATTTTAATGGAAATAACAACAGATGCACATTAGGTTCCAAGATGGGGGAATATGCCAAAGCAAATGAATTTGTGTGACTAGTTCCCTCATCAACATTTGTTTTTAAGGTAGAGTTTACATCTTGATCATTGCAGAAACAGACCAAAATTTAAAAATTTAATGGTGAATTGAAAGAGAATTAGGAAACTAACATTTGATTAAAGATTTTTCTCATCATAAACCTGCTTTTCCTTTAGAAGTAAATGATAATGCAACAGTAGAATTTTTCAGACTAAGGAAAATTTTATATATACCTACCTTTCTTGTATGGGTATTTGTAGGAGATAAATATCTTTGTTATTATACAAGCAAATAGGAAACTATTCTCTTTGTAATATACAAATGTCATGTATGTGATTAATTTATTGCTAGAAAAATATTCTACTTTTATTATAATAAGTAATTTTAATGTGAAAGCATATTGAAATTCCGTGTAAAAGAAAATGATACCCAATTCAAAGTTACTTACATATCTTTGATAAGTATTGGGATCAGAACATAAAATATCTTTACTAGAAATTTTGTCTTATTTTAAAATTTTTTGATGGCCTAGTCAAAATGTTTCACTAAATGACATACTGTGTTTATATATTACATATAGAGCAAATAAACTACATCATAACTTATGAGACAAGAAACTTAGACCTGAATGGTAATGTGGCTTTTCCTGTAGTCAAAGAATAAAGCACATAAACATTAATTTTTTACTATCATATTCTGTCTGACCTCTCCCTAGTTGGGAATCTGATGTGCTATTCTCAGACTTTCTCTCCTCTCTACTTTTTGGATGCTCAGAACTTTACTCAGGGTTTGTAAAAAACTTTCATATCACACATCCGTATAAAGTGTTCTTCTAAAATGTACCATTAGAATGAGTAACAGCTGACAAACGAGAGAACATTTTAGCAGCTATAATAGTGATCCCTGGGGATTGTAAGTCCCACAGTGTATGTATATTTAGGCAGTCTTTCCTTAAAACTCCCCTTTAGCATGATTTTAAGCATCTTTGTTCCCATCCACTACTTGTTTTCCTATGTGCTCTTGTATGTGTGTTGCCCAAGAGGGATTCATGAGTTTTCCTTTTTCTTATATATACAACACACTTTCTCAGTGAAAAACAGTAATTTTTAGAAACACTGTAATTCAAACCTCCACGAGGGGATATAAAGGGATGAACTGCTTTCCAACTGTCTCATAACACAAAGAAGCAAAACAATAGTTCACATTTGTTTATAGATATTGTAACTTCATATTCCTTATTTCTGGCTTCCAAATGAGGCACCTTAGAGGGCACACTGCTGAAAGATATGTAACTAATTCCTAGACTACAAATGCAATTATTTCTACTAATTATGAAGTGGTTTGGATGGCTTAGTCAAAATGTTTCCAACTACCATGCTTGTGTTTATACAAAACATACAGATCAAAAGAACTACATCACAATATATGAGACAAGACTTAGACCTGCATGATAACATGACTTTTCCTGTAGTCAAGGAGCAAAGCACCTAAAACATCAAATTTTTACTACTAAGTTCTCTGTGAGCTCTCCTCTGTTGCTAATCTGATTTATCCTCAGATCTTATCTCCTCTCTGATATATTCTTTGAATACTCAGAACTTCGCTGGTGATTCTTCACTCTGATTCTTAGCATGTGTCCCACTAACTTGTGGGGAGATGTTTCTGTTGTAGATATGCATAACTTCTCCACACATATATGAAAACGAGTTCCCATATTCTCCCAAATTTTGAAGTTGATCCAGGCTCTGTATAACAAAATAATATTTGATAGACTTCCCTTCCTGTCACAATGGCATTTATTGACGTTTTACACATTTGTGTGTTTGATTCGTTCATTCATTATTTAAGTATTGCTTGATTCATTTATGCTGCTCTTCTGACCATGAAAACGAAAGCTTTCCATAGCTCTCGTAAATTATTCATAAACGACTGACATGCAGTAACGTGTCTTCATGTTCTCTTTTTAAAAATTTTTTTCTCCGTGCTTTGCAGAGATTCCTTTTTGCTTTTGCCTACTTTAAGACTACATTAGAGGACAATCGCTGTGGCAAAATACCTTAGAAAGTCAATTTAAAAGAGTGAAGGTTTATCTGGGCTCGTGGTTTTTGAGGTTGAAATCCATGATAATCTGGCTCCACTGTTTTTAGGCCTGTGGGAAGGCAGAGATGGTGAAGTTGGAATGGTGCAGGTGGAGGAAAGCTTTGCATCTCATGGCAACCAGGAAGCAGAGCACTAGAAAGAGAGGGACCAAGAAAAAGACATGGTAGCCAAGGGCGTGACCCTAACACTTCTTCCAATTAGACCCCACCTCCTAAATTTTCATTGCGTCCTAGAAACACCATCAAATTATAAATCCAGCAATGAATTAATCTGTTTTGAAGTTAGAACCCTCATGAGTCAATCACTTTCCAAAAGTTCATCAGTTGGCAAGAAGTCTTTAGCACATGGTCTTGTGGGACACTTTAGATCTGAACCCTAACAGCTGTTAGTGCACAAGTTTAGGATCTACGTTTCTTTAATACCTTCCTTTCATCTCATAATTGCAATAGTACTCCTCAGTTCATTCCTAGCAAACTGAGTTGTAAAAATCCCCATAGTATTTTATCTCCAGCCAAATCATTTCCATTTTCACTGGAAGTAGACAGTTTAAATAGCTGATAGCAGCAGCAGCAAGAATATATTTCCAGTGCTTTCTCTTCATTTCCCACACCAACATAAATGAGAAATTTTAGTGTACTGATAGTGTTCAGTGAATTCTAAACAATTTTTCTTAGTCAGATGCCAGGCTGACTGCATAAAAACCACCCAAAATGATTTTAAAATACAAGTTTTCAGTATCTCAGTAGGCCTGGGGTGCAATCCAAGAACCTATAATTTTTAAAGCTTTTCCAAGCAATTCTGATGCTAAGCCAAATTTGAAAACCTCCACTATAATCTGTTTGCTTCAGTTTGTCATATAGGAGATCATATTGCTCTAAATTGTTTCAACATTGAACATATGTATATGCACAAGAATTTCAAGCTTTATCACTCACTGTTGATGTAATCTTGGCTAAGTAATTTAACATCTCAATTCTCCAGTTTCTTCACTAATAGGTATTTTTCAAGGGTAAAATGAGTGAAATGTACTTAAAATGCTTAGAATAGTGACTGAGGGTAGATAATGCTATTTTATGCACTCCAATCATTTATTGACCTTTCACCACTCATTTATTAAACAATTTATGCAGCCAGATGTAGTGGCACATGTCTGTAATTCTAGTATTCTGGCAAGCTGAGGCAGGAAGATCAGTGCTCAAGCCCATTCTGGGTAACTTAGTGGCTTAGTAAGAGTGTGTCTCAAAGTAAAAATAACAAAGAGCTGGAGATGTAGCTTAGAGCAAGGATCCTGGGTTCAATCCCCAGGACAGAAAACAGCACCGCCATCAACAAAATAAAAGGTGAAGTTCGGGTTTTCAAATTTGAAGAATTTGTAATTAAAATTATCCCCTTTTGCTGCTATCTGTAAGAAAATATTCAGGAAAACATTTAAAAATCAATAACTAAAATTGAGGTGTACAGTCCAAAGACCTAAACATATAATCTAACACTGTGAAACACTTAGTAGAAAACATAGTGCCAAAGTATCATGGTTTCGGATTTAGCAGTGATTTCCTGAATGTGATTCCAAAACCACAGACAACAAAAGACAAAGTAGATAACTGGGGCTGTGGATTTAGCTCAGCGGCAAAAGCGCCTGCCTGGCAAGCGCAAGGTTGTGAGTTCGGTTCCTGGTACCGGAGAAAAACAAACAAACAACAAAAAAAAGAAAAGTAGATAACTGATCTACTTAAAGTGAAAGTGGCTCTACAGCAAAGGATACTATGAACAGAGTTAAAAAGTAACTCTCAGAATGAGAGAAAATAGTTGCACATATGTCTGATAAAGAATTAATATCCAGAAAAGATTCGAATTACAGTTACAATAAAAACCCTACTAAAAAGTGTGCAAGAACTGAAATACATACCTCTCTACCATATACAAATGATCCATAAACACATAAACATGCTCAACATACTAAAAATTGGAGAAATGTAATCAAAATCTCAGTAAGATATTAATTCACACTCATGAAAATGTCTATTGTTTAAAAAAACAAGAAATGTTGACAAGGATGTGAGGAAAATACTTTCCTAAAGTATAATGTCTTCTTAATCTGAATAATTTGATTCATAATTAACTGTAAAATATATAAAATACAATTTAGAAAGAATAATATTAGGGAAGAATTTTATGGTTAATATTTTAAAATTTGTACATAGTTATAGGGTACTATATATATATATATATATATATATATATATATATATATATATATGATGTGAAATGGTCAAATTATGGTAACCAGCATTTCTGTCTTCTAAAAATTTATCATTTCTATTTGTTGGGAAATTTTAGACTCCAGTTAATTTGAAGTAGATTATAAATTATTGTAGGAAATAGTTATCCTATAATCCTATACAACTAATTCTTCCCTTCTGTCCTCTCTTCCTCTTTCCTTTCAAACCCTTTTTGACTGTTATTCTAAACTCTACTTCTACGAGATCAACTTTGAAAAAGAAGAAAAAGAAAATAACAAATGTTAGCTAGTAGATTATTAAATCCGTGAGTCAATTTCTCTGGGCCATAGTATTCACACACTGGGCCAAAACAGTATTCTAGATGTTTCTGTGAAGATTACTTTAAAATGACATTAGCATTTAAATCATATTAATCAGAATAAAGTAGATTTCCTTATACATTGTGGGTAGATTTCAAACTGATAAAGACTTTAATAAAACAGTCTGACTTCCCTATATGAGGAAGGAATTCTATTAGTAGACTGCCTTTAGACTCAAAATATAGCGTTATCTGTATCCTGGGTCTCTAGTCTGTTGGACTACACTGCTGGTTTTGGACTTTTCAGCCTCTGCTATTGCAAGAAACAATACTTTAGGTCTTTCTTTCTTTGCCTCTGTCTCTGTCTCTGTCTCTGTCTCTGTCTCTGTCTCTGTCTCTGTCTGTCTCTCTCTTTCTTTCTCGTACATAAATAGCCAGCTATGTAGCTAGGTATGCTGCTGGCAGCAATCCTCAGGTGGGCCTTCCATACACAGCACCACACTGATTCAGTTCAGCTTGGTGTTGCAAGTTGACCATCAGTTAATCCACCTCACGTATATTCTGAAAATCAGCAAAGTAAGAGTGTTGATACGTTTAAAATGAGAAGACAAAAGAAATTGTTTGAATAGTCTATAGTTTCAGTTTTGCAGGATGAAAAGAGTTCTGAGGATGGGTTGCTCAACACCATGTATGTATATAATACTATAAACTGGACACTAAAAAATGGCTAAAATCGTGCATTTTACTATGTACATATTTGACCACAATAAAAAGCATAACACTTTCTTTAAAAACATCAATATTTATAGAATTAATATGGAGCTACTTATTAAAAACTTTGCATTCACAGAGAAAGCAAACATTGCCAAATATCACAGTGTGGGAGAAGAGTCATCTCTCTTCACAGAAGATAAATTCTACCGCATTTTAAAGGCTAAGAGAGGAGCACTGGAGGAAGAGAGGAAGCATATCCTTGTTCACAGTGTTCAGAGGCATATGACCCTAAAAGATATTCAAGTATGTTAGCAATGTGGAGCTTCATTAAAAAAGATGCTCAAAAATTACTTGAAAAGTGGAGATGAATAACCATCTGAATCATTTTGTAAACTGTTTTAAAAATACAGTATTAACTTTCCTTTAAAAATAAGGCTTTCCACAGGTGATTGTGTGGTTTAGGTGAATTTAAAAACTATTGGCTAGATCATATCAGGTTAAGAGTTCAGGCCTTACCCTGAAAATTAATATTTTAGCATGTGTTAACACTAACAACACAGAACGAGATTTATTTCTAGAAGGTTACTTTGGTGTAGCAGTGCAGAGAGTGGATTTGGGGGCCTTAAAGAAGAAACCAATAAGGAATTCATTAAACAGCCAAACAGGATGTCATAACAGATGAATAGGATGGGTAGAATGAGAGAGACTAACTAATTAATCACTATCATTAGTTTTATCCACTGAGTGATTCATTGTATAATGGCACAACTGACATGGAGAAATTTACTTAAAAAATTAACAGTCATTTATACAGTGACTATCCTGGAACAGATAAAATTTCAGTATGAAAATAATACACTGTTTTAAAATATCAAAATCTTTGAGGCCATTCCCATGAGAATTTCTAATCAAGGAGAGAGTGAAGATAAAAGCAAAGAACTGAATCTTTTTGAGTAATGACTTATTGCTAAGAATGAGATCAGCTACTTTGGAGTGAGAACATTGAATTATGGATTTTTCATATTCTTTTTATAAAGCAATGAAAAACAGAAGTATATTATAGATAGGAATTTTGGAATCATTTTTCCCTTAACTCAAAATTTTAAGGACACAGCAGAAGAGTTCAAAGAAATTTGATAATGGTCATTAGGGAGGAAAACTAAGAAAATGGACATTTTAAAATACATTTTACTATTATTTAGGTTTAACGAGGTCCATAGATCCGGACATGACTGCTCCAAAACACACGATGTTATACGCATAAATCTCAAAAGAAGGGTGTGTCATGCTGGCAGCCGCTATGCTGAGGTGCCAGAGGTTAGTCAGAAGGCAAAAGATGATGCAGAAACAATAGATGAGAACTTTTATTGTGATTTGGAGGCAAGGGACAGTTAAGGTCAGCAAGCCAACTTACAGTTAGCTATTTCAAGTAATTTCAGGGAATTCTTAGACACACAAACTACCCCTAGTTATCTGTTACTTGGTTCTTGGATAATCTGAGCTAGTACATGGTGGCCTAGAGTAGGAGATCTAAGTAAAGGAGTTAGTCATATTTGCATTTCCATGACAAGAGTACCTTAGAACATCAGTTTAAAGGTAATGACTTATTTGGGCTTGTGATTTCAGAAGTTTCAGTCCATGGTTAGCTATTTATTTCTGAGATCACTGTGAGACAGAACATCATCACAGAGGAGTATGGCTTAGTAGAGCTGTTTCTCATGAGGCTTGGAGCCAAAGAGAGAGACCAACAAGCCAGAGAAATGGCAGAAAACAAGGTATAGCCGCCAAGAGTTTGTCACCATGGCTCCTTCTCTCAAACTAAGTCTCATCTCCTAAATTCCACCACTTCCCAATAATGCCATCAAATTATGGCTCTTTCAATGGGTGAATCCACTGGTGAAGTTAGAGCTTCCATGAGCCAAGCACCTCTCAAAGCCTGTGAACCAGCATCAAAGCTTCCAATACAATGAGGCTTTTGAGGGGATATTTTGGATCTCAACTATAACAGAAGCAGTTAGTCATTTTATTTACTTATTTTATAATGAGTACACAAAGTGAAATCTACCATGTTTGTGCAATTTTACTTACACAATAAGTATTACTAACTATAGGAACTATGCTGCATACTGAATCAATAGGGCATATTGATCTTGAATAACTGGAGCTTTAAGCCATTTGATCAACACCTCTCCTTTTACCCCTTCCATCAACTCCTTGCAATGACCATTCTACTCTATTTTTATGAGTTTAAAAGGAAGACATCGCTGTATTTTAGTGGCTCCATAGAGTTACGGTACAGTATGTTGTCTCAAATCAAAGCCAAGTAAAATGAATGAATAGCAAGCATCAAAAAGGTGGTTTTGTCCTGCACTGGTTGGTTTGACATTTGAAAAACATATTGGTTCTTTCCTATACTAAGAACTCCTCACCCTGTAAAGGCAGTCCTTGCGGGGTAATTGAAGCCACAGCTCTCAGAGCATTAGAGTACAGAAGATAAAAGACATGGTTAATGCAGTCAGTTATCAAAGAAATAAAACACAAGTATCCATAGTAAGAGGTGCTGCAATAAGAGGTTATAGAGGACATTACCATGAGCTTCTAGGACATCATGGGGCTAACCTGAAATTGCAAGGAAATTAATTTATATTTATAGTTTAGGAAAGATAGAGAACGATTCAAATGCTATACAAATGTAGCTGAACTGTTTCTGAGTTAGTATCTGCAGAGGGAAGTTTACTTCTTTTTTTCAGAGGAAAATCTTAGACGTGCGTATAAACCAAGATGAAAAGCTATTCAAAACAGTGAAGTGGAGGACAGCAGAGGGCATGGATGATCCAGGAAAAAAGCTAAGGGACAAGGATGGGAAACACAGGTAGGAAAATTAGATTTGAATAGGAGAAGCAACAGTTTTCTCGGCTGCTTAATTACTAGTGCATCTGTAGATGTGAATGTAAATGAAATCTTTCATTTCTGGCAGCCTCCAATATCTTCATGCAGGGGATGAAAAGACATGCAATGACAATTTGAAGGTTGAGGGGAATATGAGTTTCCTCAAGAGGAAAAGGGAAAAATGGCAATGTATCAAATGAAATCAGAGAACACGATTTTATAGTTGCAACAGCTGTCGTCATTCTGACTTACTTGGTTCATATAAGGTAAAAAAATGTCTATAGTCTGTGATCTCATTTTCAAAATGACCAAAGAGGTGAGGTGAGAATGAAGTTAAGTATGCTAATATTGAAATGGTTAGCATAAGAATTCTACCTATTTTCTCTTCCAGTATATTTTGTGTTTCTAATTTAATATTTAGATCTTTGATTCATTTTGACTTTAGTTTAGTGCATGGTGATAGACATAGGTCTAGTTTTAGTCTTTTACCTGTGGAAAGCCAAGATCCAAAATGTACAATAGATATCGTGAATAGGGAAGAAACTGTTGAAAAGAAAAGAAAAACTGAGATGAGAAAAAAGGGAAAGGAAGAAAGGGAAAAGAAAAGAAAAAAAAATATATATATATACATAAGATAGTTGAGCTAGCTATACAACTAGTTTCTTTTAGCCCATTGAAAAGAAAGTTTTGTGTTAATACTTTTTTGGACAATATTTTATGCTTATATCTTATACTCTGAACAACTACTATGAATGTAGCAATGTGTAATATATTAATAGTTATTGTTACTCTCCTAATAGCCTGTTTTGAAACTCTTTTATTATTTTTATTTTTTCCTGTTTAAAACACTAAAGAGTAAAAATAAAAAATAAAATGGCTAGTACAACTGGAAAGAAAACAAACTAAGTGAAATAAGCCTAAAAGTGAAAAAGAATCTTGGGCACAAACCACAGAGACATAGTGGTAGAAAATAAAATTGCCAGATAAACCATTCATAAGAGAAAAGAGGACTTTAAAACCACAAAGGCAAATTCCAAGTTCCTTGCAGGCTACTCTATCCTTTCAGCTACATAAACTATCCTAGGGAATCATCCTTTACTTCTATGTTTTTATTTATAGCCTCATCCCATCTCTCAGGAATCTTTCTAAATATATCTGGACCTCAAACACTGCTCAGCACATTTTGCCCTAGATTAATCAGGCTTTCTGCTTCCTTGGTTTCCCTAGTCTGCCTATTTTAGATGTTTTGTATTTCCATGGCAAAATACTGGAAGCTGGGTATTTTATAAGTAAAGAAGTTTAACTCACCGTTTTGATGACTGGAAGGTCCAAACAATATGGCTCCAGTGTTCTGGCAAGTGTCTCAAGGGATACATCTCTACATGGTGGAGAACTGGAAAGGAAAGTAACCACATGTGGATTAGGCACAGCATGTAGGGCGCCCTTGTGTTATCAAAACTGTCTCTTGTGATAACTAGTTGACTCCTACAAGACCCAATCCACTCTGCAAGACCAGCATTAATGCATTTGTGATTTTGGACACCTCCATGACCTGTCTTTCTCCGGGCTCTACCACTAAACAGCTCAACCACTTCAATACTCCCACACTGGGAATAAAGTTTCTAATATGTGAATGCGTGGGAGATAAGTCATAGTCTACCACAGCATTATCCTACATCTGTGACCCAGAGTAATCATTTTCAAAGAGTGAACTCGTATCATTCCTGTTTAAAATTTTGGATATAGCTCCATTTCCCTCTGTGTGATTTCATTCATTCTTCTATTATTCCTCTTCTTTAATTTCCTTTGTCCTCATTTCTTTTCTTCAAACTCAGCATCCAGCTTTGAACTAGCCACTCCCTTTCCTGCCAGAGTGTCACCACAGTGTGGCAAATCCCTTTCTTCTTTCAGGTCCTGTCCTAAGTCATATTTTATGACTATTCTATTTCTACAAACTTTCTCGTTCACTTTTACTACTTAACTACTCTGCTTTTTTTCCCTTTTCCTTCAGAGCATTTTTCACTATAACATCCATAACTTAGTCATCAAGTATTACTCATCATCTCTTGTCTCTCAGTATGTAGGTTCCCACGAGACAAGAATCACGCTTCATATATCTGTTCCTCAAGCACTTGTAACACTGGATGGTACATAGTTGTCTTGAAAAAAATTTATTTTCTGGAAAAGTTGAAATAAAGAAACAGTGATGAGACCCAACTGTTTTCCTATGGGACAACTCCAATCAAGAGACTTTGGGAAGATAAAGCCCAAAGGTGTGTGCCAAAAGCCCTCGTGTGAGGCTTGGCAAAGACTGGTTCCAAGAAAAGGCAGAATTAGCAAACAGCAGAGCGTTATGTACTGGTCATATGGCAGGTAAGCACCACCAGAATGGAGAAGACACACTCTGCCCTATTTACTTTATGCCTCTTCTGGATGCTTTACACATACTTATTAGTCCTCTATACATTTCATAAAATGGAATAAGATATTTTGATTTATTTTGTTTTCTTCATAGACATTTTAAATACCTGTTATTTCCTCAAGGATAAATTAATAGCAAGTTTTAAGAGAGAGGAAGCAGAAATCAGCTAGGAAATCTTAGCTGTAAAGTAATTCATATATTAATCACAGTGTCTGTTCACCCGTGTGTGAATAACAATACTCCAGAAGGAGAACAATGATTCCAGCTGAAGCAAAACTTCAGAACAATCCAGACAAGAAAATAATTTGCTGATTGTGCTACAAAGAAATGAATTACACATTACAAAATGATTGCTTTCACATTATCCAGGGCAACATTATCCTATCGCAAGTCTATGATATTCAGTTCTTTTGTACTATTTAATAATAAAATCCACATGTTCATAAAGTTAAGTAATGTCACACTATCTTTTCATGCAATGTGACATTACAAGTTACAAAAGAATCTCTGGAAGCAGCCCACTTGGACTTCTTCAGAGATAGCTTATTTTCCATCTTAAACAATATGAAATGAAGAGTGAACATAACAAATGTTTCTATTTGTGCTCTAGACACAGTTTATAGCAAAGGCAATAAAACCATAAATTAAAACATGGCAATCTCTTTATGGTATTCATATCTATCAATATCTTTGAAGTTTTATTCATTAGATCAATAGAAAAAACAGCATCATCATTTCTCTTGATAATCACTTTATGTGAGCATTAAATAGTAGAAATCTACACCATTATGTGCTGTTGTGTGTTGATATGCAGAAATGAGCTCACTGCACTAGGTTAACTGACCATTAATGAAAACCGTAAGAATTTTCATTGTCATTTCATCAGATGTATTAAAGCCACTTATTTTCTTCTAATTTTTGGCTGTTCATCCATATTTGGTAATATAGAGAATTTGAATAATGTGTTTCTACAGATTTACATTTCTCACTGTCAGTGTGGCAGGTAAGGTGGAGTGTCCAAGTGATCGGATTTGGGATCTGTCTGGCCGACTGGTGGAACACACTTCCGGTATGTGTGATTGGCTCATGCAAGCATGATGTTGGACTGTAGATCTGGTCTCTCATACTTTCCTCTCTGGTACTATTTCCTGCTCTGCTTTCCTTCCTCTGTGAGGTTTCCAGGTTGGAGCCAGGGGACTATGTATTGCATCCCCTGAAAGCATTAGCCACTTTAAGACTTTTCCCTTTCACTTGTGGGTGCTGGCTATTGTGTCCAGCAATGCAAACCTGACTAGTATGCTCAGTAATTTATTTTGACTCACAAGGTGGGTGGATTTAGTCACCCAAATTTTGTACCATAAAAAATTTAAAGCTATTATTTCTACCCAAAGTTATTACATTTTTGTAAATAAACAAATACCTTCCAGTTCTTTTAAAATCAGAATAAGATTCTAGCTGCTTATAGAAGTTTCTAGTTACAGTTTCCCCTTTACACAATATAAGAGATTGCCACAGGATGGCTCTGCTTATGAGAGGAGTATGAATTCAGCTCCTACCTTCCTTCTTCGGCCTGATCTGGGACCTGGGATGGCGCAGCTGGGGAGAGCAGTTTGAGTTTGGCTCCTGTCTTCCTCCATTGACCCTGGACAGTGAGGCTGAGAGAGAAGTCTGAGATCCACCCCTCCCTCCCTCCAATTGTGAGACTCAGGGCCTGGAGACCTGTGGGAATGCCAGCAGCACAGCAGGACCTGGCTAAGGAGCACATGATGCACAGGCAGAACTAGAGGTGTGGAAATGTCCTATGCAATATCATCAGTATGAGCCAACAGGTGATCTCTAGCCCTTCTTTTTGTTTTATTCTACTTGTCCTCTTCCTCTCTTTTGTCAGCTGTCTTACTTGACTTTGTGATACTTTCATGCAAGTAAACGTTGTCTCTTCTCCTTCTGGTTCGCTTCAAAACTCCTAGCTCTTCTCTTCCACTCCTTCCCTCCTGTGTCTCACAATTACCCAAAACCTGGATGATCATACTATGCCCTCCAACCTTGCTCCTACTATATTTATCCTGATTAATATCTCCATCCTACCCTCTATCCTCCCACACACAACAGGCTAAAATCACCCTATTAAGTGGAAAATCATTGCATATGAGATCCCAGTATAAATTGGATTATATTATATTTCTGTAGACCTTCCTCCTGTGGTTACAGATACCAGAGTACTAGTTATCACAGTTTGTCAGTAGCCAGGCTCTACTTGAGTCTATTGTTATTGTTAGCTGAACTACTTTAACCACGGTGTCATACATGCTATGACCAGTTTTTCCCCCTGTGTGACAATACTGTGATTATAAGGGGTCATAGCCATCGTCATAGCCCAGTATCAAAGCAATAAGCCCTAAGTCAAATTGATAGCAACTTCACAGTCTTAATATATTGGAAAAGTAGGTTATTGAGATAGACATAAAGACCAAGAACTACTTACACCTAGAAGACATCCTGAGGAATGGACACAACACCATTGAAAAATGAAAGCCTCAACATCAGTGATAGGAAAATCTCGACACCAGCAGAAAGACTATCTCACATAAGAGATAGTCACATAAGAAATCTACACATAAGAAATCTACAAGCATCACAGGAGAAATCTACAAGCATCAGTACAGAAAACAAAATAAAAGAGAAAATGACAAGACGAAGAAGCAAAATGAAATCCCAAACACCCAACCCACCTAGGACAAGTCCAGAGCACAAAGAGAGGAAATCAGAAGCCAACAAATGGAACTCTCTGAAATGATAGCAGCAGAAGTGAAAAAACAAATGGAAGAGGTCATACAAAAAATAATCTCTAAGATGCAAAAAGAAATGAGTATCAAAATAAAAGACATTAAAGCAGACACAGATATACAAACAGAGGAGCTCAAGAAAATGATGGAAACCATGAATGCTGAACATAAACAACAAATGGAATCAATGAAACAGATCCAAACAGAAATGCAGGAGATTAGAAACTCCATTGAAAGTATGCATAGCAGATTGAATTGTTACGGCTAAATTGGCTGAATTCCACAGAAGACCTAAGAAATCTATTTAAGGCTAACAGAGTTTCTTTAATTTTAGACTGGCCACCGTCCATCCCCAACTAACAAGTTGGAACCTGTCAGCACTCTGCTAATCTTTGTTCCACTCTTAAATATGCTTTGGTTTTCTATGGTTACAGATTGGGATGTTACAGATTGGGATGGTTTTCTATGGTTACAGATTACACTCTGGTCACACATCTAGCCATGATAGAGGTTTCTCCCATTATGTTCTGTGTGTCTCCCTTTTTGATAATTATATATTTCCTTTATGGTTACAATGTTTATCTAGGGCCAGGGAAGGAATGAAACAACCCAGGCAGGGTCATAGATGGCTATCTAGGCCTGGGTGTTCCTTATTGGGGGGAGATGTTCCTGGTCAAAGTTTACAGTTTCCGGGAAGTTTCCCAGGACACACTTTTAGGCCTTTACTAAAACTATTCCATCTAAAATGATATGCTAAGATTCACTGTCCCCTACAGAATGAAGCAAGAATAAAATATCAGATCTTGAAGACAGGAATGCAACTAGTGTGTTGGTTTGGGGGGTTATTTTTCAGGGGAACAATATAATACAGGACACATATTTCATATGATTATTTATAATAGTCACCCAAAGAATGACACAGAAAAGAGTGCAGGAAATCCATCCATACACCATAGACCAAGAAATCTAGCTGAAGGCCTGGATCCCACAGAAATGTACTGCATGAGTCCAGCTGAAGGCCTAGAACTCATAACAATGCCTCCCACAAATCCAACTGGAGGCCCAGAGCCCACAATAATATCTCATGCAGGCCTGTTTCATGGATCTGTGCTGGGGTGGCCCAAAGGTCAGTGGTAGAATCCAGAAAGTCTGTGCCAGCAGGATGAAGGATCTGTGCTAGCAGGCTGAGGGATCTACACTGGAGCCAGGAAGCAACGCTCAGAACCAGAGCTCCCCTGAAAGTTACAACAGCCATCCTCAGCAACAGTGAGGTCCCAAGCTCCTCCGATGATCAAGATGGCTGAGTTCCCGTCAGGGAAACCAACACAGCAAGCTTCTCCAGGAGACTGGCAGTGCACCGTCTTCCTGTTTAGAACCAAGAAGCAATGCCCAAAGTGAGGACGAGAGCTCCCCCAAAGCCATTCTCAGTGCCAGTGAGGTCCCAAGCTTCTTGGGGAATGAAAACAGCCAAGTTCCTCAGGAAAGCCAGCATGATGAGCTTCTCCAAAGCAAGTGACAGCTCCTTACAGCTTGTACCAGCTCCCAACAGCTTCTCTCAACTCCCAACAGGATAACTTTAGTTCCCAAAAGCCTTTCTTCTTCTTCTCCAGGTCTGCCTCTTATGTTACTGGTAATAGTCCCCGGGTGGGCCTCTCACATCCAACACCACAATTACTCAGTTCAACTGGGAGTTATAAGTTGACCACCAGTTGTCAATTCTCTACAACTAGCGACCAGGAAAAAAGAGACATCTTAAAAGAAGAGACCACGAAAAATCAATCCAACAGCTACTGGATGAAGCAAAGAAGAACATAAAATTAATTGGAAGCAGTGAGAAAACTGGAGACAGTGTAAAAGCCATTAAAAACCTCTTCACAGAAATAATGGCAAAAACTTCCCAAACATGGATAAAGAATTTGACATACAAATAAATGAAGCATACACAATATAAGAGAGAATGCTGTAGCTTCTTCTGGCATTTATTGTTACTGTAATGAAATCTGACATCAGCCTAAGACTGACACTTTTTCTGTCTATGAGTATAATTTTCCTCCTCATTGTCTTATTGCACCTATTTTTTATTTTTAACCATCATATAGCAACTCTGTATATTTATAGGTTATATGTAGTGTTTTGTATAATGTTCAAGTTGGGGTGAGCGTATTTATTTTCTCAAATAGTTATATTTTTGGGCAGTGAAAATATTCCAAATTCTTTCTTTTAGCTATTTTGAAATGCACAGTACATTTTTGCCTTCTATAGTCAGTCTATTGTGCAACAGTACCAGAACTTATTTCTCCCAACTGTAACGTCCTACTTGTTACTCAGCGTTTTCCTATGTCTTTGTGCCTCACCATTCTCAGCCGTAATAACTGCTGTTCTACTGCCAATCTCTATCTGCTCAACTCTTTTAGATTCCACATATGAGTGAAGTTGTGCTGTATTGTATTCTGTTGTTCGTCATTCTCATTCTTTGTTTCCTTAATGAGCAGCTACTGCAACAAGCATCCTTCACTGTCAAACTTTCCAGGAATTCCAGTTTATTTCTTATGCATGTTTGTTATTTCCGGCCAAATATGTGAATAGATTAAAACATCCCATCATTGTAAGTGTAGATTTCTTTTTCCAATTATTAGGTTTGCTGCTTAGAGACACTAATTATCCTTAAATTAGATATCTTTTTCTTCCTTATCTATCATATTCTTGCTAATTCCCTTAATTTATTCTTGTTATAGTGAATATCAAGTTTATCTTATCATAAACCAATGCATTTTTGCCACACTTTTATTACATTATATGCCTCATATTACTCTGTGAAGGTACTATTCTTGTTTGAATTTGCTTCTTTAATTCTCTTTCTCTTTCAATGCGCTTTTGTATTAACTATTGCTTAAAGTAATGCTTGTTTATTTCACATAATTTTTTTGTTTATATTCCATAGATTTGATCTAAAATATAGCTCAGCCTAATTAGTCATGTTCTACCTTTTGTCTTTCTGTACTGGCCATGTGCAGTGACTTCTGCAATTCTTTAATGTATGTTCACCTGTGAAATGTGTGGTCCATCATCTTGAACTTTGGCCAGCCACCCCTCTCACTGTCCAATGGGTCCATAAATAGAGTGGCCATAGTGGTGAGTGGAAAGCAAAGTGACAGGCCAAAAAAAATCAGAGTAAGGTTGCAGGAGATCAGATCAGAGAGGTATTAAGGATCCAAAGCTGCAGTGTCACATGGACAATTGTAATGATTTTGGTCTTGACTTGCCTGACATAAGAGCTTTTGGGATCATTGTTGCACATAGTGACATATTCTGATTATTGATTTAAATTGTGTGGACTGCCATACTGAAAGCAGCCTGTAGTATAGCATGTGGGTTAGAAGTTGGCAAATATATGAAGAGATTACTAGAATATCATAATGAAGAGGACTTGATCCAGCAGGGAAATAGGAAAGATGTGAAAATAATATGTCTGCCCAAAGGAACAATCACAGGAGCAAAAATATGACCTTGAAGCAAATACTTTGTTTTGACAATCCACCTAACAATGAAAAACACCAGTGTGCTAATGTTACAACAAAATCAGAGAATAATAAACAAGATGCTTGTAGGATGATTTAATATTTTTAGAATAAAGAATATTATAGGTTAAAAATTTGTCAAAGGTAGTGAAACATCTTTGCCTTAATTATTAATGTGGTTAGGTACACAAATTATGTAATGGAGATTTTAATTAAAAGGTAATTCAGCATTTATTCAACAGATATTCTCTGGGTGCTTTCCACTGACAGACGCATATCTAGTGATAGAGCAGAATATGTACAAGACAAAGCATAAACAATACTGTCTTAGGGTTTAGAGATCAAAAATACTGGGAAGTAGTGTTTTTCCATGCAGTTAGAGCTCAAGCTTCCTATGTTGTTTCCAGGGTTTAGGAGCCGAGGTGTAAATCACATCGGGATTGTGTGGAGCACAAGCACACACAAGTGCTCCCTGGGGGAGATTTTATTTCAGACAGAGCCTGACCTTGCTCTGGCCTTCCTCCACCTGCAGCGGAGATACTGGTTTAGGGTAGTAATCAACCAAACTACATTCTGTTGTTGTTTATTAAAGGTAGAGCCCTACTGAAACAATAATTTTAAAAAAGCATAGTTTGCACAGATTCATGAATCTTACACAAATCTCTTAAATCTATAACCTTCACTGTATGGTGTCTAATGGTCAATTTTAAAATATATGAAAAAAAGAAATTTTTATGCTTTGGGCAAAGATTTTCTTAAAATGTACCATCTATCTTCTACTACATAAAATTTTGTTTAAACTAGGCATGGTGGTACACACCTGTAATCCCAGCACTCGGGAGGCTGAGGCAGGAGTATTGCTGCGAGTTCGAGACCAGCCTGGGCTACAAAGTGAGCTGAAGGCCAGCCTGAATTGCATAATGAAACCTTGTCTCAGAAAAGACCAAAAAAAAACAAAAAAAAAAAAAAAAAATTAAGCTTTAGGACCAGGATCTAGCGCAGCAGCACAACCACTTGCCTAGCAAGCACAAGGTTCTGAGTTTGATTCCCAGTACCAAAATAAATAAATAAGGGGCTGGGGATTTAGCTCAGCGGCAAAAGCGCCTGCTTGGCAAGCGCAAGGTCATGAGTTCGGTTCCCGGTACCGGAGAAAAACCAAAAAAATAAAAAAATAAAAAAAAAACAAAATAAATAAATAAATAAATAAATAAGCTTTAGAAATGTTATTTATTTTCACCTGATAATATTTTAGTTCTGTAGGCAAATAACAGCAATTGTTTTCATGTTAGTCCTCATCAGGATAAAAGAGTTTATGGTTTGAAAGCTAATTTTATTTTTTGGCTTTTTTAGTTTAAAACAGGCACCTGAACCAAACTTTGCAGGTGTGAAATTTCAGGAGTTTAGAACATGGTTTGTTTTGCTTAAAGTACCTAATAATGTCTAACATGAAAAATTTATCTTCTAATTTCTGTCAGCTCCTTCCTATACCAGATTTTCTAGCAGAGTTTTGTCACCTTTGATTTCTATTTTTAATTTTTAAAAATAGTGGTTCAGTTGGTTCGATATATTTGTGTGCCTTGGTGTTACTTTAGCAATTAGAAAATGAAGAGCTGGAGTTTTGATCCTCGATGATAGATGAACATACCTTTATCTTTTCCATTTGCTTATTTTTAGGCAGTTTCCTATAGTAATGACGTCACTATATATTCTCCAATCATATAATACTTTACAATCTGTAAACTAAGTTGCTTGTTTTTTCAGCTTTCCTTAGCTGTGAATACACACTTGTGATACACAATGTATAAAGTGGAAAGATTATTCTGTTTCAAAATTCTAGAGTCTGCAGCCTGTGGTCCACTGGGAGAAGATCACTGTGGTGAGTGTGTGGAGGAGCAAAACCAGTCACCTCTGGGTGGCGGGAAGCAAAAATAGATGAAAAGGGGCTTGTGTCCAATACGCACTTTATGGGCAATAACCTAAATGCCTTCTACCAAGCCTCCCTTTTGAAAGTCTCCTCCTTCTGCCAGTAATGCCACAGGGTGATGTCCACCCCACTACCACACAAATATGTGGGGGAACATTTACGATACAATCCATGGTGTGTGCATAACTTTATCTCATTTACTCACAGAGGTTGTAGCAGTGAGAGGGAGAAAAACTATGCATCTTGGTTATCACTTTATAACAGAGATGTATCACTACCTATAAGTCCCTGAATCTTAGCATAATATTTGTCATATTGTTCATAACATAAAATTTTCAAGATAATTTTTAAAAATTATTGCCATAGACTACTGTAAAATGATGTGAAGTATATGCGAGTTATTTCTACTAATTTAACTTAATAGAAAAACTATAACACAGTCTCAAAAATTAACTTATTTCAAAATTATTAAATCTCTGTTAAGTAATATACAGTAGGGATATATGCAGTGGTGGACAGGTGAACATGTAACGGTTGGCTTTCTAGAGGGAAAAATGTCCTCATCTAAAGTATATGCAATTTTCTGTGGTTTAAATATTTTCACCATAACTGATATGAACATATTAACTTGATCTTTCATTGAATGCTGAGATTAAGAGAACTGTTTGCAGACAGCTCTGAAAAGCTGGTTCAGAACGTGGCTGTAGCTCACCTACAGAAGGCTGACAGTGTATGAGGGGAGACAATCTGAGCAACTTCGTTGAAGATATAAACATGTGATATAACTAGCACTGTTAATCCTATCACTTTGTTCTGAAACTCTGTATCATTCTTTTTTATTTTGCTTTGTTTTGTCTTTGTCTATGTTGTTGGTATTTTGCTATTGTTCTTTTTTTAAAATTCTCTTTAAAATGCAAACATGAAAAAAAGAAAGAAACTGATAAGAATAGACCCTACCAAAACCCCATAAGGCAATATGTATATAATAACAGTGTTGTGGGAAAAACAGTTAAGCATTTCAAAAGGAAATACTGGACTTTTTTGTTCGACATACTAACTTTAAAAGAGAATATTTCACTATTCTTTGCTTAAATTACTTTTTCTCTAGTAATTTCTACGATATTGCTGACTTGCCACAATTTAGGAGTTTTTCTTTTCACTTGGACAACCTTTTCACTTTAAAATTGCTTTCCCCCATGAAATAGCTTTTCTTATTTTTATTTCCATTTAACCATGGAGTTATAAATTGGCGCTTTACTGTTTGTCAATAAGAGACCTGTAAACCAAGCTACTGCTTGGAAAGATATGGGATGGAGTCCTGTGGGTGATTTTAGTTTGAGTGTAGTTAGAATGATCACAGTGACTATTTTTTGACCAAAAACCCATTTCAACATCTTGAAGAAAGAAAAAAGCAAAAGACTTTTCAAGTCTTTTCTAACTAAAAGTAGCTGCCAATTTTCAAATAGCATCAGCAAAGGAGCTCTATAGTTTTCCTATTTTCTGTGGCAGAAGAGAGGCCATAATATTTATCCTGTCTAACATGACCCAGTTTGATCCATCTGCTCCCTTCCCTAAATCTCTTTCAGAAATTCTCTGTAGAGTTACTACTACCTTGGATTCACATTGAATTATACATAAGAACATTTTCCTCCTACATGTCTTTTCGGCATCATGAGATGCCAAAAAGAAGAGAAATAAAGGTTTTCAACTGTGGATGGGAAGTGCAATATTTGGCCAATTTTATTTTACTCTTAACCATTTTTATTGGACACTCTTAGTATGCTGGTTATATGAGCTCCTTTTCAACGTTTCATGGATTACTGCTGTTTTAAGTACACGTTTATGCTACTGAATGTCACAAAAGAAGAAAAACAATTTTTTTCATATTTTGATCTGTTCTGCTTTAAAAACAGGCAAATTCTTTAAAGTTTGGTGTGTGCTACTATACATTATTAGAGATGAATGCCTGCGCAAGACACGTTTCCATATCCTATTTGCTATGCTGGTAATTTCGATTGCCTGCTTTATCATCACTTTAACTTCTCTAGGCCACCAAAGATCAATGGGAACTTGAAATTAACTGCAGGTAGCTATTCAAAAAGAATACTGCTGCAGATGTAAAAATGAGCATGTGGTTATAAAAAGGAAAGTCAATTTCACTTTATTATATCACACATACATCTCTTAGAATTGCTTTATCAATATATGATTTCTGGCAAAAATAAGTAAAATAAACAAGGAGCAGTCTTCTTTTCTCTAGTTTCTGTCATTTCATATTAGCTTTAATGAAAATACTTTGATTCAGTACGTCCTGTGGAGAATAGGGAAAATATTTTCCTGCAGGCTTTGTTGTTTAGTGCTTATTAAAGAGACACTGGATAGATGCCTTTTTTCTAAAACATTGATTTCCTTATTATTATACTTCGGTAAATGGGATTTATAGAGCAGTGTTCTCAGCTATATAGTTCCAGAAAGGAGCAAGCTTGATGAAAGATTTAAGTATTTATTGAAAAAGACTAAAGTGATATTTTATAGTTTGTTAAGAAAAACAAGGTTTCAATAAAATGAAATATTGTTTATAACTGAGATGCCAATGAGCACTGAAAAGATGTATACTGCAATATAGTACTCTAATCTCTTAAGAAACATTTTGGTGATATTTCTTACATAATTTATAATTAAGAATTGGTTACTTGACAGTATCTGAGGTTTAAAAAAAATTTATGAAATCCAAGAGCTGATTTAAACTTCATGCAAATTTAAAACTGTACCAAAAATAAGTAATACTGAAAAGATGGAAAGAGAAAGTGAAAAGAAGTGCAATAAAGCTAAATAAAAGAAGAATTTATTTGCTGTGGAAAATCTGAGACCAAACCGTCCTTTCTGCCACATACTCAGTAAAAATTTAGAACTGAGCATTTTAAGTTCTACACTACTGAACTTGGTAACTTCTATATAACTAACAACAAAAAAGATTTAGTTTGTGAAAACATACATAAGAACATACAATAAGAATATGGAATGAGTTTTATCTTTTTGCCATCAAGTAAAACCTTTATAATGATCAAAAAGAGGTCAGCAAATTAAAATTCTTTAGAACTATAAATATTTAGAAATGTTAGTTGTGTAGGTGTGTTAACAGACATAAAATTCAAGTATAGACAAAGGTAAATGTAAACAGCAAAATTAACTCATACCCTTTGTGGAATTATGTGGGTGAAGAGAGAAAACATATGAGGAATACTGCTTTTTGTTTTAAAAAGAAAAGAATACAAGCAAAATAACAAAAGCAAAGACATACACAAAACAACAGAAGATTTTATTACATTCTTCTAAGAAAATTTCCATCTACCATATCCCTTCTATTCCAAGGAAATTGGAGTACATTCAAATTGCAAAATATATTCAAATTCTAAAACATTGTTTACTAGTGAAATTATTCCCTGTGCCCAAAGGTCACGTGTCTGTACACGGTATGTGCTTGTATATAGTCTGTCTCTTTGCACATGACCACTAGGATGCTTATTGCAAAGTTGAATGCTTGCCTGTTCATCCAAATAACAGCAAGTTTCTAAGAAAAGGATTTGAAACAATGGGGCCAAATTGTCTTCTCCAACTAATATTTTCTAGAACTTAGAAGAATATTAGAAAATAGTAACAAAGCAACACCTTATATACGTATATATTTATTTGTTATAAGCTCTCGTAACAAATTTACAGAGGTGCAAGCATTGCCCCTGTAGAGATCAGGGATTCGATGTCAGATAGCCAGCACCCTGAAATAGCAGCAGAATTCCTTTTCTACCTCAGGCTCTAATGTAACTGTCAACAAAATTTGTTTGCTTGTTAACGTCTAGGTGACTCAAGATTCAGTTATACTAAAGGGTCATCCGGTGCCAGATTTTAGACAATTTTCCAAGAGTAAGTAGGAGTTTACTTCTTCATCTTACCATCTCTGAAAATTTACATTGAACGTAGACACAGATTGGATTGCTGAAACCTGACACCTCATTAAGACGCAGATGAGGACAGGTGTGAACAGTGAGTGGCAAAATAATGACCCAGCTGTTGGAATTCTGTTGACAACTTGTTAGCATCTCATCTGGAAGCCCAGAGTACTGATGGTGGTTAAAATGTGGGCCCCAGAATCATCAGTGGATAATCTTAGGTGTGAAATAAAATGTGTGAGTAGAATGCCTCTCATGTACTCATTTTACAGGAAAGAAATGGCAAAAGTGTAGTCACATATGGTAGATGGTTACTGCGTTGATTCCGCCTCCTGTGAAAACATATGCAACTGATTGACACCACAGGGCACACACAAGGCGTGGCCAAGAGCAAAAGGAGAATTATCCATATGGAAATAGCACTGCACATTATCAGCAACATGACTGGGATTACGGCTCCCTCAGCCAGACTAAGGTGCATAAATTTCTGATTTACTCTCTAGCAGAGGTCAAGAGAGATTCAAAGCAAGCCAGTCAGCCCACTTCTGGGCAGGTGAGACCAGGCAGAAGTAAAAACCAGTCCACCAAACTCTGAAAGAAAAATGGCCTTTAAACATCTTTAAATTATGCTAGATATAATAAGCATCTTATAGATTTTCATATCTATATTTTAGTAGTATCATTGCTTATTTTACTACAAGACTAGAATACATAAATAACACATAGATATCACATATGTAGGCTTGCAGAAAATGAGCCAATGGAAGATATTTATATTTAGCAGCGATGGAAGGAATCTGACAACCACCATTGTGGTCTAAGCAGAAACCACTTTAAATCTCTTCCCCTTGCTGTACTTTTACACCTGCTGCAGATGCATCATCATGGACTGAGAAGGCCCAGTAAACACAGCTACACTCTATAATTCCCAGGTATTGCTGAGCCCTGCTCTTGACAAACCACACGTAACTCCTTGTACATTCTCCAGCCTGGGCCTGGGTGGACAGCAGAACTCCTTTACACTGAACTCTTTCCCTTGAAAGTTGCACTACGAATTTTTCTGGCCGCCCTTTTCTATGCTCCTGACCCTGTAAAGACCTTATACCCTGTACAAGAGCAGCTGGTCTGGTCTCTAGTGCCAGGGTGGTCCCTCTCAGGTTTGTCAAGTTAGTGTTAAACGTGTCCTGTTACGCTCGTACCTCTGCTTCTTTTCCCTGTGTCCTAATAGCAATGAAAATTGAAAATTAGTTTTCTCTGTGTTTTCAATTTTAAGGAGGCTTTAAAGTTAAGGCAATAGTTTTAACTTTTTCTTTAAAAATCTAATGAAGCAGTGACATCAACATATGTCTTTTATTTAGGAAAACTGATATACCAGGTCAATTAGGATGACTACAAAAGCCATTTTACTATTTTTTTTTTTTTTTTGGTTTTTCTCTGGTACCGGGAACCACAACCTTGCACTTGCCAGGCAGGCACTTTTGCCGCTGAGCTAAATCCCCAGCCCCCATTTTACTATTGTAAGCCTTATTTTGGTCTGATCTATTAAAATATGACAGCCATTCATTTCTGTTCCCTATTTCTAAATTGCATTTGTATTAGTATGGTCACTATTATTAATAAAATCAGTCAATCATGATGGAATCAGCATACTCTATATCACAGTGAAAGTGATACTACTATCTTTATGTATTATTTCAGGAGAATATTATTTACCAGAATACAATCATATAAACCCTGAAGATATAAAACGTGTAAAGTGAAGCTTTTGAGATCAATCAAGCCCTAAATCTTCCCACTCAACTTGTGAGTTTCCATGAAAGTATGGGTTGGAAAACTACTGCTATCTTGAAAAGATTGTTACAGGTTGCAGTCTTCTTTCTAGCATTAAAAAATAAAGGGATCTTTGTGTAACTTCAGACTCTTTAACAGAAAACTGCTGCTGGGTGGGTGAAGGAGAGGAGGCTTTCAAATAAACAAATCAGATCAGTTGATGAAAGAATGTTGTATAACCATCTAACGATTATTTTAACTTCGCATTTAACATGCAGTGAATGATAACGACAGCGCTTCCTTACTTGTGTGACTTTGACAAATTCTTAGAATATAGCACAAAAATAAAATATTACCTAGGTCAGGAAAGCTTTATGCCAGCTTTACAATAGTATCATTGTCACATAAATAACTCATACATGTGTCTGCCTCAGAATACCCTAAGAATGACATACATAAATAAATAACTGCTGTTGTGCAGGGACAGATGGTTTTAATGGGAAAGACATGACAACTAAAACAATATGGGGAAGATAAGGAAGCTGACACCATTTTCTCCATAAGCCATTTCTTCAGAGAAAATATGGGATATCTGGTAAAATTCCACATACTCATATTATTCTAATAATTTCATTAAAAAGAAAGGGAATAATTACTATTGCTATTGCTCTGAATGCTTATTCCTGTGCAGGGGAAAGATAATATTTAGAAAAATTTTTCTCACTGCCTTTCTTTCAGGTGGAAGAAACATATTTGGAGAAGCAAACAGGAGGTATATTTATAACACCAATTGCAACAATATGTACTCTTGTCTTTGAGAGAGAATAGAGTTTGAAGCAGAATAGTATATCACTTTCAGCTAAATGTGTCTCCCAAAAATTATATCAGAGGTAGTATATAATGATTATTAATACAACCAATGCAGCAATGTGTCCCATATTAAGGAATATAGTGTTATTGGCTCTCGCTGCCTGTTCAACCTCATTTGTACATGGTGTTGGCTGAATTTCTTATAATCTACAGGGAGTATAGTTAGTAGTTAGGAAGTAACTACCCAAGATAATTTGATTTTGTGGTATACATCAGCTGGGTTCTGAACTTTGTACTGCCTTTACTCTTGCACTTTTTGTGACATTAAGGATGTTTAACGAATGTTCCTCCTTAACTGCATAATAATCTTCTCTCGCATTTTATGAAATTGCCTCTCATGCATCCTCTTTTGCCTATCTTCTCTTCATCGTTATTCATAATTCCTGCTTGGAATACAATATTACAATAACCATCTTGTCTCCCTGAATCTTCAGAACAATAATGCTAAATTTGAATTTCCTTCTAGTGAATGTTGACTAGGGTTAGTTTTCATGGGTGTCACTATCAATCATCACATGTCAAATTGACTGGAATAAGAAATGCCCAGGAGGTTAGTGAATCACACCTCTACATGTGTCTGGGTGGGATGTGGATGCAAGAATTTGGGTGCTATATATATATAATCTGTGCTCCCTTCCTCTCTGGCACTGTTCCCTGATCTGCCTCCCCACTGATATAAACTAAACAGTTTTGCTCAATCACATCCTTGCTCCCTGATATTTCTGTCTTGGAGGCAGCTGAGCATGAACTGAATCCCCTTATAAAGTGAAACAAAGTAAATCTCTCTGCCTTTACATTGTGGATGTTGGGTATTATATCTCAGCAAGGGAAAGCTGGGTAATACAGTGGGTGTTAACTATGCATCCTTAAATCTGTGAAGCAAATATTTGTGTAACTCTTGGCAGGCCAAGCAGATGTTGTTAGATTTGAACAGATAAGCAAAACTTTTGGAGAATGCAATATCTGATTTTGCTGACCTTGTTGGAAAAAAGTTGCTTACTTTATGTCATGGACAACATGTTAGCTATTTCTTCTTTATTTCTGTCAGAGGTGGCTGACATATTTTCACTAGGTAGCATCTTTGCTTGGAGATCGTTAATGTGGTATTTTGTGTGGTCAAAAGATATACATGATGAACTCTCTATATAAAGTAGTCTATAAAAGCATTTATAAAATCATACAAGCTTTGATGTTGACAAAGTGTGAGTTACCGTCAGTGTTCTCAATGTGCTATTTGATTCTATGTGTGAGAGTCTACAGAAATATATGTCCATTAACTCTGTGCTTTAGCTTGTATCATAGTCTTCAGAATGTAAGTCTGTTAAAGCAAACATGTTGGCCCCACAGACAATCGTCAGAAAGGCACATGCGAATAAGTTCCATTTATATTTCTTAGAGATAGAAGAACAGCAAGTTTAGCTATGACAAGGAAAGCAAAGTGATTGATCAATGTTTTCACGTACACAAAATGAGTCCTTTTGTTTTGGGCTTTATGCCAGTTAATTTTCACTGTGTAAAAAATATTTTAAAACTTAGTAGTGTGATACGACAACAATTTATTTGCTTTCACTTCTATGATAAGCCATTTGGGCTCAGCTCAATTGAGATGGCTGCACTGTGCCCCATGGGGTGTTGCTGGGTTTGCTTTTACATTTGTGATCAGCTCGCAACTGAAAATAGAAATAGCCTTTGTTTATTGTTGACGTGTCTGGGGATGGGCTGGTGACACATGTGGTGAGAATTAAATGAGCATATTTCATTCAGTATCAAAACACTGTCCCAGGCTCAGTGTCTAGGGGTTTTCTCATTGTTCTCATGCGCAGCAAGTCAAGGTCATTCCAGTGCAGAAGTAACACCCCATCCCCTTCTTGTGTCATGCTTGGTGATGCCTTACTGACCAAAGCAAGTCAGATGGTCAAAACCACAGTCACAAAGTAGAACAGACAGACTTCAGTTCTTATTGAAAGAAATTCTAAGTCACATTGGAAAAAGGTACCCAAACACAGATATGGAAAATGACTGGCTATTTTTGCAATAAATCACAACACATATTTTGGGCTATGAACTATAGTGGGTGATCAGACTGCATGGATTTGCATCACTGTGCTATCATATATTATTTGACCTTGAACAAGTTCCTAAAACTTTGTGCTGAAATTCCCTAATTAAAAAAATACTTTCATAATATGTCCCTATAAGGAAGCCTTAACGATTAAACTAATTTACTTACAATTATTTATAGAGTGCTTGACATATAACAAAAATTCAGTGAACATTAGGTGTTGCTATCTTCACAATAAAAATAGCTAAGCTGTGTTATCTCTAAAGATGTGGATGCAAATTCCTACCTACACCATCTATTCCTTTCTATATGCACATACCATTTGCTCTTCATTGGATTTTCTTGTTTTGTCCTATCACCTTTTATTTTTCATATTTATATTGTTTAATAAACTATAGTCTCCACTGACTGTTATAAATGGAGTTAAAAAAAAGAGCCACTATGTTTAAGGACAGAGTTGACCTCTATTTGTTCTGTTTGTTCTTTGGGGATGCCTAGCTTGGAGTTTTCACATATGCTTTTCTATGTAGCACTTTTACCTTATTCTTCCCATAGTTGGTGCCATCTCATTATTTAGAATTTCTCTGAGTGTCATAGCTAAAAGACTACCTCCTCATGAGCTAATTATCTCACTATTGCATGACTAGTTTAATATACTACATTGCACATCCTACTCTATAATGTTTATTGTCATCTTTTTTTCCACTTGACTATAAGCCCCATTAGCTCATGAGAGACAGTGGAAGTATTTCTACACCTACAAGAAGGCACTGCACATAGTAGGGCTTAGTGCATATTTGATACACTTATTAAAGGCATACTTTATTTCTTTGTACCCTCCAGTCTTTTTTACCTTATTTAGTTCTTAATATGTGTCTCTTTAATCAAAAGAGGTAAAGTTCACCCAGTTTATCTGTTCATTGACATATTATGAGGGTCACTAGTTATATTGGAGTTCTTTAATATTTCAATATCAAGAAGGTAAAATATCAAACTGAAAATGCTGTTTAAAGAAGCAAGGAAACTTGTATAGTACAGAACAAAAGTAGTGGATATGCTTGAAAGCAGTAATTCAGTCAGATCTCTATTATCTGTGCTAATGAAGAGGAGCAATGAAGCAGATGATCCATAACAAGAGATAATGAAAAACCATTTGCATTTTGCTCTCAGACACATTATCCAGAGTCCCTAACTTGTAAACAGGTTATATTTGAAAGGTCATTTGTAAATAGGTTATTTTGGACTCAGAATAAATGTCCAGGGAAATGATCTAGTCGATGTATAGTTTCTTGCAATATTTAGAAACCAGAAAGTAGTTACAACTACTCCATATATACTTTTAACAGAAAAATAGCTTTCTAACTTCTAAATAAATAAGTCTAGCAGCTGTCCTCACTAGCCACATGCCTGCTTTCTTCTCTCTAACCAAAAGAAGCAAACACTTCTCTACTATCTTCAGTCCCCAAGCAAGGTCGCAGGGAGCTACACTCGGGAGATGGATGGGGAGGGGTACATCCTGCGAAGATGCATAGGAGCTCTGAGATAAACATTCACAACCAGCGGAAAGTCCTTAAGGGGTGTTTTCTAGAAGCTTTGCAGAACTTCTTTGGAAGAGGAGCCTACTAGAAATAAGTCAGATATCCCACAAGAGAGGAGATGAGATGTCCATGGCTTCCAGTTTAACATTGCTCAGTGTATCAAATTCCAGACTAATGTTAGAACCTGTAACGCTAATTATATGAGATAACCAAGTTGGAATTCTGTGAGGGGAGCATGTATAAAGGGAAGGCTAAACAGAAATAGCAAATCAAATATTGTTGAACAAATAAGTGACAGTGATAGGCAATATTTTAGCAAAATAATAATGACAGGATATGTCCAACATTTATGCACTGTGATAATCTATAAAGTGAAATACAACTAAAATAACTATTTTTTGGAGTTTATGTGCAATAACATTTTATAAAACAGATAGGAAATGATGGATCCAAACATCAGAGTGTCAGTTATCTTGGGTGGGAGAATGGGATGGAATAGCATACTCTCCAGTGCATGGTTGTTATTAAAGACCTAATTGATTCTACTTGAACAATAATGATGGAATAGAACTGGGTAACATCCAGTTACTCTATTACAGTACTTACCTTTTAGGTAGTTTGCTCTTCTTGCTGTTATAACCCCTAGCTGTTCACTGTAAACTGCATTTCTAAATGGCATTATTCTGTGTTGTTTTATTTTATTTTATATCTTATTCATTTCTGACTTTTTAGTGAGTTCCATGCATGCATATTGTATGTTAAATACAATGGCCAGGATAGGTGTCACTGTCTAGGTGATATTTTATTTAAGCAAAATCTGAAAGTGATTAGAAAATTAGTCATCGGGATATTCACGTTTCTAGAAAATGGGGATAGACACTGTAAATATCTCAATGTGGATCTCTTATTTATTTTGTAAGACAAAGCAAGGCAGGCAAGGAAGCCAACTGTCTTAAATGGAGTATGCAAAAGAATCATTACTAAGTAGTAGGAGATTGGGTCAAGAAAATGAGATAGAAGGCAGGGGATCTGGATCCTTGACGGTCTTTGTGAAGCCTTCCCCTCTCTCTGTGTGCGCGTGTGGGAGAGACAGAGACAGAGACAGAGAGGAACTCAGATAGACACTGGATTTTTTGAGTAAGTTAATGAGTATTATGATCTGATGAAGTAGTAAAAGACTTATTTTGCATATTGTGTTGGCGAGAGACTGCGGGGTGAGACAGAAGCAAGGCTGGAAAGAGAACAAGTAGAATCCCTGAGGAAGCTCTTATGTTAATCTGAGAAATAGACATGGGTTGGAACAGGGCAGTAATAGGAAAGTATTGAAAAGTGGTCAAATTCTGCACAATGTAAGGGACAAATGAAGACAATGTCTAGGTCCTTGGCCTCAGTGACTTGAGGAATGGAGCTGCTCTCTGCTGAGATGAGAAAGACTATGAGATGGGTAGATTTGGCATGGAGAAAATCAGAAGTTCTGTTTGGAAATACTAAATATAAGAGTTTTATCAGATGTTGAATTGACATTTTAGAGCCAGAGTAATGATGCCTGTAATCCCAGCAATTGGGATGCTGAGGCAAGAAGATCACCAAAGTTCAAGGCCAACTTGGGATACATAATGAGTGCAAGGCCCACCTGAAACATGTAGTGAAGTCTTGTCTCAAAAAACAAAGTAAAGAAAAGAAAAAATTGACATTTTAAAGTAAATATTTGGCCCCATGTATGAATCCAGAGTTCATGCAAGAAGGAGACCTAGTTTAAGCAATAAAATTGGACTCTTTTTAGCACTTCAATATTTATAGTGTTGGGCTTGGATATAATTACAGCATGTTGTCATTAAATTTAAATTATTTAAATTTGCTGTTAGGAATTGGAAGAAAATTCTTGCTTTTATGTTCATACTATAGGCTGGAGAAATTTTTTTCACAGTAAATTTCAGTTTTACTTAACCTCAGCTACTCTACTGCATTATATTTACCATATCAGTAATAATATACTGTTTATTTATTTGTTTCTATGAGTTATATTACTTTCCAACTGCAAGTGTCATTGCCTATGGCCATTTGAATGCTGTTGATGATTGTAAAATAAAATTTTATAGTTAGAGCACAGCCTGTTATCTGTTATTTTATTGTTTAATTCAAATTCCTTCCTCATTGGGAAGTGAATTGCTTCATCTCTACTTAGAGTTGTAATTTGGATTCTAGAAAGAACACAAATTTTTTAAAACCACTAGACAATTGACACATAATCTTACCAGTGAAGGGAAGGCAGCCTAGCCAATCGACTGTCTTATAGTACTTAGTTTACTGACGCTGTGTTAGGTCTCAGGGAACTGCCATTGCATTTACAGAGGAGGTATTGTGGTACTAATCTTATATCCTACACAAAGTCCCCAAAGTAGTGAATATTGTTTAGTCTCTTAATATTCATCAAAATGCAGAAAGAAAGAGATTTCCTAAATATAATAAAAGCTTCATATAACATATATAAAATTTCCAACAGGTAAACATCTGTTAAATTTCCTTTTTTGGTGCCAAATAGGTACACACTGGTCCAACAGTACAATTTTATATTGCTTATTTGCCAGAACTGTGTGCCCACAGTTCTTTTATCCATGAATATTGTTCCATGAATTGTTTATTTTCTACAATGTTTTATGTGTTTTTAGGGATGTGGGTTTTTTCTAAGACATTTTTATATTGATGGTGATCTTAGACCTACAATATACCAAAAGGTCCTGATAAATAGGCTTTGGGGGTCATTTATAAAAGTAATGTTAATGTATTAACACTATTAGTCAGGATTTATTATAGGAATTGGCTGGCATAATTGTGGAGGCTGAGAAGTCCCACAGTCTGCCTTATGTGAGATGGAAAGTCAGGAAAGATGATGGTATATTTTAATCCAAATCCAAGGGCTTCCGAACTGGGGGCCATGGAAGTTGATGGGTTATGTCCCCAAGGAGTCCAATGGTTTAACAACTAGGAGAACCAACGCAATCTTTCACCAAGGGCAAGAAAATTGATATTCCTCTTCAGAGAAAGAAAATTTACTCTACATTTTCACTCTATTTGAGGAGCTCTCGGATTGAATAATGTCCACCACAGGGGCTGGGCAATCAATTTTACTCAGCTTAGGGATTCAAATTTTACTGTGCTCTGAAACATCTTTAGGAACAAGGTTCAGAAATCATGCTGTATTAACTTAGCATCCTTTAGTTCAGTCAACTTGACAAACAATGAACCAGAGTTGGTAAACAACTTTTAAAGGAACTTGCATGGGATTTGAAGTATATTGATAAGTGTACTTTTCATCTAAATTTTTATCTACTATTTCTATAAGGTTTATAAGAATTTATTATTATCAGATTGGCATACAATAAAATTGACTGTCCAAGCTAAAATTTATTTCTGTTTAATTTTTCAAAAAGTGGATCTCATATTTATTTCTTTATTTCACTGTATATTTTATTTACACCAATGCAGAGTTTAAAACAACTGAGCTGCTACTATTATCATCAGTAGAAATTATAGGAGTAAAATGAAATTTTGAAGTAAAGAATGAACAGATGAAACTTGCAAAGATTTACTCTCATAATTTTAGTGCAAATTTTAGATAATTTTAGTAATAACATAGAGACTTAGAATCAGGAGATTACTATTTTTAATTTGTTGCCTGTGATCAAGTGCATTGCTTCTCAACTCTCACCTCTTGAAGTTTTTCTTTGTTTTGTAAGGTATAATAGTACCTACCTTTTATCTCATTGCTCTGGTTATGTAGGGCAGGAAGATCACTAATTTTGAGCCTATCCTGGGAAATTTTGCAAATTAGTAAGACCTCAATATATAATATAAAAAAAAGTGCTGAAGATGCAATTCAGTGTGAAGACCCGGGCTTCAACCTCCAGTATTGTTACTGAGATAGATCAGATTAGATAGATAGATAGATGATAGATAGATAGATAGATAGATAGATAGATAGATAGATAGATGATAGGTAGGTAGATGATAGATAGATGATAGATGATGGATGGATGGATGGATGGATGGATGGATGGATGGATGGATGGATGGATAGATGATAGATAGAGATAGAGGTATATATTAAATATAGTTAAATGCACTCCACAGATGAATAAAGTCAAAGCTGACTAGATAACAGACTGAAAGTAGGGAAGCCAGTGTTAATTTTGGAGCTAGAGATGGCTGAAGCTAGTGAAGACCATTGTGAAAGCACAGGGACAGAGGATACAGCCTCTAATGCGTTGGCTTCTGATACAGGTATTTTAGATCAGAACTGCTTACTCGAAGTCAGTCATGCTGGACACTGCCTCAACTAAGGCTCTGCCTACAATATAAGTTGTTAAAACTTAAATTGACTGTGATTTTGGCCACTTAGGTGCTTTCAATGTTGTTTGTGTACATATGAGTCTGAGTCCAGGGGTTGGTGGGAGACATTCTCTCACTTGCTGGAAAAGGCTGTACGTTATCCTGAAAGTATAATTTTCTTTTGGTGCTAGTTAGTATCTCCCACTCAGAACATTCAAGACTTCTCTTAACTGTATTGTTGCTAAAAGTCACTCAGAAATGAGGTTGTGAGGAAAAATCTAATGGATTTCTGAGGGAGAGACAAGGTACTCGTTATAACATAACACTCTACGGTTGAAACACTTCCATCTGAAAATTTCTGCCCTGCTAGCATCAGAATTTGCCATATTTGTCAAATTATTTTGCCTCTTTTCAAATGTTCAAGTTACACAATTCTACTAGGTTTTCAAAAGATAAAAATATCTTCTGCACTTTTATCTCTTTCTGCCACTAAGTATTCTTCTCTAGATATTTTCATGACCGGCATTTTCATTAAATAATTTCTTAAATTTTCTTCATCAAGGCCTTCTTTAGCCACCTTATATAAAATTGCAAAACTTATTCCCGCTGGTATTCCCAACTTGGTGATTATCTTCGTTCACTGACTCACTTAAGACTGTATAACGTATCAATCAACTGTAATTTATTTGTTGTCTATCTTACACTCTATCAAAATGAAAATTCCATGAGAACATTTTATTTATTTGATTCCTTAGACCTAAGGTAGTAGCTAGGAAACTGTACTCACTTCATCCAATTCGGTTATGTGAACAACATGATACTATTGCTAGAAGACCCGATGCAGAGCTTTTCATGGAATCATAAACTATTGCTGCTCCAAACATGATCCAAGCACCAGGTGCATCACTGTCACTTAGGAACTGTTAGTTTTTCCAATAAAGGCTTTATTGAGATATAATTTCCCAACAGACAACTCATCTCTTCAAAGAGCAGATCCACAGTTATGAGTTCATACTATGGTACATTTTCGAAAATTTTCATCACCCCAGAAAAAACTCTATATGCATGAAGTAATTCTCCATTCCTCACAACCTTTTCAGTACTAAGCAAACACCAACATGCTTTCTGTTATTATGGGTTTGCCCATTTTAGGAATTTCATATAAATAGAATTACACAATATGTGATTTTATTACTGGATTCTCTCACTTTATATAAAGTTTGCAAGATTCAGCCAAATTACAGCATGAATTAGTACTTCTTTTTAATCACTGAATAATGTTCCATATACCTCATTTTAATCATCTACTCATCAATTCACAGAAATTTGAGTTGCTTCCAATATTTGACTATTAAAAATAATGTTATATTCATGTAAAAATGTGTAGATATTTAAATGTCTGTAAGTATATTCAATATTTTCAAAGCTCTTCATCATGAGTTGTTTCCTCAGTTTCTCAATTATAATTCTACCTGACATTGCTCTTTTTGCCAACTTTATTGTTGTGTAATTGAATGAAAGTTATGTACAGTAAATGCGCACTATAAGATGACATATATATTGTGAATTTACTATTACAAATCAAGCTAACACATCCATCATTACAACTACTTACAGTGCATATGTGTGTTGTGAGAACAACTTTCCTAGTGGATTTCAGGCATATAATACGTTATTATTAACTATAGTTACCATCCTATAGATTAAGTCTCCAGGACATATTCTTCCTGCAAGTGAAAACTTATGACTAACATTTCTCCATTTCGCCCCTGGACCTGACTTTGGTAACCTCCATTCTGCTCTCTGTTACTATGAATTTGGCACGTTTTAGATTCCACGTATAATGAGATTATGTCATTGCCTTTAGCTTATGTCAGACATGACAAGATTTCCTTTTTTCTACATCTGAGTAATATTCTGTCATGTGTACATGCATGTATGTGCATCACATTTGCTGCATTCAGCTGTCAGAGGACATTTAGGGTGAGTCCATATCTAAACAATAAATACAATATCTCAGTGAACATGAGAGTGTAGATGTGTCCTTAAATTGGTAATTTTATTTCCTTTAGATATGTACCAAAATTGGGCTTGTTGGATCATATGGTATTATTTAATTTACTCTTTCTTTGAATAAATCTCTGCATTATTTTCCATAAGAGCTCTGCCAATTTACATTCCCACCAACAAAAATGCAGATATAACAGCTAAAAGCAGAGGTTGACTAAGTTAAAAAATGCATTTTAACAAATCTTCTGGATGACTTGCTCATTAAAGTTTGGGCAGTAGATGTAGAAGAGGTACACCACTGAATATTTCCTCAATACAAATGCAATCTACTAATACCTAGGGACTAGTAAAGTGTAAATCTTTATAGGTTTTTAAAAGAAATGCAATTTAGATTAACAAACACAAAAAAATCCCAGAAGGAAACATTAGTTTTAACTGTTTTTGACATTCTACTCTCTCCCTTTTTTATTCACTTAGAATATCACACTCCAGCAGAGGTATTTATGAGGCCATAATCCTTGAAGGAGTCTAAAACAGATATGAAATAGATAAAGCACATTAATAAAAAGAGGGATAACCACTCATCGATCAGTTAATAAACCTAACAAAATGTTTTGTAAAAGAATTAAGGTGATTAAATGGAGGACTAAAAACCTATATGGGTGAATGCCTTACACTGTTGCTTTTCAGGCTCTCCTGAGAAAGACCTTGGCGGATTTTCGATTTGAACAGTCTTAGGAAGCGAAAAGCGTGGTAGCTGCGTAGACCTGAGGGAGAAACTGCCAATGAGAAACGCTATACAACACAGCAAAACTTTCCAAGTGTTTACCTGGTTCGCCTTCTACTGTGTGCCTGATAATACTATGGATATTCTCAAACCGAAGGACTCTGAAGACTGCAGAACAGAATCGTAGATATGGGTTACTCTTTTGTCATTTTGCGGTGATAAAATTTTACTCTTACATTTACATATTTTCATTTCTTTTTTTCTCAAAAGTATTCTCACGAACTTGAAAAAACACACATAATATTATAAATAAATATTGCCTTAATTTGTGTTACATTTTAATATTGATTACATTTCAATTAAACTAGAGACAGAAAAGGGTGAATGAGAAGGCAAATTCTCCTTAGTTGTGCCATTGGAACTACTTTTTTGGAATTACTTTTCATATTCTATATTTGTATCATTTGTAAGGTAAATAATTCTTTTCCCTAAAAGTGTCTAATTAGACTTAATAATACAGTTACATAAGTAATCCAAATATCTTTTATAAGTGCACAGAAATGTGTAATAAATTAAAATTGTGCAATGCATTCTGAAAATTAGAATTTTGTGATATTAATGAGAAATTAAATACATTTTATTAGTTAATATAAATCTCGTTTGCTAAAACAAGAAATTTTTGCTAAATATCTTTGTTTTATTGTGAAACAGAATTATGAATACCTACAAAAATAATTATTTGTGAATCTTGTAGTCCTTTACAATTACCATTTTTGTCTTAAATAATTATCCAAAGGCTTTTCTTCTCTGGTGTTATGAAGAATCGTTCAGAAAGAGGATTTTGAATATGGAGATGATTGCATTTTGCTGCTAAAGAATTCTACAGTGTGTAGTTTCCTTATTTTGCATTCAAATGATTCACAGATTTTTGTTCTAATATAAAAGTTCTCTCATAGTAAGTGTCATCATGTTTTTAAGTAAAAATAATCAAAATAAATTACTTTCATTTTTATAGGAGTTCAGTCTGAACACTACCCCACCCATGTTGAGGATTCTAGGTTTAGTCTCACCTGGATCACTGACATGCTTTGAAATGGGTACAGGGGTCAACCTTCAATGCCTTCCTTCACCTCAGAGAGATGCCTTGTGCCTGCAGAATCTCTTCCATGAAGCTGAGAATGTGCCAGGGTTCACTGATAGGGCAGATGCTTTTCTATTTGCATAATATGCAGATCACTTCCACTGGTATTTGCAAGTTACAGAGCATGTGCTATTATCTTCTGCCCCAAACAGCCAAGTTTAAATAATTAACTCATTCATCCTTCAGCCCTCAGTTCAAATGTCCCTTTCCCAGGAAAATATTCCCTGAACTCCAAATTAAATTAGGTCCCATACTATGTGATTTCCTAGTTTCCTGAACTCCACAGCATCTATTCTATTTGTGTACATGTCATTACGTATTCAATGTCTACATTTTCAACTTGAGCAAAAGATATGGGGGCCAGGGTTGGTCTGTTTCTATTTCAGTGTGATGGGAGACAAGTATGATGGCTGTGACAGAGTAGGTTCTGAATAAATGTTTTAAATTAGCAAAGTAAAGAAATAATATAAATTGAATAATTTTAAGGACCAAAAAAAATGAATGAACACCATTTTTCAATTCACAGAAGCAAACCCAGGAGCCTACCCTCAGGCTAGTATGTTTCAAATCCTGAAGTCTATGGAGAGTGGGAGAATAGCTCCTGATCCCATAATGTATCTGAGTGGCTGGACACAAAGCATTGAACCCCTTGGTGTAGAAGTTTCCTCATCTAAGAGACATGATACAGTTTCTATTGGCCAGGGTTGTGGTGGAGATTAAATACCCATGCCGTGCATAACACCCGGAGTATTTCCCCACCTAATGAAATTCCAAGGCCTCTGCGTTGAAGTTTTAGTATTTAAATGCATTTGGTTCTTGGCTTGTATAGTATAAATAAAGCTTGTAACTATTGCGGACTTTTTGAAATGTGAAGGGAGTTGGCTTGAGCCACAGACCAAAAAAGATAAGTAGAATCTGGAACTTAAATGACAAAACTGATTCACTGAATTAACCAACCCTGGATTCATTATTTTTCTCAATTTCTTGATCATGATGTGAGAAATATCTCTGTGCCCACTTTTTGTTAGCTTTGTAATATTGTCAGAATCTTAGTGGAATCAACTTGGTCATGTACTTTCTGACATTTCCAAGCAGTAGTAATCTGATGGACAGACTTAACATCAAAAGTGGCTGTCACCTCATTTGTTGTTTATAATCCCTATTGGATCCTATTTCTTTGAATTATTTTTTAAGTTTTCCTGGCCCTTCTTCTGGACTGAGGCATGGACTGCTACACTTGTTAGCTTGCTTACATCTCATCCCACCAGAGCATAAACTGAATGATAGTAGAGACCACAAGTGCTTTTGTATCCCCGCAGTGATAAAGCACACCATCCTGTTATATGAATGAGTGATTTCAGTCTGTAAATCAGAAATAATGCATTTTCTATTTTTGAATAACTAAACTTGCTCAGGATGAAATTATGGTGAATGTGCTTCTTATCAAATCCTGTTCAGGTTCAATAACATAATTTATAGTCATAGAAAATAGAATTTAAAAGATAATTTGGTGGTATAATCAAGCATAAAGAAATGTTATAATTTGAAAAAAAAGACAATCTAAGGGTCTAAGGATGTTTCTTCACTAGATGATGAGAGTTTCAACTTCATATGATTATTGTAAAGACCGAAAAAATTACAGAGGTAAAGAACTGAAGTTTTGTTAGCACTGATTATTACCTTGTGCAGCTAAACACACATATTTTAATTTAACAATGTGACAAAGTGATCAGCCTTATTTCTATGGTACGACTGAGGAAATTAAGGCTCATAAAAATATGCAACAGGCTTAAACACAGAGTAGAATATAACTGGTGGATTGTATATTTTCATGCAGGTTCACAAACCTCCAAAGTAGATTCTGTTTCTACCTGGCCATTCTATTAATAGACATGTTATAGCCAATGTGATACGAACCATAACAGAAGGTGTTACTTTATCTCAAATAGAGTGACTGCCTCCTGCAAATTGAAAAATTGAATAAGTGGAACTATGCATAACAGAAGTATAGATCTACATTTTCAAGGAGTTACATCTAAAGAGTATTTATTACTGCTCCTCTGACTTGAATATCTTGATTTAAGTGCTATTCTTTAGCGAAATATCACCAGTTAATAATCTGCTGGGAACTGTTTGAGCTTATGCGTTAGTCTCTGCAATTTAAGCAGCAGCGGTGGGTACCTATGTGGTACAATAAGATAGGTTCTTTGTTCCTAGCTAAGAGTTTGTGTCAGCAATCACTTAGATCATTCAAATATGGGATTTGCTGATGTTAGAAAATTCAAAGCTGGTTAATTGCATCAATTTTTTTTTGAAAGTTAAAAGCTTTTTTTTTTTTTTTAAACTCTCAGCATCATCAGGGAGGAGACCAAGTGCAATCTGAACGCTCTTCCTGCAGCTCTGTGGTAACAAAACTGCTGACCTGGTCGTTCTTTCATCATATCATGCTGTACACAAAATGAGGAAAATAAAATACAAATTTTGAATCTTTATGTAAACATCCAGGTGACATATTCTGCAAGGGTGGCAGTATTGAATAATAAAAACTTTTGTATAGACTTTCACATTTTATCGTGTACAAAAGCTTACTTCAAACATCATGCAAAAGAGATTAAATGTTCTTTCCCAGATGTAGCAAATTGTTTTGGATGACCTAACTGTAAAATCTACTATCATCAGTAAATAGAAAGTGAATTTTATGATTTTTCTAGCTTTTTCTTCATATAAACCATGTTTAAAAATTTCTTTATTAATTATTATGCTCTGTCTGTATTTCTGTGACTGCTGTAAAGTAAAACAGCAAAACGTTTTGATCCAAAATGAAGAAAGTAAATTATTGGGCCCATTAAAACATTTGGACTCAAGCTTTTGAAAAAATCAGAATTTATATGTTATCTGAAATTCAATCACATCTACTTTAAACTGAGGTTAAACACCATCAACTCTAACTTCCTTTATGAACCCTTCTCTATAACCTAAAATAAACCATTCCTCTCATTCTTAAAATTAGTAACACTGCAACTGCATTCCACACAAGGCTAAACATTCTCTCTTTATGAAATAATATGACTTCTATCTTATTCCAGTTTATGACTTCTTGTGTGTTTCTTGTACCTTACATCACCCTTACCATTCCCATCATTCCATGAAATCAGTCTCACTCAGCACTCCCACCTTTACTCCTGGTGACCCATTCATGAAATTTTTTCTTCCTGTCCCCACAACCTTATGTTCAGCTGGCTTAAAAGTCTTAGTTCAGAGAGGGGAAGGCTTATACCAGAAAGCACAACAATGATACCATTAAACTAAAAGCTAAGCTTTCCCCCTGGTCATTTTAGTCTCCTCATGCCTCTGAAAAAGCAAGCAACAAGGGAGTCACAGTGTTGTCAGAGATAACCCAGATTATCAAAAAAAAAATTAGACTACTACTCCACAATGGGGGAAAAATATATATAAAGAGAGAGAGCGACAGTGCAGGAGATCCCTCAGGGTGCCTCTTAGTATTACCATGCCCTGTTGTTAAAATCAATAAAAAACTACAACAACCTAATATAGGCACAATGGCAAATGGCCCAGAGCCTTCAAAAATAAAGATATGGTTCACTCCACAAAAAAAAAAAAAATCCAAGACCTGCTGAGGTGCTTGCTAAAGGCCAAAAAAATACAAAATAGGTAATTAAAAAAGACAGTTCTAAATACCAACTACAACCCTATGATCAGCTACAAAAAAAAAATTACAATTATACTATTTCCCCCCTAATGTGGTTCTAATATAATATATGTTGACAGACTTAATACTGGTCCTTAAAGATTGTTAAACTGTGTTATAGTGTTCAAGTTGTGAAATGATAAGAATAAATATCACCCCCCAAAAAACTTATCTTTTCTTTTGGTAAAAAAAAATGCTGCATTTACTTTTATACGTAAGATAGTTACTCTTCTGAGATGTTGTTTATTGTATGAATTTGAGAAGTTGAGAAGGTTAGCTATGTGACTCAGCAGGGAGCCAGGGTGTTTACTTTGTATTCATCCTGAGCCTGTGCAAGAAAAAGGCATGCAGAGGGTGTGGGTGTAGAGGATCACACCCACCCTACCCCCAGAGCAGGTAGGCTGAGTAAAAAAAATTTTAAAAAGACTGGCTGCTGGTTCTTCAGAGGAGCTCCAGTCTTCGCCTTCAGCTTGGTTGTCTCCTGGCTTCTGGTACAAACTGTTTGGCTTCCACCTGGGACTCTTCAGCCTTCTGGTGTAGGCTCTCCGGCCTTCATTGTAGATTCTTCACTATTCTGTGGCAGACCCATCAGCCTCCTAATACCGACTTACATGGATATTACAGTGAGCCCCAGGCCTGGGGCTGAGCTCTTCAATCTCCAGCGTGCAGGCACCCTCTGCAAGCTTCCTCATCCAACTCTGTAGCTGACCATTGTAAGCCAAGCTTGTCATTTCTTATACATTTATATATCTTGTGCTATATCTGTTTTTCTAGTCAACCCTGACTGATACAGGAGGCTGAGGCAGGAAGATCACTGTGAGTTCAAGGCTCACTTGGGCTATTAAGTGAGTTCAAGAGTGAAACACTGTGTCAGAAAGGAAAAAAAAAAAAAAATCAGTCTCACTAAAATCATGGTTGTCCTCCAATATTTTTATCCAAGGGCTCTCTGGTTTTCAGTCTAATCTGCAGTACACTGTCTTTTTGTAATGGGTTACCCTAAATAAAGAACCAAGACCAGAATCCAAATTGGAATTTAAGAGCCTTTATTAGCTGGGCTGGTGGCTGTCAGGCTGTTCTTCACACAGGGAGATGCTGAGCAACCCCGGCTCAAAGAACGTTTGAGCTTTTAAGCTTGAAAACCACATCCTGGTTGGCGCAGCTGCTTTGTGAAAAATTTTTTGCAAGGGCAGAAAAGCGGAACCTATCGGTTCCAACAAGCAGGTGTTGCAAATTTCAGAACATTCTCAGAAGCATACATTGTTTTTAAACTAAATTAACAATCAAGCACAGTTTCTCTTTCTTGGGTCAAACTGACATTTTTCCCTCCACCCAATAGCTCAGTAATTTTTTATCTGTTTTATGTGTTCACCAATTATGTGTTCACCACACTTTTGACCATCTTTCCTCATTGATTTCCTGGGAAGCTGTGACTACTTTTAATCTTTATCTTCATTCATAAAACCTTTGTTAAGGGGTACTAGCATTGTACTTCATACCCAAACAATAAGACTGAGGAACGGACTCACCTGTTTTGTAAGGCAAATGAAAAATCTAACAAAACAATCACAATAAAATGATAGATGTGTTGAAAGACAGTTTATGAAGGTTAATGAGAGAAAGGAAAAATCAACCTCTGTTTCCTTAGGGGGAATTTTTTTTTTTCTCTTTTTTTTTTTTTTTTTTTTTGCTATTTTCAATATTCATTCAAATTGCAAAAGTTGCTAATATTTTGGCCTCCTGTTCAAAACCGCACTTTGGCTTAGAAATATATATTTACACTTAATATTTAACATCCCCACTTAGATATTTCATAGTCATTTAAATGTAAAATACCTACCTTTTTAAAAGAAATATATGTTTTAAAATAGAAACATGAAGAATTTGTTCTGCAATAAAAAAAATTCTACTATACATACTGGTGCAGAAATGAGATTACAATTAACATAAGGAGCAAAATGAGGATATACACTGTTATTCCCCATTTTAAATATCTCTACAGGAAATAAACATTCCTAAAGAAAAAGAAACAAATGTACAAATTAAATTGGAAGAAGTAAAATTCAAAGTCAATTAATAGCTACAAATAACCAGAGTAATCAATAAATTACAATTGAAGGCCAAAACATATACATTATGAGTTCTCATTTACCAAAAAAAGATTGAAAAATTCATTCAAAAATAATTTTATTCAGTCTTTTTAAGACAGGGTCTCACTATGCAGTTCAGGCTGGGCTTGAGCTCACTTTGTAGCCCAGGCTGGTCTTGAACTCGCAATAATCATCCTGCCTCAACCTCCTGAGTGGTAGGATTACAGGCCACCACACTTGGCTTCTCACAATAAAATTAAACAATGAAATGCCAGAGAACAATCTTTTTAAAAATGAGATTAGTATGGAAAGTGGCAGGGTGGTGAACACCAAGTCAGCTTCTCTGAGATTTGGAGTCTGGATGCTGAAAAATACTGACTTGGGGAAGAAAAGTTGCAAGAGAGAAAGAGAGGAGAGGAGAGGAAAGGAGAGGATGAGCGGGGAGAGGGGAGGGAAGGGGAGGAGAGGAGAGGGGAGAGACAGAGAGAGCAAGAAAGAGAAAGAGAGAGAGAGGAAGAAAAGGGAAGGGAAGGGAAGGGAAGGGAAGGGAAGGGACAGAGACAGAGACAGAGACAGAGACATCTACTGGAACCAGAAAGGATATGACAGGAAAAGTAAAACCTGTAGAGAAAATGAGGAGATGGACAGAAGATGGAGAAGGGACAGGGTAGACTGCAGTTCCCCCTGGCTCCCAGGGTGTGGCTCACAGGGAAGGGAGGCTGAACCTATGGACACAAAGTGAAAGCTGGAGGCTCCAGAGGGCCTCAGAGAAATTCAGTGTGGGAACAGACAGGACGGTTCTGTGGTCCAGGAGAATGAGAGATTTTTATTATCCTAAAAAAATCATGTTGAAATTTAATTATCATTGTAATAGTGTCAAGACATAGGGTATTTAATGGTTCTTAGGTCATGAGAACTCTGCCTTCACAGGTAAGATTAGTAACCTTATTAAATGGCAAGTTCAGCCTCTTTCTCCCTCATACCTTCTTTGCCTTTCTGCCTTCTGCTATTAACGACACAACAGAAAAGCACTGGTAAGATGTTGGCACCAAGATATTGGATTTCCAGCATCCAGAGTTGTAAGCATATTCACCACCCTAAATTTAAAATTTCCTCATAGTAAGTGTATTGAGCTGTTCCTCAGCTCTTTTGAGATGAAAAATATGATAATGTTATCTATGTCCACCCTATTGTACAATGAACTTACTCCTGTCTAACTACACATTCTACCTTCAACCTATCTCTCCATCCTCACATCATACTCTCCCCAGTCTCTGCTAACCACCATTTTATTCTTAACTGGAAGCAATTAATTGTGAGAAGTAAAATTACAATAAGACAAATACAAGGTAAGAACATACAATATTTCCACTTTGTTGTCATTATAGCTGACTGCTTTTATTTCTGAATCAAGATCAGACCTCAGAGTAACAATGTTATATAATATTTAGCCTAAAAACCATTCATCTAAAGAAGGTGTTTAACAGAAACACAGTCTTCTGTTAATACTTCTTAGGAACTTGATTACCTATACTTCATTGGCCATTTGTAGAATTTTCTTAAGATTAATGCCTTCCTTGGAAAAATTTCTCCAGTTAAACTTGACATACTCACTATACTAATTATCTTTCAAAAATTATTTTAACCCCTGATTTTAAAATTATACATTGGTTGAAATAACATTTAAATGCTAAATATGAAATAACATTTAAATGCTAACAAAACCACTGATAGAACTGAATTGTTACCCATATTATGACAGGACATTCATAAAGTGATGAATGAATTAAATGATTTGAAATAAACTAATCTTAACTGTATTCATGAATCTTTTTCTAAACTCTTCTTTTTATTCTTTTTAATAGAATTTAAATAGATGCCACAATAGTTCCATAGAGAGATACATCGAGAAATTCACAGTCATAGTGTCCCATGTATTGCTCTAGGAGAAAATGTCCAATGCAACTGATTAAATATTTGAATAAAAATAAAATGTGTATGAAATAACAATATTCTTGAGATTATGAAAGAAATTATGGTTTAATATTGTTTATGTTTTAATTACTGAAACTCTAACAGTTTAGAAGAAATAATGAGTTGCCTAAAACATACATCAACAGTTTAGATTACAATATCTATCATTCTGTTGTTGGTTTAAGTGAAACTAGATTCTCCCTGTGAAGAAGCTGTACTTGTCACAGTATCATATTGTATCTTAGAATTCTTGTTTTAAAATCACAGAAAGTGATCTGACAGAATTCATTTTGTTATAACCAATCTAGACTTTTCCTACACTTAAAATTCTAAGGAAAAACAAAAACAAAAAATTTGTTGATCTGCCAAATTAAGCAAATGTCTTGCTGTTCCTAGCATTTTTAAAAATGAATGGACAGAAGAACAACCATGTTATCTATCCTGTATATACATACATACAAAATTTCTCCTTCTTTCCCTTCTCCTCCTTTTATCCTTAAAATTAAAAAAAAAAAAAGTAAAAAAAAAAAAAAAATGAATGGACATTATAAATTTTTTCCAATTTCAGTGGCTTTCTTCTTGGAGATATTAATGCTGAAAAATGTATGTTGTATGCATAAAAAATCAGTGAAAATGCTGTAATACTAATGAATAAGTAGACCAGAGAGTGCCATATGACTTCTTATTCCTTAAACAACATAAAATGGCAACACAAATAGAGACAGGTTTTGCTATTTACATTGAATACACTAAGGAGTTGGTTTGGGGAGTTATAACATGAAGTAATAACCTTTGTCCTGTCTGACTTGCTATAATTTTCAGGTGCCTTTTCTCATTACAAATCTGTTGGATCTTCTTCACACATAGAAATTCGGATTTCACAAGGGTTGAATACAAAACTATTGCTCTAAATAAATTGGAAAGGAAATCAACTGTCTACAGGATTTGGGATATCACGATGCTCACTCCTAAAGTGGCCATTCACAAAGTGGCTTTGGCAGAAAACAGCTTCTTTCAGAGAAGAGCATCAGAAAGTTATTTAATTTGAGAGAAAATAATCACCCATCTGCAACTGCACGGCACTGCAAGAAGGGGTGCCAGTTAAGATAACAGCATGCTTCTCAGAGGCTGGGTTTCCGTTTCAACATTTGAAAATTAAATTATGTGTCATGCTGAAGCTTTATATTTATCAATTACTTCCCTAATTCCAAACCCATGGTCTGTTTCAGAATGCACAGAGCACAGCATAATCTCCACTGGGCAGATTCATGTGATGTTCTTGTGGCTTAAATTACAAGAGATCATTCAGATAGAAAATCCACAATGCGTTCTCTTATCATTCAGAACACAGACTCTATTCAAGCAATGAAATAGGCTCCAAATTCATTTCTTAGCATTTCCAGGTGTATTTCTATTGCAGTATTATACAATTTTTGTCTAGTTTTCTGCCATTGCCTCTCACACATAGCTTTATTGATTCCATGACAAATAAGTCACTCAGCTTGTAACTACCATGTTATTTGAAATTTCTATTCAAGGTTTTCCGGACCATTCTCCTTTACAAATAGAGTCACTTTCTTATTATTTATTCTACTGAATATAACAAAAGTGGATACAGAGGAAGTGATATTAGCTTTCCCAGGTGAGGAATAAAACTGACTTATATTCTATCCCTAGTTCAGTTACGGAGGGAAAGTTCCATCTCAAGATTTGTATATTTTTGTACCTTTTCCCATTTTAAAATTAAAATTACAGTATATAATTATCAATGTGATAAAATCCTTAATTTTTTCTATTTTGAGTAGGAAAATTATATGTACATATGGATAATTATCACAGGGCAAAGTTTTAAAAGAACTTGGCAGAAGGTAATTCAAAATTAATTTACTAGCACTTCGAAAATGTTGCCTCATATCTCTTACCAGTTCTCCAAATATCTAAAAATTCACTCATAACCAATAGAAATAACTGGCTGACAAGTGAATAAGTAAAAGTATCACTGCACATGGGCAAATGAAGGAAAACACAAAGCTTGTGAAAGAATAATGTGCTGTAGAACCAAGCACAGGAGTAAGAGAGTTAGGTGTGGCATGAGAGTTACCAGTTTTTCTGTAGAACATTCATCCACACCTCGAGAGACCTGGACTGTGATAGACATGAGACTAAGGAGCCATTTGCAGTCTCAACAGACTTATGTATCGGCTGTGTGTGAGTCAAGCTGGGGGTAAAATAGTGTCTTGGTTACTTTTCTCTCATTGCTGGGACAAAATACTTGACGCCCAAAATTAAGGAAGGAAAGGTTTATGTTGCTTACACTTTGTGGAGGTTTCAGTCCATACTTGGCAGTTACAAGGCAGAGTGGAACATGGCAGAGGGCTAGAGCTCATGGTGGCAGAACACAGCCAAAGAAACAAACACAAAAGGGAGGAATGGCCGCAAGCAGCCTCTTCCTCTCCCTTACTTGTGCAAACTATTCACCCCAGGGCGGGTGTAGCTCTCACACCCATAATCAATCAAACTCTAAAAGCCCTCCCCATGACCTCATGAGGCTTTGGGGGGGACACCCAGACACAAACGATAATAAATAGATTGCCAAAAATACATTAAAATGTAGTATGATTTAAGCTCTTCTTTTGGAACAGTGACTGGCTCCATTAGCCCTTAGTGGATACCCACAAACTGCAATTTAGATTCCAGAAGTCACAACATGACAGGAATGGTCGTGATTTGGAGATGACTAGGTCAGGAGATCCAGGGAAAGTCCCAAACAATGTACTCTCTAAGGGAAATACACCAGGAAAATTTGGAATTTATCAGAATGTCAAATATTAGGCAAGAGGGGTGTAGTCAAAAAGTCAAGAATTTACTACCTAAATAAATATATTTTTAGTGGAAAAAACATGTATGAAATTAGGGAGTCAAAGAAATGTCATATATGGAACAAAATCTTTTCTGGCCCAGTTGTAGCTGTGCTGGGCTTGATAGGCTTCACAGGTTGATGAGAGCCAGAGACTGCCTCTGAGAAATATTAGTTTGAAGCTGGCTGGAGCATCTTAGTAATAAGCACAGAGTGGCAGGCTTGGTTTCTCTGGCTGGACATCTCTGTTCGATTTTATAGCTTCAACATCACATTCTTTGCTTGCTGTCTTAAAAATTGATGGTGTTGGTCACAACCCAGACTGAAAGGGGCCAGCTTAATACATCAGTTTAATTCTATCATAAAAATCAATTAAAACAATGAAACATTGATGTCCTCTATATAATAAAGGCAGACTGTACATCCATATAGACTCTCTAACTGAGAAAGACCTTAAGAATGACATAGCCTGAACCCTTTACTTTTCACAAATGAAGTTGAGAGTTAGTATTTACAGTAGTGAAATGACTTGTCCATAGTGACAGAATATTTGTAGCAAAAATTTACTCACACAGGAATTTAATTGTGCAGAGACTTTTGAATAATGAATGCAGTCTTCTTCAAGACTCTTCTCTCTCTTGTACCTCCCCAACCCCAAATTAACATTGCAAAATAAAAAAGGAATTTAAAAACTTTCATTTGGTTCAAAACTTAGTTTGAACACATAGGCCTTTCCCAAGTGTTGAACTGATTTTAGGTGCTCAGATTGTTGTGACCCTCTGTCTCTTATCCATGGTAACGTATGACTTTGAGCATCAGGGATCAGCATCTTCCCACACGCTTTTGCTGAAATCTTTGTACATTTGCTCATTACTACTATATGGACAATGTGGCTTGTTTAGAGAAGGGTTCATTTCACGGGGTCATCTTCCCTAAGATGATCAGGGACAAGTAGCAACCAATGGTTGAGCTGACCTCATTTTCAGTCCTAGCTGCACTGTTGGCTCGTCTGCATTTATGTAACATCCTCTGTCCAGCACCTGGTCTAAGCTGTTCATCTGCAGAAGCTCCAGTAAAGCAGGCCACGTGGCAGATTTGCTGACTCTCCACGCTGCCCCCTTCTGAGTCCCTGCCTAGAACCTAGGGCTCTCTCTTCATGCTGTACAGGAAACAGTGACTAGGGCTGGTTGCACATTAGCCTTCTCCCAGACTACACTGCGCCACTGTGTTCCTCGCAAGTGGTCACACTCAGGCTGCTGCAGGGACACTCTGCTGGAACAACCTCTTTCCAGACTTCTAGGTTGGACTCAGTACTTCCTAGGAGAGCTTTAACATCTTACGTCCTGTACAATTCTGCTTGCAGTGGTAATTCTTTTTGCATGTTTTTTTTTTGAGTCCTAATCTCCAGACCATATTCCTAGAAAAATAGATGCCTCCAGCCCTTTGGACAGAAAATCAGGGGTATCATGATTTAAAAGAGATGCACTGCTGCTGTGAGGTACTGAAAAATGAATGTTAGTAAATAAATTAGATTGAGTATTGATACGTTTCAGAGATTGCAATCATACCTTGTACTCTAATTTAAAACGCCACTAAAAATGTAATGAATCTGTCATTTCAAATGATAAGAAGAAATAATCTTTCTTATTAAAAAGCCTGATCTTAAGAAAAAAAATGCTTTTCACTATTCAATAATATTTCGTTAGAGCCTCCTGGAAGAGCTGTTTAGTGGAAAAAACAAATAGCGGTATAACGACCTGAAAATACAATTTATTTATGGAACTTAGAGAGTGCAGCAAAATGGAATACAAGCAGGATGGTAAATAGGAGACCGGGAGAAAACTAGGTCAGGATTATCAAGTGAAAATGAGTAGAAAAGCAGAATGATTTTTTAGGGGCTTGAGAAAATTGAACATTCTAGGATAGGAGTATACAGGAATTGGAAAGACTTCTGGGAACAAGAAAACAAGTAGAAATTATTCTCCTATAAAATCACAACACAATCCACACAGGAAGCTGGAGTTAAGAAACATTATTCTTCATAGAGAGACCACATACATTTCTTAAGGGGAATTACTAGTAGTCCAGTTAGGGAATTATGCAAATCTGTCAAAGAACTAGATCACTTTTATTACTATGTGATTTGAAAAGGAGCACATGTGGCTTATCTAACTAACTTAGTAGAACATATTCCTTGGAGTGTGCTGTCATTGAAATGCAAATGATATTTGTAATGCAGAGGAGAAAAGTTTGATGTTGTTGTTTTTCCCTCTGAGATACAATGTGTTCCTAGCATGGTGTTCTTCACCTTGTTTGGAAAGCAGTTAGCACAGCTTCTGACTACTTAAGTTCTCTGCATCATTGATTTCTGGTATGTCTAAATTTTTAATTTCTTTTCTTTTTTCCTTTTTCCTTGATTTCTTCTTTCTGATAAATAGTCACCCAAATTTACTTGCAGTCCATTGAAAAAGTACATGGTAGGTTTGTAAGCATGATTACTGGCTATGTAACCTCATAAGGCACTTTGTCTTTATATATTTATGCAGAATTGTTCCTATTCTGCCTCCTACTTGTCAGGGCCTGGTGTAATCTATGATTTATATAATTGGATTAGAGTGCATGGCCCCTAACATCATGTGGTGTACAATCTGTTGGGAGACTGCTATTAACTAAATACAAAGCGAACTTATGCCAAAAGTATACGCATGTAGGCTTAAGTAAGCATAGTGGAATGGAAAGTTGCAGTGTAACATTTTAACTCTGCCCAAGCTAGTGAGGTAGAAGATGTTGCAATGTCATGAGCTGGTATAAGCTTTGGGGCAAATGTCATAAATATATTCCCTTTTGATAGATCAATTTAAAAATATGTCTATTCTCTGGGAAACCTAAGCTAGAGCACAAGGATCAATCAGAGGCTTTGTGCAGGACTCACTCGTTGGTGGTTCATGAAGCAAATTCATCTGTAAAATGAGGGAATCACTGTAAATGATTCTTTAAGAAAACTATATGTTGAATATAACAATTTACTTAGCAAAATTTTAGAGGCAATTGAATATGATACCCATTTATTTGAAGACTTATGCTGTTATAAAACCCAAAATTTTGCCACCTACTGGAATCTGACTTGGAGAACCCATTGCTTTATTACAGCCACACCTTTCACTTTGGTATAACCCTATGGTTCCTGTGGAAACCAAAGTAATACCCACCACACACTACTCTTAGGAAGTAGACATTCCTTGTAGCCAAAGTTGTCCCTGGAGACAAATTGAGCTATTTCTACAACTCTCCTCTGAATAGACTCTCTTGATATTTTTCATGTTTCATTTTTACTCAAAATAGTAAAAACACAAAGATCAATAAAATATCTACTTGAAACAAAATATCTAAATTAGACATAATCTAATGTTCTGCATGAACCTGTTAATCAATGTGTTTAGTAGATTTCTTTACAGTATAATTACCTCATCTAGATTTTGCTGTCCAACTTTGGCATTGAAACTTTTTCCCTTCTGATTTTGTCTGCATATACTGTATTCTGAATATTTCCATTTCTAGGGCCTATCAGCCTCTAAATTCCTATGGGTAATTTTCTCTCTGGGTAGTTCTCAAAATGAAGCAACAAGACATTCTCTATCCAAGTCTCTGATACCTCATCCTCATGGCCTCTAGGAGATATGAATTGATAAAATCTGCCTTCACATTTTATAGGTCTTTTTTCTATTATATCTATTCATCTTTCAGAAGAGCTGCATTTTCTAATCTGTGACCTTTGAAGTTCTTTCTGATCACAATCCTCAATTATTAAAATCATCAACTCCTGCTCTTCTTACAAAAGATAAAAATTTTTTTAAAATCCCCACACTATGGGATGATGGGGATGGGGTAGGGGGAGGGAAGTAAGTGGTTATGCTGAGTGGTTAGGTCTCTAATCTTGTTTAGGCTAGTATAGGACTTAAAGTGAGGACCTAAGGGATGGTAGTAACAAAGTCAAGACATGTGATTGCAAGTGTAGCTTACAGAATCAACGCTATTGACTGGAGCTTCCTGAGTCAGAAAAATGACCTTCTCTCCCTATGTTTCTCAATTCTGTTTCCTCTTATTACACGTTAAAGGATAAACCTGTATCTCTTAGTACTTATAGACCATCTTCATGAGACCACAGAAGATTATGAGGAGCATCTTAGGTTAGCAGCCCCAGGGGTAGAAAGAACTTTTTTTCTATAAATATTCATATAACAACTCCCAGGAAAAAAATTGATTGGGTCACATTCCTTGCTTTGGACCAATCACCACTGTCAGGCAGCTGTGTTAATATAATTCGCTAGGCTTGGATCACACACTTGCCTCTGTGGCCAAGATTCAGACTTTCTTAGGAGAAGAAAATGCATAGGAGCATTTTCTAAATGAGTGAATTGCTCATGCCATGTCACCAGGACCATTCTAAAGCAGTTTTACTGGCTGAGTAGCTTCTCATTTCTGGAACTTTTGCTCTAACTTCCTCTCTTTTCTAGAAGGAAGACTTTGCTTTATTTATAAATTATTTTATAGTTTGTTTCTCTCTTTCAAATTGTGACTTACTTCCTAATCCTAGATGACACAGTAACATGGTTTTGCAATCCCAAACTCTCAAGGAGTAGTATTTGAATGCCAGCTATACTCGCTGAGTTAGGCATTAGCTAATTCATGACCTTCAGGACTCCTTTCTGTGCTGGTGGGCAGCTGTACTTTCATCCATATCTTTGATCAGATAGGCATTTCCCTGATCTATTGTGAGAATTTACAATTTCTTAATTATTTCCATCTTCCTGAACTTTCTCCCAATAATAAATCTTGAAGAAAATAGAATTGAATGGTTTGAATAAATTAAAATTGAAGATGCAGTTTTATTGGCGTCCTTTGCACCATCTTATGCAAAAGAATACTCAATAATGTATCTATTAGACAACAATTAGGTGACCGGCAGAGTTCACATCCATTTATTAAAATTAAGTCACTATGACATATTAGGAAACAATATTGTCAACCTCCAATATTTCCTCTCTGAGTCTAAATTTATCACCTTTTAGCTTGAACTGGCTGTTTCATTTTGGATTCTTCCCAAAGCTCTCTTGATATGTAGACAATTTCATTTGCATACAAAAAGGCACACCGCATGGCTGGATAAACCAACCATCTGGCCCAGGCAATTTATCTGGATTATTACTGAACTGTATAAAACTATGTAAATATATATTCCTAAAATTCCAATTGCTCTCTTATCCATCTGCCTTACTGCTTTTCTTTTCAGTAACCCTGAGTAGACAGGATCATTTGCTTTCCTGTCCCCTGGCACACAGACACATAGATACACACACTCACATACCTTCCTGCTCTATTCTCTGTTGCTAGTAAAAGTCAAGGCATAAAGCTATGTCAGCTGGGCCACTGCCAGGGCATGCTATTCAGACACAGTCAAATTTCATAGCTGATTAACATGCCTTTTACTAGTCTCTAGGTGAATCTCCACCACATTGTCTCATTTTTCTAAATACCCATTTTAAAATGTTTGCGTGCTCCTATAGGCCTGGCTTTCTTATTCTTGAAGGTAATTCCCTTCACAAATGAAGTTAAAGATGATAGTAAATAAATATCACTGTAAGTACACTTTTCTATTACGTTCAACATTATAGATAAATTCATATAGAAACTCATATAAGTTCAGCGTCTCATAATTAAACTATTGTTGTTTCTAAAGTTCTAATTGAATTTCTTTAGCTATTATTAAGCAAGATTAGATCCAAAAGATCCAGAATGCTATTTGTGGTGCACTATTCTGTATCTCTATTGGTAGAGCCAAAAAATGGTGCAATACAACACATTAATAGCGTAGAAGAACAGGGACTCTGAGGTCTGATTGCCTGAGTTCAAATCCTGGCTGTTCTGCTCATAACTGTGATCTGGGGCAATGTCCTCATTCTTTTTGTTGTTGTTGTTCCATTTACTCATCAACAATAATTTCTATGCCATCCAAATTTAATTATAACGAGCTTAAAGCATCAGGCTTACTCCATAAAGTAAACTTCCCCTAACTCAGCCATGAGGGAAAAAAAAAGTTCAACTTCTGGGACTACTGTGCAAGATGTAACTCTATTCTATGTTTATTCTTTTTTCACAGGCGCAGCCCCTAAAATTAATCATCCCACCGTTCACTGACGCTGACGACTTTACAGACAGACCTGCTGTTGAAGAGTTTACAGCATTTGAAGAATACGTTGGCCTATTCTGTACCATACATATGCAAAAACCAATTTCACAATCCACCTATCAGAGTGCAACTAGGTGGTCACTGAGTTCACATCCATTTCTTAAAATGAAATAATAGCACATACTAAGAAACAATATTATCAACCTCCAGTGTCTCTTCTTTGGTCGTAAATCTATCATTTGTCTCAAATGCCTCCTCTCAGTGCCCAGATAATATCCATTTTAATATGCAATGGCACCTGTACCTGAATTCTATCTTATGTGACCTGCTCTTTTCAGTATTTTAGGTGTTCTCTGATGATGAAACAACCTATATACACTTATCTCTGGTCTCTTCCAAAGCACTTGTCCTTTAAAAGGCATACCGTCCTTACTGAATAATGAATAAATGATTCAGTGAGTGAATAGTTGTGTAGAGGGAGCAAAATTCTCAAGAAATTGACCCTTGATATATACTCAGTCACCTCCTTCATGAAATTCTAAAACCTATTCAGCCCAAAAATACAAAGCTAGTTATGCTGCCCTAGTGTTTCTTTCATACAGAGACAATGAATCATTCCGAATTACAGCTCTTAAGACCTTACAGCAAATGCAAAATGCCCTGTAGGACATTCATCTTTCATACTGCATTATATTTTTAAATGATAATTGTTGTCATAAATGTTCTTACTCACATTTCAGCTAGCTAAAAATTTTGCCTGCTTCAATAAAAGGAAAGATGCCAGATTGTTTACAGATGAATTAATCATGACATTATCCCTGGAACTTTTAAATTACATCAATTATATTGCATTTAGCATCACAAATAACCTGCATATTAAACAAATGGAATCTTTTTTCCTATTAATAAAGAGTAAATAATTAACTACCACTACTTGAATATCAATGCGTCTGCAGTCAGTGGTTCCCAGGACAGATAAGAAATCTTGGTCTGTCACAGAATATACGCCATCTTTCCAGGCCAACATTCGTTTTCTTTAGGAGTTCATATACAGATTGATTAAAAAATTTAGACACGGTAGACTGCCTAATGCTGAGGTTCAAGCGAGCCATGTGAAATATTCCACATTAAGGAAGTCAGTGCTTTAGCAATCTTTGTGAAGGATAAGGTAAGCCTGCTTTTTCAGTTTCCAGTTTAACTTTTCAGATATTTAAAATATTTGGATTCAGTTGATGAATGTCTTTCAAGCAACAGCTTTCTGATATCTGAACCAAGCTAGGCAGGGCCTTAAACATATTATTTTCAGCGTTTCCTGGAAATGTGTGACTATATAATTAATTAACATTGAAATAAGTAAAACTTCTGCTTAAATATACCCATATAGGCCAGGGATATAGCTCAGTGGCACAAGCACCTGGCAAGTGCAAGGTACCAAGTTCGATTCCTGGTACCAAATAAATAAATAAATAAATAAAGATAAAAAAATAAATATACCTATGTAAGTAATATTTCAGTCACTTGCTAATTTGATCACTATTACTGTTTACATATTATAAAAATTCAAATCATAAGCCATCCAAAATACTATATTTCCTATTATCCCTAAATACACAGATAAAAAATGGAAAGGCTGATCACAATAGACAGCTAAAGCAACTGTCACCACACTTCCGCAATGTCAGCTTTCTTTGACATGTAATGGAAAACTAGAAGTTGCAATACCAACTCTTCAGAAACTGTTCCTGTTTCACCTTGCATAAACTGGAAGGGCTTCTTAAAAGAAAACAAAAACAATCAAAAGGAACTGGTGGCTTCAGCACTATAAAACTATAATTAAGACTCTGACGATGTGTACCAATCACTAATTACTTTCAACTTGGGCTCTGCAATAGGTATTTAAATCATGTCAATATCAAAGACTGGACTTGGTAGAGTTAGCCCTCCATGGTACCCTTTTGTCTTTCCATTCACGCCAATGGACTTTTGCTGAAGTTTTTAAGAAAACAACGAAGAAGCAATGAAGGAAATAAATTTAATACTGGTGATCACAGAGATCGCCCCTATAATTAAGGTGACCATAGACAGTATTTTCTCAAGTAGTGTGCACTTTTTTCTCAGTTTAATTATCAATAACATCTCCTTTGATTCAAATACACACCTGAAATTGATGATGTGACATGGTGACATCCATTGTAGCCCTCGCTAGAGCTGTGACAGCAACCATTCAAAGGCTCTTGGTAGGAGATGCTACTGTAACAGCTGAAACCCAGTCTCCTTTTCATAAATGTTAACCATAGTAATTAAGGCAATAACGAAAGGGCTGGAAGTTTAGGGCAAAATAGAGTGAAGATTAGCACTAGAAGGAAGTTCTCTGTGGCTCTGATGCAGGAAGGCCTGAACGTGGTGGTGAGAGGATAAAGTGAAACTATTGCTAACCCACTGGTCCCCTCGGGAGGGTGGAGACTGGAGACCAACTTCCATACAGCATTTAGGTTGTGGCTGGTATCTGAGAGGGACAAGGCCTTTTCAAGGTTTGCCTTATAAATCTTTCAGAGTTTGAGTTATGTGACTCCCGTTACCATTCAAAACTTATATCCATTTTACAGTAGTACACGCACAACAACTTTTATAGCAGCATAAGCATAATAAGCAAATCCTGGAAGCGGCCAATATGTTCATCAAGAGATGAACAGATACAGAAAATGTAGAATTTACACACAATGGAGGATGACTTGGCCATAAAAAAAGACAAACTTGAGTCATACATAGGAAAGTGCATGCATCTTAAAACCATAGGTTAAGTGAAATAAGTCAGACCCATGAGCTGAAATATCATATGGCTTCTCTTATATGAGACATTCAAATTATAAATAAAGAGAAAAATAAAAGATAATAGAAAGTAAAGAGATAACCCATTCTTAAATGGGAAGGAGGGTGAAAAAAGGAATGAAGTTGTGTTCTGTATGTGAAGAAGCAATTCCACACAAACAACGTCAACGTTATATGCTGCAAACATGTATAAATAAAAATAAAAAATAAAAACCAAAAATTATTTCCAAATAATATTAAAATCAATATGCAGAAAATATAGATTTTAAGAACAGTTAAATATAGTATACTCACATTTCAAATATTATTAGCAAATTACTCAGTAAACATGAAATGATTTAGCAAAATATTTTATAAAACTAAATAAAATAAAATAATGACATATATAAATTAATAATACCATTATAGTGACACCCAGTATATATATATATGTACAAAAATTGGAAAAATGTAAATAAAAATATAAATAATGTGTGTAGGTTAGTAATAGAATTATGGGTGGAATTTTTCTGAATTTTATTTTTCTACATTTGTCTATTTTTTTTTTTTGAATAATCATTTATGGTGTCTGTAAAGTAATTTTCACAGTAAATATTTAAGTTTTACTTTCCTTCTTTCTTTCTTTAGCTAAGATAGGTGTACTACTGCTTTCTATTGGTTTATTGAAAGAAACAGTTAAAACTTAATTTCTTGATAATTTTTGTATGCCTATGTCTACTAATCTGAACTACATTGAAGGGAACAATATGCAATATAACAACTATTGTTGATTTCCTGTTACCGTGTTTTGAAATCATTTTTGTGTATCATTTTAAATTGTAATCTTTTCAAAGTAAAAAAAAAATTGTTTTATCTTTTTTGTAAATCTATTAAATAAACTCAAAAAATCTCTGAGAAACTTCATTGAGGACAACAATATGTAATATAACAGCTACTGCTAATTCCTATCATTTCATTCTGAAACCCTGTATCATTTCTGTTGTTTTTGTTTTGTTTTGTTTTTGTCTATGTTGTTGGTATTTTACCATTGTTCTTTGTTTTCTTATTCTCTTGAAATAAAAACATAGACTTTTGTTTAATTTCTGTCTTGAAACTGTAAAAGGAATTTAGAGAACTAAAAAAAAATTTTTTTCCTTTTTTTCCCCACTATTTTCTTTTACAGAAAAAGACTGCAAATAATCGTCTATATCATGTCTTTATTTTTATTATTTTGTATTTGTTCCTGGACTCAAATCTGACTTCTTTTCACTCTTTCTTCCCTTGTTATGGCCAGGAGTTACAACAAAATCACTAGACCCATCACTGCTTCTCTATTTTTATCACTTAATCTCTCCTTTCTCATTGATGTATGGATTTCTTTTAGCTTCATGATTCTTCTCATATTGCAGTGTCTGGAACTTCTCTATCATATATGTCAGCTAACCTCTCTATAAACTTTAATCAGACAAAAACTAAAAAGTCAAATTTAGACCCTTCTTTCTCAAAGTACTATCTGCAGAGATTACCATTTTACCAATGACTTCAATTACTGTATTTTAATTCCAAAGTTGATGTCCTCAGTTTAGTTCTTTAGCTTCAAATACATGTATATCCAACTGCCTACTCAACATGTGCATGAAGATTCCTTAGATGTACTTCTAACTCTCAGTAGGCAGAATGAAATCGCGCCCCACTGGTTCCTCTCAAATAAGTCCCTTGTCTGATGCCTCTTATCTTTCTAAATTTCAGCAGCTATCCATTTAGTTGCTTAAACAAATTATGTTGTTATCTAACTTATCCTCCTCTAGGTCACATGTTTAGGAAATAAGCATTAAGTAAGTATGTATTGAATAAAGGCATGGAAAGTATAAAGCCCATTGATAGAAATCTGTGAATCACACTGTGAAATCTACAAAACAACACTTATTCACAACCAAATTTTCTTCGTATGCATATGAATATATATGCACCTTATTGCACCTAAAATAATTACACAGTGTTGGTGAATTCAATCATTTTCTACTTCTGAGGTAATTCACTTCATTATACTTTCTTCCCCTTTATATTCATTCTCTCTTCACTTCCAGATCCTTCTGGCTGGATTTTATAAATGCTTGTACTATTCCCATTTAAACACAATCAAATGAGCAAAACTTTTGAAACTCCAAATGTCTCTTCAATTACTGATCAACATTATTTTGGGTTCCCATGAAATCAAAGCCTAAAATAAGCACAGATAATTTACTTCAAAGATAACTTCAGGAAGCTACAAGGTGTGAACCGGAAAGGAAAAAGTCCAACATAAGATCATGGCATTATGATTGCTACTATGAGACTTTCCAATAATTAAAAGGTATACCTTTCAGGACCATATATGTGAAGGAACTGCATGGGGGGAGGGGCATTTTTCCACTTACTCCTGTATGCCAGAAATCAAAGGTTCTTTTTGAAGAAGTAACACCTTTGAACTACAAAGCCACACTGGTTCAGCCAGCAGCAAGTGGGTTCTTGAACAAATGCAAAACAATTCATAGCAGAATGTCCTTTAGAGGTAGGCTATTTCCCTTAGAAATGTGTTTCAATTTGAACTCAAGATAATGTTACTTTACCAGCATTGCTCAAGCAAGTGGCAACTTTTTGGAAGCAAAATGAAATAATGTAGGAAAACCAAACTCAAAGTCCAACAAGCGCAGGCCACAGCACTGAGAGTAATGGGAGGTAGGAGCTTATAAAAATGCCAAATTGGCCCAATCTAGGAGCTAAAAATAATTACATCCTATGTCATGGGAGAATGGAATAAGGCAACACATTTTTCCCTAAACAAAGTGACATTTTAATGCACACATTGGAAGACAGAGACAGATATAAATTTGAACTATTTATTAAGAGGATTTTATTATTTCCAACTTAGAATATTATATTTAATCATCTAAGCAAAATAACTAGAAGTGATCAATTGATTATTGGACAAAATAAAAGTAGACATAAGTGAAATAAATCAAATCCACATGTGTGAACATCGTATTGTCTCTCTAGTGTAAGTAACTGAAAGAGTAAATAAGATCCAAAAAGTACAATAGATATTGTGAAAGGGACAGAAACTTCTAGAGCAAGGTGAAAAGAAAGAAGGAAGAGAAAACAATTATATATATATATATATATATATATATATATATTTAGTTAGTTAGTTAGTTAATGCTTAATTTTCTGAGCAATTTTACATACTTAAATCTAGTAAACTGAAAAACTACTTTGAAGATGACAATATGCAATAAAACAACTATTATTTCTTTCCTATCATCTTGTTTTGAAATTCTGTATCATTTTTAATGTTTTTTCTTATTTTTTATTCTCTTTAGAGTAAAAGAACATAATTCTAAAAAAATAAAAGTAGAGCATAGGAGAGTTATGCTAATATTAAGATAGTATTTATTAATACTATTGTCATTATTTATTAATTTAATATACTATTGATTCGTTAAAACTTCTAACCAACCTCTGTCATGAATCACTGAATATTCATTAAACAGTTATCAGGTATGTGCACACTTCTATTCTGCTATAAAATAATATAGGAAGAAAATGAGACTGCTACTCAATTAAGCCCAGATAGATGACTAATGTAAAAGTTTGAATTATTTCTCTTGAGCACAGACACTTCATGGGACCTTAAAAAGAAAATTTTAAAAGATTAAATTGTTTGCAAACTTACTTTAAATAACTTCAGAGATTTTTTTTTTACTTTACAGAGAAGAAAAATAAACAATAAACACAATGGTATAAAATTTCAAAACGATTTTAGGAGAGTAACAATGTTCAATACACTGTACATTGTTATCTTCAAAATAGTTCCTCATAGGGGGTGTAGCTCAGGGGAGAGCATTTGACTGCAAAATAGTTGCTCATAATATGAGATATAAGCACGAAAAACTGATCCAGCAATATAGGTATATACCTATCCTTTCAATAAGCTAATATTAATTAGTAGTATGTCTATCTTAACTATTTTGTGTGTGTGTATGTTTTTCTCCTTTCCCCATTCATTTCTCTTTCCTTTTGAACATTTTCTTCCCATTTCACAATATCTCTTTACATTTTAGGTCCCATTTACTGTTTCAGGTTCTTACACTAAGGAGACAATATAATGTTTATACATGCAAGACTGATATATTTCACTTAAAGTATGGACTCAAGTTGCATCATTTCCCTATAAATGTCTCAAATTTGGCCTTCATTATAGCTGAGTAGTACTCCATTGTATAAAAATACCACATCTTTTTTTATCCACTCCTTGGTTAATGGGCATTTGTACTGTTTCCAAGAGTTTGTCATGACAAACTGTGCTGCTATAAACATGAGGGCACATTTATCACTGTGATATGATGTTTTTAATTTCTCTGGGAACATACCCAGAAAAGAATAGCTATATTAAATGGGTCCTTTAACCTTAGTTTTTTGAGGAGTCTCCAGATTGATTTCCAAAGTGGTTGCACCAGTCTACACTGTCACTGCAGTGGAGAAGGGTTCTTTTCTCTCCACAACCCCTCTAGCATTTGTAATTGGCTGATTTCTTTATGATTACCATTCTTACTGGGATGAAATGAAATCTCAGTGTTATTTTGATTTGCATCTTTTGAATGACCAATGATGTTGAACGTTTTTCACGTATTTATTTGTCATTTGTATTTCTTCATCTGAGAAATGTATACTCATCTCAGATACTCATTTTTGGATTGGGTCTTTGAATTTGGGGTATCTGGTTTGTTTCAATTCTTTATGTATTCTAGATATAAGTCCTTTCTCTGAGGGACATTTAGCTAATGTGTTTTCTCACTCTGGGTTGTCTTTTCACTCCATTGGTGATTTCTTTTGAGGTACAAAACCTTTTTAACAGGGTGAGATCCCAGTTGTTGATTCTTTGAAGTGTTTCCTGTGCACTTTGGGTTTTGTTCGTGAAGTCTTTGCCTACCCCTATGTCTTCAAGATTTCTACCTAATTTGTGTTGCAGTAAATTTAGTGTTTCTGTTTTAATACTGAGATCTTTGATGCATTTTGAATCTAGTTTAGTGCATAGTGATAGACATGGGTCTAGTTTTAGTCTTCAGCATGTAGAGAGCCAGTTTTTCCAGCACCATTTATTAAAGAGGCTATCTTTCTTCTAGTGAACATGTTTGGCCCCTTTGTCAAAGATAAGATGGCTGAGTGTGTTTGTAGCTGTGTCTGCATCTTCTGATACATTCCAATGGCCCTCAGGTCTATGTTTTTTTTGTTTTGTTTTGTTTTGGTTTTTTTTTACCTGTACCATGCTGATTTTATTAGAGTAGTTCTGTAGTATAATTTCAAGTCAGGAATTGTGATGCCTCTTGACTTGCTTTTGTTACCCAGGATTGCCTGTGCTATTATATGTCTCTTCTGGTTCCAGATGAGTTTTAGGAATCTTTTCTCTAGTTCTGTGAGGTATACTAATAGTATTTTGATTGGGTTTGTGAAACAATTTGGGGAGTATGGCAATTTTCACAACGTTGGTTCTTCCTATCCATAAGCAAGGGATATCTTTCCATGTTCTGACATCCTCTTCAACCTCCTTTGTTAGATTGATTCCTAAGTATTTCTTTTTTTTTTTTGATGCTATTGTGAAAGGTGTGGTTTCCCTAATTTCTCTCTCAGTGTGTTGTTTGTCCACAGGAATGCTATTAACTTTTAAGTGTTGACTTTGTGTGCAGCCACACAACTGAATTTGGTTACTAACTGTAGGAGTCTTTTGGTGGAATTTCACATTACTTCTATGTGAAGTACCATGTCATCTGCAAATAATGATAATTTTTCTTCTTTCTTTCATATTCTTATTTCTTTTATTTCTTTCTGTTATCTAATTGCTAATGTCTCCAGAACTATGTTGAAAATGAGTTTTGAGAGTGGACATTCTTGTCTTGTTCCTGATTTTAGAGTGAAAACTTTCAGTTTTTGTCCAGTTAGTATGATGTTGGCCATTGGTTAATCATAGATAGCTTTTATCAGATTGGGATAAAGACCATCTATTCCAATTTTGTGCATTTTTATGATTAACAAATGTTGGACTCTATAAAAGCTTTTTCTAAATCTATTGAAATGATCATGTTTTTGTCTCTAGTTCTGTTCATATTGTGTATTGCATTTATTGATTTGCATATGTTAAACAATTCCTGCATTCCTGGGATAAATCCCACCTGGTAATGGGGTATAATCTTCTTGATGATTTGTTGCATTCTGTTTACTAGTATCTTATTGAGGATTTTTGCCTCTATGCTCACTAGGGAGATTGGCCTGTAGTTCTCTGTCTTTCTCTAGTTTTGTTATCAGGATAATTCTTGCCTCCAGGAGTGAGCTAGGGAGTATTGCTTCCCTTTTAATATCATTAAAGCATTTGAATTGTATTGGCATTAGATCTTCTCTAACTTTCTTGTAGAATTTAGCAGTGAATCTAAGACCTGGGCTTTTCTTTGTTGGTAAGTTTTTAATTATATTTTCAATCTCATTAACTAATAGTGGATTATTGAGAATTTTTATACCCTCTTGATTCAGCTTTGGTAATCCTTACATATCTAGGAATCTGTCTATTTCTTTTGTGTTTTCCACCCTATGAGAGTAAAGATTTTTGAAGTATGGATTGATGATTGTCTGAATTGTAATAAGATCTGTAGTGGCTTCACCTTTGTCATTCCTCAATGCATTAATCTGATTTTTTCCTTTCCTTTTTTTTGATAAAGTTCACTAAGGGTTTATTGATTTTGTTTATTCTTTCAAAGAACCAACTCTGACTCATTAATTCTCTGTGTTGTTTTCTTGGTTTCCATTGTGTTATTACCTGTTCTGATCTTCACAATTTCCTCCCTTCTATGGGGTTTGAGTTTGTCTTGCTCTTCTTTTTCTAGAACCTTGAGGTGTAGCACTAGGTTGTTTATTTGTGCTTGTTCTATTTTCCTGAAATGAGAATTCACCACTATAAATTTTCCTCTTAGGACTGCTTTCATTCCATCCCACAAATTTTGGTATGCCGTATCTGCATTCTCATTTAATTGTAGGTATAGTTTAATCTCTTCCATTATTTAATCTCTGACCCATAGGTTTTTTAGGAGGGTATTATTTAATTTCCATATATTTATGGAGTTTTTGCAGTTTCTTTTGTCTTTAATTTCTAATTTCACTGCATTATACTCAGATAACACACATATGATAATTTCAATTCCTTTGCATTTACTTAAGCATATTCTGTGGGCTAGGATATGGTTTATTTTTGATAACATTCCACGTGCACCTGAGAAGAATGTGTATTCTGATGATGTTGAGTGGAGCAGTCTGAAAACAGCTACTAAGTCCATTTGTTTACAGGTTTTGTTCAGTTCTGTTATTTCTTTGCTGATTTTTTGTCTAGTTGGTCTATCTCTTTGTGACAATGAGATATTGATGTCTCCTGTTACAATTGTGTTATTGCTTATTTGATTTTTCAGTTCTATTAATAATTATCTTATATAGTAGAGTGTTCCTGTATTTGGTACATATATATTTATGATTGTTATCTCTTCCTCTTGAAGTTTTACCCTAACAAGTATGTAGTGACTTTCTTTACCCCTTTTGATCATTCTTGGTTTGAAGTTGAATTGTCTGCAAACAGAATAGCAACCCTTGCTTTTTTTCTGAGTTCTTGTTTCATGGAAGATTGTTTTCCATCCTTTGATTTTCAGTCTATGAATTCCATTTTGTGTTAAATGTTTTTCTTGTGTGCAGCACATTGCTGGATTTTGTTTCTTGATCCACTCTGCCAGTCTGTCTCTTTTTTTTTTTTTTGAGGCCATATATGTTGATGGTTATAACTGATATGTATTGGATTTTCTTAGTTATCCTACTTTCCTGCTGTTGGTTCCCTACCTTTCCCCTCTGTTTAACTATTTACCTTGCCTGATGGCTTCTTCCTGATGTTCTTGAAGTTGTGGTCACTTTTATCTCTGTTTAGAATATCTTCAAGTAGTTTTTATAGCATTGGTTTGGTGTTCATAGATCTCTTCAGTTTTTCTTTGTCATCGAAGTATCTTATTTCTCCATTAAGTTTGAAAGATAGTTTTGCAGGTACATCAATCTGGGTTGAAAGTTGTTTTCTTTCAGGACTTGAAATTCATCACTCCAAGCTCTCCTGGACTTAACGGTTTGTGTTGAGAAGGCTGCCATGATTCTAATGGGCTTTCCTTTATGGTGATATTTCTTTTCTCTAACAGCTTTTAATATACTGTTCTTGTGCTGAATTTCTGGAATCTTGATTATTATATGCCTTGGTGTAGGTTTATTTTGGTTATGCATGTTTAGAGTTCTATTTTCTTAATTTCCCCATGCTTGGGAAGTTTTCTGCCATGATTTCTGTGAAGAGATTGTTTTTTAATGTCATTTGTGCCATCTCCAGCTTTCTCAGTGACCCCAATCAATCTTAGATTATTCTTCTTTGCTTCATCTTGTCTCTGTTGGAATGATTTTTCATGGTCTCTTGCTATTTTTAAGATGTCCTTCTTTTCATTATCCATAGCTGTAATTCTGTCTTCAAGATCTGAAATCCTATCCTCTCCTTCATTCAAGGAGAATATACTATTGTATATACTTTCAGTGGAGGTTTTAATCTCTTGGATTTCTATTTAGACCTGTTTCATGGATTCCACTTCTTTCCTATGCCAGGCATTTTTGTTTCCATCATTTTTCTAAGCCCATCTCTAGTGTCTTTGATTTTAAGCATCATTTCTTTCTGTACCTAAGAGATTATTTTCTCCATAGCCTTTCCCACTTTTTTTTTCACTTCTGCTGCTATCATTTCAGAAAGTTCCAGTGCTTGACTTCCATTTCATCTATCTCTTTGAGTTTTGGGCTTATACTGGGTGCGCTGAGAGTCTGTGGTTGTGTTTTCCTTCTGTGTCTTGTCATTTTCTTTTTTCTCTTTTTCATTTTCTTTTGTATGTTGATACTTGCCAGTTTCTTATGATATATAGATTTATTGCTAGCACTGAGGTTTCCCTAGAGGAAGTCTGTTCTTCAGGGATGTCTTCTATGTTTAGGTGTTTTCTTATAACTATCCCAAGGCTCTAGTTTCCCAATTTGTAATGGATGCAAGATCACTATTTGGCTCAGCTCCTAATTCTTTGGTACTTGGCTGTGGTGATGATTATGACCTCATACTGTCACAATGTTATCATATAGGGGAGAAAAACTCTAAAATGTGTATGACATCCTGGCTAAAGTAGTACAGTTAGTAATAACAATAGTTTCAAGTACAATTTAACTACTGATAAACTATGGTAACCATTAACCTATTATCTTTGACCACAGGAGCAAACTCTAAAATTACATAGCAAAATCAAACATTACTGTGCACTTGTATGCAGCAATTTTCCTGTTAGTTGGATGATTTCATCCTTCTGTGTGGGGCAGGTGATTAAGAACAATGGGTGCAGGATAGGCTAAAGTGGTGAATGAGGTCAAATATAGTACAGTCAAGGCTGGAGATTAAAGGATGATCCCCAAGTTTTGGAAAACTGGAGGACACAGAGGGAAAGAAAGAAGTAGTCAGAAAGGGCAGAGACAATGTTTACTTATGTGAAAACTTAAACTCAAGAAGTAGTTGAAGAAAGAGAGAAAGTGGATCTATAAAAGAGAATGAAAAGGTAAGAAACATAAACACTGAAAAAAAGAGGGAGAAAGAAAAAGAGAACAAAATGAAAAGAAAAGAAGAAAGAAACAAAAAGAAAATGAGAGAAAGAGAGGAGAGAGCAAATGGAAAAGAAAAAAATGCAAATACATAAATAACTACAAAATTCAGAGCAAAACAAGATGACATCCAACTAGACAGGAAAGGGATATCCAATCAGACCAACAAGGGAGAATGAAAGCACTGAAATTCCTCTGGCATTTACAGTTCTGTTATAGTGATTATATTTAATCCCAGAAATGTGTTGGGTATGGAAGTGATCTTGGCCTCTGCATGTGGGGCCTGGGGCTGGACTTCTGTTGGTGGAGCTCTCCAGAGTCCAACTGCTTGCTCCTCACTGCTGTGTCAGACACTTCCACACTGCTGGTCTCGCTAATTAGTCTGCCCTCCAAAATATGTGTGCGCCCATGTGCCTGGGTCCCAGCTGTTGTCCTGGGTCTCAGGACTTAGGGTTCTGGTCAGTCTACTTGACAAAGGTGTGTGCCCTTACACTCCTCTCCAAGACCCTGCTGTGCCCGAGACAATGGAGGAAGCAAAGAGGGTGAACTGACACTTCCCTACCAGGCCCTGCTATCCCACAGATAACAGAAGAATGCAGAGCACAGATTTACTCTCCTCTCACAGACCCTGCTGTCCCAGAGATAACAGAGGAAGCCCAGAGTGCAGACTCTCACTCCTCTCACAGGCCTGCTGTCCCAGAGATAATGAACTTGGGAGATATTCAGAGACAGGCAGGCAATGTTGCCAATTAATGGAGTGGCCATATAACATATTACAAAGATTGGAAAGGGGTTAAAATGGAGTAAATGGCCATTTTATGGTTCTTAAATAAACCTCAGTTTCTAAAGCAGTCTATTACTCTGACTCTACTTTTGGTCTCACTAAAATAATGAGAATTTTTCTTCTAACTAGTTTTCTTTTTTTTTATGAGAAGCATAGTCAAACTGACCTGTTCAAGTGGAATGAGGATAAGGCATCCAGGTCCCAAACGTAGTGAAATTGTCCACTTACAAAAATATATTTATCATAATTTCTCTCTCCAAATATCTTTGAACCATTATCATAAAATGCTTATTTCCATTATTAATTGATTATTCCCTTCTATTCTAAAGTGAAGAGTATTGCATGACATTAATGCATTTGGAGACAACAGACTGTGCCCAGATGACTCAGCACTCCTATGGATTTCAAGTTATCTAGCCATCTACCAAAAATGATCACGCTAGCCCCTTGTAATAAATCCTAAAATGTCTGTCTCCTGTGGCTATGCTGCCCCAACCACTCTCCATTGTTTTGGCTGTAGAGAAGAAGGTCAGTCACTTAAAACAAACAAATACAACAGTGACCAGTTGGTTTTATTACAATAGTGTAACCAGCACAACAAAATAGAAATTTAAAAGTTAGAATTTTTTCTCCTTTAGAGATAAGCAACTTCTCCAGACTTCGCCCTACTGAGTATGTAACAAACACTGCTCCGCTCCTCAGTCCAAGAAAAGGGACAGAGTATGCAGATACTGCTCCCAGGAGGCTACAGCCCAGTCTCCTTTCCACAAGAAAGAAGACATTTTCTCCCATTTCACAATAGCTGCGTACATTTTAGAGCTTATTTACTCTTTCAGTTCCTAGGAAAAAGGAACTAGGGAGTGAAAAAATGCAAGTTATTTGTACTATTAGTGTCTCTTAGCTCATTAAAAAGGAAGGTTTGTGCTAATATCAATTGGATAAATTTTTATGCCCATATCTTGTACCTTGAGCAGCTATTTTAAAGATAATATATAATATATTCCCTATTGTTATTCTCCTATTATTGTGTAATGAAATTTTGTTTTACCTTTTTTCCAGAAAAGAAAAGAAAGAAAAGAAAAGGGTTTGCGCTGAACACAGCTAGAAGTGGTGCTGCAAGCACAGAGATCTGCATTCTCTCTCTGTGCGCTCCTTTCCCTCTGTTCCCTGTTATAAAAGACCCTTACACGTCTTTACACAGTGAGATGGTGATTTGAGGCAAGGAGGCCCCTCCATCCCTTCAGAGCTAGCTTTGAGTTAAGCCTTTTTCCTTTTTACCAAAATAAATTCTTTCGTTTGATTTGGTCAGTGGCTAGCAAAGACAGACCCTGAGCGTATGAACCTTCGTGGTTGGTAACAATAGGACTAGCTATAATCTGTCTCCAAAGCTCGGAAACTGTTCAAGGAGACGGAACATTAGAAGGAGGCTGAAAACAACGGTCTAGGAGATGTATAATAATTTTTCAATGCTATCTTGAGTTGGAAAAAAGAGGATCTTTTTTGAAAAATCTTTCTGAATGATGTCTCTGTAGAGTTCTGGACACTTTACTTACTACTTTATAGTAAAAAATAAACAAACAAAAAAACCTACTCATTTATTTGCAGCCTGGCAAGAAGAAAGGCAGTTCTCTTCAACTTAGGTCTCTGAAAAATCTTTCTATTTTCTAAAGTGTAGGTGATCTTACATATTCAAAAGGAATTCATTTTCTACATGCCTTATTTATATCCAGTAATTAAATTCCTCTGAATAAACAGTTTCTATATCACAGTCTTTCCTTATCCTTAAACCGATTTTTCACATGTGAATGTGTATATCTTCGTAAATATACGTATAGTGCTGCAATGTGGCAAATACATAGATTTGAGAAACTGTGCTAAGGTTAAGTATTGTGTGTTACCCCAGGATTATACACTCTATCAAAAAACTCGTGAGCAAACTGTGGATCATGCACTGATTTATACATTTGAAAATATTTGAAGTCTCATTCCACCTGTCTTATAATATCCCTTTCTCAGCTAATGATATAAAAATTCAGGATTAAAGATCAAAACCCATAAATCATAAACAAAATAATGCCTGCTTTTGCTCTTATGAATCATTTTTCTGAAACCACAAAGTATAACAGCACATTAGATCAATCCATCATGCCTGGGGCTAAATACAACATTAGTTCCCAGAATATGCACAGTTTTAGTACTCTGCAAAAGCTCATTAATTTTATTCACAGATATTTGAGAATACAGCTATCAATGGGGTAATAAGTGAAAGAAATTTACTATAATAACCTGATTTTTATTTTAATGAGGAGTAAAGGTAAAGCAGATGGGTAGTACTCTGATCTGTAAAATACAAGCAACCCTAGTTTTGAAATTTTGTTACGTAGTTTATAGGAAGAAAGTTTGTAACGAAGCAATTTTATCCCAGGAAACTATTATGATTAAGGTGTCAAGTCTCTGAAGTGTATTTAACTGTAACATATTTGAAGTGTAGAATAAATAACTGTAATCTAATTTGGTAGCCTGGGAAATAAAAGAAAACTCAATGTTTATATAGGAGAAAGAGGAAGGTAAGGAAATAAGGAGGTGAGAGAGGTGAGCTGAAGGATGAGGTTGACTCAGGAGATCTGTCCTTGGGAGGAAGCGTGGCCCAAGGTCTTGGTCGGCTGCGGGAACACTGATAGGAAGCAGTACGGGTGAAAGGGGGTTGAGTTTGGTCTTTGCATGTCTGCACAGGGGCAGGGAGGAGGGAGGAGGAGGGGGAAGGAGACTGAGGAAAGAAGAGTTTGAAAAGTTTGAGGTTGAGGAACATTGCATTGCCGGTTTCTAAACATCGGCCTAACATGTGACATTTTTTAAAATTCATTCTTTATCTCTTCTAACTCATTTGCCCATTTTCTCAGGCAGACAAGTCACTCACATGCTCTAATTAATACTGTCTAACACCTGCCTCCAAAGTTCGCCTTGTGAATCAGATAGGTCATACAACTAACTCAAAGATAGACATGCTAAAAGTCTTAAAATCAGTGGCTGTAGTTATAAGAATTTTAAGAAAATGTGATAGGACAGAGCTTTTAGGAAGAAGAAATACTCAGAAGGTCATGTGTCACAGGTCATGAGCAATCTATATACTCATGCCCTTATTTCAGTTACTGAAGAAATATTTTTGTTCTCTCCGTGAAAGGCGCTGTCATTTCAGTTTTGGCAACACTTTTCATCTATTTCATTGTCTTGACTTCTTATACTGTGGAACTTCCCAATTCTTTACATACTTTGGTTTTTGCTTATTTGTTTCTACCTTGGCATCTTCGTTAATAAAAGCAGAGATGCCTTCTGGTAGAAATAGATGAGGTGCAGCCCTCAGTACAGATGGGTCAGGAGGAACCTCATCTGTTACTCTCCATTAATGTGCGCTCCTGGCACATTAACTAGGTCAGAAGGCTGACATAAAAATTTAATTAACTGGTTAATCAGGACAAAAGATCAAGCTGGATATTTTGAAACCTTGAAGGAAAAGCAAATTAATTACCTTAGAGCACACCCTCTCAAAGAACTATGAATTCTAATAACCAAATTGAGTTCATTGTACCTGAGCATTTTGCCACTCAAAAAATAGAAACCCCCATCTCCCATGAGTCATGTGTTTGAAGAAGAAATTTTTCTATGAAAAAATTACCTATTAATTATGCCTTTGCCACTTTTATTAATAAAAGATAACTACAACTGCTAATCAGAAATTCTGATAGGCTATTTGTAATCAGATTCGATATTACCAAAATTAGAAGAAATTACTTAGTCCCTGATACAAGTTCTTCTTACAAGAAAACAATTGTACTGATTGTAATAGTCTAGTGTTAGAGATGTATTTACTTAAAAATTCAAATTATGCTCAATTTTCAAAACTTTGCAACTCTCAAGCTCTTATTTTATAATAAATTATTTTAAGTATTATACTCATAAATTCACTGTTAAACTATTATTTTCTCACTTCAGTGAATAAGAAAAATTAAAATGAAAATAGATATGGTTTTTCAAATATTCTCTTCTGGTTATGTGTTATTCCTTCTTCACAGTTGTGCAGGAAATTCAAGTGTTGTGAAGATTGCCTCATCAGCTGCCTGATTGGAAGAACTAATTTAGCCTGAACAGAAATGTTTTCTCAGAGAAAGAAAACTCCACAGAACAGATATTGGCACAGAGATTTTCAGCAGAGTTTCTAAGTGATTTCCAAGTATAGCATCTTCAATTCTGTATAAACTATTTTTCCTTGTATAATCATATTTATTCATAGAACTTATATTATTGAGGATGATTGCATTATATAAAAGCTTTCAAAATTTAGTAGTATATCATACAAAATATTTAATAACATAAAATAGGTATTTTCAGGACTTATATATTAATTCCCAAGGGAACACTGAGTATTTACTAGGTGTCAGACACTGAGAAAATTATATCAAATAAGACCGATACATCTGTGTGATAGAGAATTAGATTAATTACAAAAACTTTCAATGATAATTTCTGAATTTTGTTCCAAATATCATCCTATAATAATGTCTTTATCTACAAAATTAAATGTATTATCCACCTTTAATTTCCTTTTTAAGTAAAATATTCAATAACACTAGTTGGTTTCACCTCAAAATTATTTAAGAAAATACAGAAATTTAACATCAAATATTTCCTTAAGAAAGAATACTAAAATTCTTCATTTAGAGATATAATGCTTATCAGTAGATATTAGTAGCTAAATCACAAGGCCTCAATCATGACTTAAAATTAAGTTGTTAGAAACAGTGAATACATAATTTTAAGAAACATATTGATCAAACTTAAAGAAGTGTCTTAAGAACTCCATTGGAGACAATGGTTGGCTTATTGAGCTTTGTTTCCATGGTTTGGAATTAATAGGTTCCTATAATTGATTACCTCCTGCTAGAATTGTTTACATAAACATCCAGTCTTTTCAAAAATATTTTTCTTTGTAATATTTTCCCCTCAGCTTTATCTTATACTGTTATTATGCTATATATCGTTTTAAAAGCCAATTTCATTTTCTAGTAAAATACATGTGTGTACTTTTCAAAATGTTCAAGAGTTTTGAGAAAATTCCTCAAGCTAACATTCAAGATCATTGACAATCTGACTACACTCTCACTTTCTAGTGATCTCTCAAGTTCCCCTCTTCTGTGATCAGGTACAAGGCTGGGTAGAACATGTTCTCAAAGTAGGCTGTTCCTCTATTTCTGGTTGTACCATTAAACCTCTGAATGGACTTTATCACTTCCCATTCTCTTTCTTGCTCTTCTCTTCCACCTTTTAATCAGCACTGACATTTCAAATGAAACCTAACAGTTAACCCCACACAAGAAAGAGGTACAAACTTGGTTTCTGTGTCGGCATTTCATTAAGATATTAGAGTCCTATTGATGTGACCATACATTGCCTTCCCGATCCTCTCTGAAACTTCTCCAGAAAAACCTTGATCCCTAGGATAAATACTCCAGACATTTGTATCCTGCATGACTTTTATATCCTTTCTAACAAAGTTGCTAACCTTCCCTTATACAACAAATCTTAATGGTTCTACTAGATTCCTACCTGCTTCATTAAATTTATTTCAAAAGCTGTAATCCAAATGGTTTTTCCTTTTTCTTAACATTCTGTCATACTGTACTATGTAGCATTTTCCAAAGCATGTATGATAAAAGCAAATTCTGTTAGATAATTTTAGTTGTTGCACATACAGACTAAGAGAAAAAGAGAGAAATAGTTGGAAAGACAGAGACAGCTTGCTAACTTATGCTCAAATACATTTGGAAGCTATTGGCATGAAAAGGATTTCCCTGGTATCTTTCTGGTAGGACCTTTCAAAAGTTGCTTTTGTGCTTGACATTCTATATCACAAAAAGTTATTTTATATAAAAAAAGTTATATGGACTTAAGACCTCATGAATGCTATTCCTCCACAGGCTACTTCTCATTATCTGAATTCCCTGTGCATAGTTTTCCACAAAGGATGTTGGTCTTTATTCACTTACATAGTGTGAATACATGACAAGCTACACTTCTTTTCAATATCCTCATCTTTCATTTTCCACAATGTTTATGTATGTGTGTATAGTTGGCTAATAAAAAATTATGAAATTAGAGTTAACATTGCTGCTGTGTCACAACTTTGTTAATAATGTAAAATATAATACATGTTCATGTTATTATAGTTCATCAATTCTTCTTATCTTTGAAGATTACTTCAATGGCTACTGTAACAGTTGACAGCATTGTTTATATTTCTCCCACTCATAGATAGAGTGTATTCCACCTCACCTAGAAACTGGTATGACTTTAATGGTTTACTTCATTGCAAACAAAGACTATTTTAGCTGCACATCTACGCTTTACGAGGGCTAGAACTTCTACTTCTTCTTTTTGTGCTCTAAAGCTTTATGTAAGAATTCTAGCCCCTCATGTCCTGAGAAATTCCTTGGCATAAAGAGAGGATACATTATTGTTGGCAATTCCAGCCGAGCAGTCCCGGGGGTGTCAATGGTCAGACCAGAATATCTTTCAGACAATGTCAGTCCTGGCTGCTGTATGCCTGGAATCTCTTGCCAAGCTAAAAATAGTCAAGCTACAGAATCATAAGAGGTAATAAACTTTGTTTTTAAACCAACTAATTTTGGGAGTAATTATTTCACAGATGGGAACAGACTAGCTGCAATTCCAATTTTCACACTACTTCGCTATTATAAAAATATAAGTTAATACCCTTTATAAATATCATGTTTTACTCAGATTTTTCTGCAAGTATACCTTTTCATAAATATATAGGTCACAGGAAGGACTAGTGGTTAATTAATGAAGGAATGCAAAAAATCCAAAAATGTGAAAGGGAAAACAAGGCAATCAAAGCCCTTATGAATTGAAGTTAAAACTCATGTATATGTTTGCTAAAAAACAGTTATTTTCACTGCAACTAAATTTCATATGTATGAATTATAGTTGCTCTTAATCATGTCTGCTTAAAAAGTGAATTATTTTAATAGTGCTTTTAGAATGTTCAGAAAAGAGAAAATGAACTGTGATTGTATCTCAGCACAAAAATTGTAATGAATTTCAAGAAGTCAAGAAGATTTATAAATGAAAGTTATTTACCCTGTTTTTAAATAAGCACATATTGAATAAAGTTAGATCCTTAACACTTTATGAGAATGAGAACTGTTGTACTTAAGAATAAAAACAATTGATTTTAGGTATAAATATTTTCACTTATTATAATTAAAAATAGTAAACTATTTGTTTCTTATACCCTATAGAGATTTTTATCATATTTCATAAATCATCTATAAAGCCTTTGGATGGTTATTATATGTTAATCTTTAAAATTTTATTCATATATGTATACACTTGCATTGCATTATCTGGGTAGGAGATCCATATTTTCATCATATTTTTCAAAAGAAAGGATAAACCTGGATGGTTTTCAAATTTTAAATATGATTTAATTAGAAAAGAATTCACTACAAAGAGAAGATGGCCTAAAAGAACAGAGGAGTAAATTAAACCATCTATTGGAATAGATTGTGGACCATCCTAATTTCTATCTTTTTTGTTTGTTTGTTTTGTTTTTCTTATGGTACCAGGAATCGAACTCACAACCTTGCGTTTACCAGACAGGCGCTGTGCCCCTGAGCTAAATCCCCAGGCCCCTAATTTCTATTTAAATCTCATCTCACCATGTACTAGAAGGCTCTCTCATGGAACTGGCCATAACTGTCTGACTTACTGTTGTACCATAGCTTTGGCTTCTAACATTTTGGCTGTCTATAATATTTATGGTCTGCCTGCTTTTGGTTTATGTAATACATGAGACCCAGGAAAGCAAGTTCTATATTTTTTATTATATTTTATAAACCATAATGTTGATCAGCTATAAGATAAAAATACTTCTATTAGCATGTCATGAATACATATGTGACACAGAATTTCTTATGAGATACTCAGAAATAGCTTAGATGGACGAGGCTTACATAATCGGTTTAGCGTAAAAAGGGACTTTTTTGTTTGTTTGTTTTTGGTTTTTCTTTTCTGGTACCAGGAATCAAACTCATGACCTTGAGCTTGCCAGGCAGGTGCTGTGCTGCTGAGCTAAATCCCCAACCCTTGTAAAAAGGGAAATTTTGATCTCACCTTTCTCTAGAAATTCTAAAAATTCAGAAATAAATAACCACCATTGGTCATTATTTTCATTCTACACATGCTAGAGGATGCGTCGGTAACCTAGTATCTCAACTTCCACCTGAAATAGACAAAAAATGACAAATGAATGGAAAGGTAATTAAATTCAGCCGTATTTGGGCTCTCTGCCACACTGGGAAGAAAATCTATCTGCGATATCAGTTAGCAAAAGATTGCATCTAAGCCAGAGTAGGGAGCCGAGCTCGTGCAGCAGCAGGCACACTGTTTCACAGAATCTGCCAAAACCCTGAAGTAAAGCACTAAATAATTGATAAAGTTAGTCCCTTATTATAAGTGTACATTCAGAGTAGAAAGGCGTAGCTTTTCTTTTTTTGCATTTATGTACTTCATCTGCTTTGAATCCAAGGATAAAAATCTGAGAACAACTTAAAACACCTTTCTGGAAAAACAACATAAAGTATACTGTATTATTTTCCACAAGAAGAAATTGATTAAAATTATCACATAAATTTAACTGTCAAAGAACTTCTGAGTAAAAAAATAATTTTATACTAAAATGTGTCTGAAAATATCTATAATGATTATACATGTTATTACTGACATACATTTCTTAAAAGATTGATACCCATTAGTTACAAATTGTGTAATAAACACACATTGAGTAGGCAATGAATATTTCTTTCAAATTTCTATTAATCCCTGAAATTGTGTGTGTATGTGAGTGTGTGTGTGTCTGTGTGCATGTTCATATATATACAAAACTATATTTAACTTATCTATAAAGAACGTGAACACATTAAGTAATTAATGCTTGTTACTTTGACTGAGCACCATTTCAGTCAAATGCTATATTTGTGTTAAGTAATAATAATAATCAAGATAATGGGCTGTCCAATTATGTAGGGTATTTGCTAGAAGTTTTTAATGCACACCATATGTTTGCCTGGGATGTAGATAATTTCTCTTGAAAGGGAAGACAACTATTCATCAGTTCAAGAAAAAACATTTTTTTAAAATGTGAGAGACATATTGATTTATGAAAAGGTTCTAAAATTGTCCAATACCTACAGCACCATTAAGATGTAGTCAGTATGCTAGCTAGTAAGTGAGAAGCCAACTTTCTTACATTTGTTCATGTAAGTTATCTCAGGATTAGGAATCTTTCCACTTCTTTCTCACTCTGAAAAACCAACTTATTTGTCAGATCTCCTGGTCCTTCACAAACTTCTTCCATATCTCATACCAGGTTTCTATCACTATGAGTAATTTCCTGAGCATAAAATTGATTTTATACAATTTGTCCCATATGTTTCTGAAATATCAGTGAGAGAAAGCAATAACCCTGGAAAAGGGAAGCAGTTAATTTCCTATTCAAATAAACTTTCTCCTGTAAGTGCTCCAATAAGGTTTTCTAACAGCAATATTCTCCATCTTTAAAATGCTCTGTGCAAGATATCTGCAGCTAAAACTTACCTAGAGTAAAGAAAATCCTTGGTTCTGGAGAATGTCATTATAAAACTCTGGACTGTAATGTAATATCACTTCAAGATTTTCCACAGTATGAAGAACCTTATAAATCCCATTTACCATCTCATCTACTCTGGGTCAAAGGTCACGTCTAATGTGGGAAGGCAGAACCCAGTAAGCTAACATCCCACACCTCTCTATTTCATGGATATTTTTTGATTGTTTGATGTCATTTTTAAAGTCTGATGCTGGATAAGTTATCTGTCTTAACAATTTCAGTAAAACTATTTCTTTTCAAGTTTTTTACAGGAGCATATATCACCAATGTTTGTACGTAGATTATTTTTCTCTTATTCTTATAAATATACGTAACTTTCTTATTTTTATACATGACTTCTTATGCTTTTTCATAAATTTTATAAGGATTTTAAATTAGTTGTGTGAGACATAATTTGAGGTCAGCGTATCTTTTTTTCCAGAACTCTTCTGCTCTACAAGGAGGCAGCGACGAAAACTCTGAGTAAGACTGACAGTAGCTGGAAACTACTAGTACATTACCAATACTAACAAAATCAGTTTTGTTTCCACGCTGCCCCCAGTACTCTGGGTCCTGAATCATACCCATTCATTCTAGTTTCTCCTGTTTGTATTTTATACACCCTACTCTGTTAATAACAGCTCTGATTATGTGATTTTTCATCTTAAAATCTTTATTGGTTTACCACTGCTTACAGTGTAAGGTCTTACCTTCTGATGATAGCCATAAGATCTTTGACAATGTAATTTCAGTTACCTGTAAAACAGGATTTTACAAATCTTTCTATTAACTTGCCCCTAGCACACAAAATTGTTCCACAAACACCAAGGTATAGTCAAGATTACTCAGTTATGGTATTCACCTGTCTCCAAATTGTACAAAGTCATAACAAATGCCAGAGTGTTTAGTTCTAAAAACTGTGTACTGTATAAGGGGGCTGTAGTTAGATTTGCCATACACTTTCAAAAATCATTTTAATGTCTTGTTCAAACAAAATGATCAGAACATGTTCTTCTATTTCCTTTTATACAGACTAAAAAATCTTAATTAACAATATTATTAGCAGCAGAGACACTTTTTCTGGAAAGCAATGGTGGAGGACCAAAAACAATTAATGGATGCCACATAGAATTCCATCTTTTGACTTCTTAGCATGGATACTTTTTTAGCAAACCATAACATTTCAAAACTTCCCAGCCCAGTAAAATATAAGACATCCATTTGGAAGTGAAATCATACTGATCCTTTCCTCTAAAAGGTGACTAACAAAAGCTTAGTTGCCTCATTTTTATCCGAGTAATCTGGGTTTTCAGGATGATATGTGGTTTTTCTGGTCAAGTGCAGATAAGGTCTCAAGAGGCAACAGCTCACAACTAAATAATATATTCAATACCTTGACATACTGAGTACATGTAGATAAAGATAAAACAGACAACTATTATATTAACTCTAATTTAGAATGATAAGAAACAGGAGCATTGCATAAAATATCCATCATACTTCTAGATATGGTTGCCAAAGACTTCCTACCAAAGAAGTAAAGTGTCACTGATTATTTTCACTGGAATTTACCCATCTATTGCCTTTTTTATGTATATGTGGAATGAAAATTGGGCAGCCATTTTTATTTTAGTAATACACTACTGGGGTTGTTTTCAAATCTTAAGATTAAAGGATCATACGAATATTCTTTCAGCTAGCAGAAGCTTCCCTGGTAGTAAAGGATCCCAAAATACCACAACAGAAGGTTGATAAATTTGTACACTTTGTATTCTCCAATCGTGTAACCAAAGCTATGCAATGAGACCCAAGCCTGACTGCTCACTGTATGACAGGCCAGTTTAGTTGAAAGATAAGGTGTTGATGAGCCGACTAAGAAGACAGAGCATGCTAGTGGTGTGCGCCGACACCCACCTCTAAGCCAGCACTCTGGGAGGCTGAGGCAGAAGGATGGCAGGTTTGAAACGAGCCTGGGAAACTTTGTGAATAAATGAGACCCTTTCTCAAAAATAAATAAATAAACAAACAAATAAACAAATAAGGCTGGAAAAGTAGCTCAATGCAAAGGTCCTGAGTTCAATTATCAGTACCACAAGAAAAGGAGGAAAAAGGGGTTGGGGGAGGGAAGGAACGACAGGAGGAAAAGGAAGATGGGGAGGTGGAGGAAAAGGACTTTTGTCACAAAGTAGCAAAGCAGGAAGGCTGATCAGCTGCTTTGGGAGGGTTTGTAAAGGCAGCTGGTGGGTGTTCCCAGACTGGTGTGTACCTCCTTACAGCAAGGGGCCAAAGGCCGCACACCTTGTCCTAACTCCTTAGTCAGGAGATGCTTTTCCGTTCTATACATGTCAAGAACAAGGACTGCTTGCTTCCTCAGACTACTCTTGCCCTGATAATTTGCCACTTGCAATTCCTGACATTGCACAATGGGGCAGAGGCCCAGAGATCCCTTTGCAGATTGTCAAACTCCTGATAATGAAAGAGAAAGCAGGAAGGTGGGCAGACAAAATCTGATCTCAATTTTCCTCTTCAGTCAGAGATCATAGTATAGCAGAGCTCATTAATCTAGACCCTGTGTTCTTGCTTTTTTTTTTACTACAGGCCTTAACTGTAGAGCTTTACCCACACCCTTGATTTTTATTTGAAAAGCATCCCTCCAGGCCTTCAGCTCTAAATTAATGGACTGAAGGAACAAGCTAAGTGGGCTCTGCTCTTTGCCACCGGCTAACTCATGGATGGGTGGAAGGTGTTAATTAACCTGTTCAGGAAGGTAAGAAAGTACAGGAATATTCACGCAGCACTAGCGGGTGGAGGTTTCCCCATTTCCCAGCGGCATTCCTGCATGTGGTTTCGACAAGGCACCCTGTTGGGGCAAAGGATCCAGCCAGTGCCTCCTCTGCTGTGTGTGAGATCTACCGTCCCTTTACGACCAAACCCCAGTAGTCTCTGCCCTCTCCTCTTTTAGTTAGGCCAGTTGAGACAAAAGCTTTCCTTCTATCAATACTTTATTATATAATTTATTAGAGAAATATTAGAGCGCCTATTCTCCTTTCTGACATTACTCAACCAAGAGTCTATTTTCAGGGAGGTAATAGGTATTGGTCTCATCAGTTGCTTTTCTTCATTTAAAAGAAGAAAAAAGATCTACCCAATAAGTTTGAATGAGAGAAATTCTTCCCCTGTCCCCTGCACCAGGCTGTGATTCAATTGATTCCACAGTTTGGGGTCTTCCAAAAATTCCCTCTCACTATCAATTTTTCTGTTTGTGTTTTTTTTTTCAACACACTTTAGTTTCAAACGTGGGAATGCTGACTCAAAGTAGGTTTAAAAAACAGAGTGAATGTATTAACTCATATGACTGGAAATCTGAAGACAGGAGTCTGGCTTCAGCCCCGGGTTGTTCCGCTGACCACAGTCTACATGTCTCCCTCTGGCTAGATACTTGCTTTCCCTTTCATTTTCTCTCCATATTTTAGGGCCATTTTCCTCTGGGCTGGCTGTGTTTTCACAGTCTGTCTTGTTGAAGAATAAAATGAAAACTTTGCATTGTATTTGGGTTTACAGATTGCCAGAAGCGTGCTTTTAACAAACCAGGGCAAGCAGGCAGAGATGGTTGAAACTGATTATCAAAAACACTGTGGGGAATTTACAGGGCTTGGAACAACGGCCCCTCGGTGAGGCAGAAGAGAAGAAAAGAAAAGTAAACTAGGTTCTGTCACACCTTAAGTGATTAACAACAAAAGCTTTTTATGAATTGTCAATAATTTTCAGATTATTCTTGTTTAAGAAAGGGTTTCAAACATTAAGTCTCGCTCTAATATAGTACTTAGGATATATATATATAAGAAAACAGAAAGTCTCCAGGGAACATATAAGCTTTCTTTCTTTTCTACATTTTCTGGTTATTTGGACAGAAACATTGAAAACAACAAGCTGGGATAAAAAGAAGAGAATAAAAGAAAGTGAGATTATGTAATAGAATATTGTATATCAAAAATTAACAACACAAGAGAAGAGATACAAATAAAGCATTTAGTATTGTCAGCCTTTTTCTGTTAATTGGTAAACAGTACTTGTTACACAGAGAAATACAATGACTGAAAGAAGACAAATACACACAGGGATTGGTGACAGAAAGAGGACAATAACTCCCTTCTATCAGAGAGGGGGACAAAGTCAAATGTGAAGACTTTTAAAGAAATAAAAAGCCATCTGAGATATGCGTCAGCCTGAGGTAAATGGGACATGTCTCAAATAAAACTGACACTGGAAAATGAGTTTTGTAAGCACTGAGTACCATTGAAGAAATTAGTCAAAACAAAAAAGGATACTCTTGGAGTGTAGTTAGCAGTTAATAATGATCACCCCTTAGACATCTTTCAGAGGATGTGGCATTATCACAGAAAAAAGGAACACAGCTAATGAACCAGTATGTCCTTGAGTTCTTTTTTCCTAGCAAAATTTGCCAGACTGAAACCAAGAGCAGAAATACCAACAGGGAGATTGATCCAGAATTGAAAATTGGAAATATTTCAAAGGACAGGAGTAGAATTATTTGTGAGAATTTATGCCACCGTGAATTATGTTAGAAATGAGCACTTTTCCTCCAGGATTAATCTCTCCTTTCATACAGAGAGAGCTGTATCAGCAGAATCTTCCTTGTCTCACTTTGCTCCATTGCTCCTCTTCAGATAGAGGGGAATAAACAGTGTAATACAACTTGCTTCCTTCCAGGCACCTCCCCACTTTCTTGGAGGAGGAACGCGTGGCACCTCCACATGATTTCCGCTTCTTTCGCACTGTGAGGCTTACACAGACCTCATTTTTCCCTTTACAAGAGGGGAAGGCATCCTCAAGTTTGTGAAAGTGGAAGTTTAAATTCAAGAAACCATTAAGCTTTGGGGCCCTAAAGATTGAAGTTATAAGATAAACATTTGAGGAGCAAAATAATAAATATTAAGCACCTGCAAGAGCCCTGATCATGAAGTTTTAATTGAGAAACTATATTTTTTGTTGTTGTTGTTGTTGTTTTTTGGTTTTTCTCCGGTACCGGGAACCGAACTCACGACCTTGCGCTTGCCAAGCAGGCGCTTTTGCCGCTGAGCTAAATCTCCAGCCCCTTGAGAAACTATATTAATGCAGGCCGGGGCAGGGGCTTGTTCGTCAGCTTCCATTTGTGCAGTACCCACAATTTCATGTATTTGGGAGGGTATAAGTTTATCCACTGTGTCTTAGTTTCTAGGCCTCATGGAAAATCGCTTTGTCCCAAGGGCAAGAGGTCTTTCATATTCTAAGCCTTTCCATGAGCTAGCACATGCAGGTCTTAGAAAACGCTATCAGATCTCTGAAAAAATTGGTGCCTTCTGATTTGAGTAGATGTTTCAGGCTTCACATTTAGAGGTGACAGAGCTTGACTTTGCCTTTCATGGTATTGTAATGTTTGACTTGGTACTGTAATATGTTTGAGGGAAAACTGTCTGCTTATTTTTTTGGTAAGAAGAATACAATTTTCTACTGTTAATCTAAGATACTTGAGTTCTAAGTACATGAGAGGATTCTAGTAAATCGTATGGGAAATTGTGAATATCAGCTCTAAGTAGATATTAGGTTATTTTTGTTCTACAGACCACAGAGAAAACCAAATTTTGTGGCTTGACCTCATGCAAAAGAGTCATATCATATTAAAATAATTTCTGGATGAGTTTCAAGGAGATATAATTATACTAGAAGGTCATGCAAGTGCTCTGTGTCTTGATAGAGGAAGACTTCAAATGCTGTAAAATTAGGACTCGAGGTTAAGGCATAACTAAGAGTAGAAATAGTAACACAGAATCCAGAAAAACAATAGATTTTGCTGATATACACAACCTAACTGAACAATAAATAGATTTTACTGTCAAATTCAGTCAGTGCATAACAATTTCATTTTCATCATCAGAAAACAGCATCATAAGAAAAAATCTAAATATTTATTAAAACAAGAACAAATCCAAATCATCAAAATTTAAACAAATGCAAATGTACCAAAATAGTAAGAAGTCTTCATTACATTTTCTATAGAATTTAGAAGAACTACAAGGCAATGTGACAAACAACTTTATACTGAAAATAAGAATAATCTAATAAAATTGTTAAACTTCACAAAAGACAATCAAGTAATAAAATTGCCCCCCAAAATGAACTAAATATATACCATGCAAAGAAATTAAATTAATAATTACAAGTTTTTCCACAAAGTCCAGCCCCAGATAACTCCATTTGTAAATTCTAGCAATTGTTTAAATAAAAAATAATATCAACCTTGCACAAATATTTTCAGAAAATAGAGAAACTAAGGAACTCACAGTCCTCCTCCCAAAACTATCACTGCATCTCTGCTACCATCATTGGCTGGAGATAAGTTTATTCTTAAATTAGCTGAATGCTGAGAGAATACAGTGTTATTATTTTGATATTCTAGTACATCCCTCTAACTCTTTGGATGCTTTGGGGAGTGAAGCACATCAGAGACTTCACTTTGATCTATACATTCTCAAGTTCTTCAGGTACCCCAGGCACAAGGCTCCTAAAGGAACCCTAAACTCTGTATAGGTATCTAAAATTCTGGTAGTTGTGATTACACATATAAAAAGTTCAAGATAACATTTAATTTCATCAAATTCATTAAAGGAAAATTAGTTGATTTTGAATTTAATTGTTTTAGAGTTTGAACACCCTAAAACTTGGTAACAAATATAATTTTTAGCTTTTCTCTTTTATCTAGTTCTTTAATAATGACAGAAAATTCATATTTAAATTTGGGGTGTATCGCTAGGTAAATTTTAATATCATTTGATTTCCTTGAAAACTTTTCATAGTCTTATTGAGCAGTGTGCTTGGACACTGATAGTAGAAAACAGAATAGGAGGAAATTTGGTTACAAATGACATTCAGTTTTTGTGCTGTTTTTATCTATTTCAGATTTTGCAGGTAAAATTTGAACATGAAGTCATGGCCTTAGTAGAATCAACAACGGACTAATATCTGATATTGGAGCAATAGATTCATGAAGATAGCAACAAGAATGGACTAAAGAAAACACTCTGATTGCTAAAGACAAATTGAAGGCAAGGATATATCAGGAAGGGAAGACTACAGTTACACTTTTGTTTGTTTTCTTTATGAGTTTTGCTTTTGGCAAAGAAGGTAAAAGTTTAAAAGTATTTTGGGGGCCTGGGATATAGCTCAGCAGCATAGGCGCCTGCCTGGCAAGCATAAGGTCATGAGTTCAATTCCCAGTACAAAAAAAACCCCTCCAACCAAAAGTATTTCAGTAGGAGAGTACTAGCAGATTACAGTTTCACATGGAGGACAGGAAGTAAAGCATATCACTCTTGTATTTAAAGATGTGGGGAGTGTTTTCCAAACTGTTGTTCTGGCAGTACGGCACGGCAGCAACATATTAGTAGGAAAAACAGTTTAAAAAAGGATTTAAAATAGCTCTAGGAAACCCCAGAGCAATTAAATTTCATAAGCTTTGCTTTGTTTGCTTTTGTAATTCATATCGACTCAGAATCATTGATGTTATAACTTGCTATGTGAAACTCGATAAGGCATATAATAGTGCATTATTTTTCTGAGTGTCTAATAACGTCACTCAGAGTGTGTGATTATTCTCTGGACAGTAATTGAAGAAACATTCTTGATCTAGCATATGGAGTGTAGGGACATGGAAACTGTATGTAAGCACAGGTATATTTAAATAAAGAGGGTAGAAAACAAAAGTAAAAACACAGATATTGCATCAAGGGAGAAATTTCAGTTCAATTTGTGCAACTATAGTTAGATAAATACAGACTTGCTTAACACAAATTCAAGTGTCTATTTCATCATCCTCTGACTTCACCTACACAACCTTCAACACGGCCATGCAAGATTATTCTATCTTCAGTCTGCACTTGTGCATACAGAATTTCTTTTGCCTTATTTATCTTTCCCCAGACTGACCCTTAAAATGCCAGGATTTACTAAATGTCATATTGTTACCAACACCGCAGCACTGCCTAGGAAGCACCCCTCTTCCAGATGTTAACAAGCATGTCCATCCATGTCCCTAGACTGCACGTCATAAGAGGAAGAATTCTTCCTAAATGGTAATATGTGCACCTGTATGAAAAGGGTTATGTGTCTGCAAATTGTTGAAAGTTAGTTCCCAAATTACCAGAAGCCTGTTGAAAAGACAATGTTAAATTTATTGATTCCTACAGAAAGAGGAGCACAACACTGCTATTGTACTAAAAGGGAAAGATTATTTAGAATGGGAAACTTAAAGCATATCATTCAAAGAGGAGGTTTAATTTAGATTAGGTAACCTTCAAGATATAAATATTCAGAATTGCTGAAGGCATTGAAAGACTTTAAGGATCAAACATAAACTGCAGTTTAAAATTAACTTATCTTTTTTCTTCAGAGAAAATATAATGAAAGCAATTTTGCAGAAAATTGACTTTTTATGCTTTGATATTTGTTGATATTTTCTAGTAAAGAATAGAAGGGTTTTGGGGAGAGTTCATGTAATGAACAAACCAGTTGCCCAGGCCAGAGAGGTCCTGAAAAGTGAGGCCAGTGAGGACAATGAAATGTCCTGCTGTCACAGAGAGAAAGGTGTGGTTTCTATCCTTAGTGCACAGCTGAGTGTGAAGGTTCTCAAATTAGCGAGCTGCTTCACTGAATAGCACACCGTGGTGCAGAGCACATAATCCTGCTGTTGGCTTCAACAATTCCACACATCCTTCTGGCATCAGAAGCTATCCTGGGTGGTGGTCGTGTTGGAACTTTCCTGTGCTGAGCTCAGAATCCTGCACTGGTGATAACCAGACCAGCACAAAGGCATCCCTGGTGACCAAGGCCAGTAGTAGACACCTGGAACAAAGCATCTCTGAAGGATATGGTGCGCAAACCACGTGTTTCATTCTGATTGACTTAGAGCTAAATTTCATTAGGAATAAATTTTTTTAGAAAATAATTCTGCTACTTTCATAACTTGAGTAAATTATTTAACACCGCCTAGTTTTCTGATTGGATAATGGAAAACATAAGGGCAACAGGACATAATGGAAGCCCTGAATATTTTTGTCCTCTCCAAGTAAATTTATCATATATATCTAGGAAAATGACCTAAAACATGATATATCAGAAAGTTTATTTGGTAGCAAATGATAAAGTGTCAAATACTAATCAGTAAGGATATTACTTCCACAATAAACATAATTATATACTAAAAAAGAATTCTAAATAAAATTAACATGATAAAAATAGAAATTAAATACTCAGTGATTTTCTCAACACTGTTAAAGTCAGTGATTTTTACAGCTACTACTTCAAAAGTATTACATTTTCATTTTGGATACCCAAGCTCCTGTTGCATATTTACTTAATATAAAATGCAGCCTTAAAAAAAATGCAATCTTGATAACATTTAAGTTAATTTCACATGTTTAAAGTTTAACCAAAAAAGCTAGCCCTCCTTGTTATTTTTAATCCAGGTATCTTTGGTACAATGATATAATTGCAATTTTATATTAACTTGTCTTTTACCTTCAGGGACAACATAATGAAAGTAATTTTGCTGCAGATTGACCTTTTCTTTTGTCTCCAGTCAGATTGGCCTACTGAAAATGAATCAATATTCTGCAATCTATTTTTAGAAGAAAAAAGATTCATGTTGTATTCACAAACTTTCAAAGCAGTTCTCTTGAATCTATTTCTAATCTTAATTCAAACATACATAATTTATTTTAAATTATAATAACAAATTAAGCACCAAAAACTTTAGCAATACTTTTCCCTAGGCAGTGTTAATCATTTAACCAAGGCTTGAATAGAAGTATAATTCTGCGACCCTTATTAAGAATCTAAATATGTTCTGTTGCTTTAGATATTATTTATGGATGAAATCTTTTGATATTCCATATTTCAGATGATTAGAGTTTAGGAGGATAAGGATGGGAAATGTGTAGCTCTTTGCTTGGCCAGAAAAAATAGAAACTTGAACATGACAGCTGTTCAAGTCACACAAGCTATGGACTTGATATGCTCTTCTTTTTCTAGATGCTTGAGGTTCAACATTAGGATTTTTATTTGAGCTTGCTCTGTTTTCCTGATATGTGTATTGACTGCTACAAATTTCCAACATAATAATGCTTTCATTATGTCCCATAAATTCCAGTATGTTGTATTTGCATTATCATTTAATTGCAGACACTGTCTAATTTCTTCATTAATTTCATCTGCAACCCATTGGTTCTTCAGGAGAATGTTATTTAATTTTTATGTGAGTTTTTTGTGATTTCTTTTGCCATTGATTTCCAATTTCATTGCACTACAGTCTGATAATTTGCATGGGATAATTTCAGTTCCTTTGCATGACCTTAAGCATGTTCTATGAGCTAGTATGTGGTCTATTTTGGAAAACAATCCATGTACAGGTAAGAAAAATGTGTGTTCTGATGTGAGGTATAACACTGTAGACATCTACTAAGTGCATTTGTTCAAAAGTTTGGTTCAGTTCTTATATTTCATTTTTTCTCTAGTTGATCTGTTCATTTGTGACAGTGGGGCATTGAGGTTCCCCATTATAATTGTGTTGGTTTTTATTTGATTTTTCATGTCTGTTAATATTTATTTTATATATTTGGATGCATTGGAATATGATACTTATATATTTATGATTGTTATCCCTTCCACTTGGATCATCCCCTTTACAAGGATGTAGTAATCCACTTTGTCTGCAAATAGAATAGCCACCCTTGGTTTTTTCCAGGTTCCTGTCATATGGAGTATTGTTTTCTATTCTATGACTTTCAGTCTATGAATTTCTTTTTTAATTGAACATATTTCTTATATGAAGCATATTGTTGAATCTTGCTTCTTGATGCATTCTGCCAGTGTATCTTTTGAGTGGTGAACTGAGATCATTAGCATTAATGGTTATAACTGATGTGTATTGACTTATCCTGTCATATTATTTTCCTGTTGCTTTCCCCCTTTTCTCCCTTCTGTTTAATTGCTTGCATTGCCTGGTGGATTCATTCTTTTGGGGTTCATGTACTTGTAGTCCTTGTTATCACTTTTTTAGAATGCCCATCAGAGAATTTTGGAGTGCTGGTTTGGTGGTCATGAATTTCTTTTGGTGATCTTTGTCATGGAATTATCTTATTTCTCCATAAATTTTGAAAGATAATTTTGCAGGATACAACAATCTGGTTTGGAATTTGTTTTCTTTTAGGATTTCACTCCAAGTTCTCTTTGACTTGAGGGCTTCTGTTGAGAAGTTAGCTGTGACTCTGATGGGCTTTCCTTTATAGGTGATGTGCTTCTTTTCTCTAATAGCTTTTAATATTCTGTTCTTGTGTTGAATTTCTGGAGTCTTGACTGTGGTATTCCTTGGATAATTGTATCATGGATAGTTGGAGTTATATACGCTGCACTTATCTATATGTCAAATTCCTTTTCCCTGCTTGAGAAGTTTTCTGCCTTTACTTCTGTGAACAGGTTTCTATGTCATTTGCACTGTCTCCTCCTTTTTTATTTACTCCAATCCATCTTATGCTATTCTTTGCATCGTCTAGCAGTGGCTGGTTTGATTTCTCATGGTCCTTTGCTATTTTTAAGAAGTCTTTCTTTTCATGATCAGTAAACACAATCCCATCTTCTTGTGTCTGAAATTCTGTCCTCACATTGGCTCATTCTGCTGTTCATACTTTCAATGAAATTTTAATATCTGAGATACCTGTTTGAATTGATTTTATAGATTCCATTTATTTTCAATGTTGGGTGTTCATGATTTCCATTATTTTCCTAAGCTCCTCTATTTTTTATCTGTATCTACTCCAGAGTCACTAAGCATGTCTCTCATTATGGTCACCAGCTCTGTAGTTATCTGAGAAATGATCTCTGATGATTTTTTCTAGAACCTCATTCATTTGCTTTGTTACTTCTGCTGTTACTCCTTCAGAGAGTCCAGCTGTGTGGTTTTTGGATTGTTCCCCCTCACTGATCTTTGAGTTTACCTTTGGTGACCTGGAATTCTAAGGTTGCATCTTAAGTGTCTTTCCATTTTCAATTTTTTCTTCAATTTATTTCTTGGGTTAATGCTCATACATTGCTGGTGGTAAGTAGCTCTATTGCTAGCATTTAGAACATTTAGTAAATGACTACTTCTTCCAGGTATAGCTGGATTTTTGATTTTGAGTCTGTTGGAAGATCCTACCTTTTCAATTTATTGGGAATAACTTGCTGCCTACTTGGCCCAACACTTGGTTCTTTAGCACTGGCCTATTGTAATTTTTTATGACACTTAGGTAATCTCAGTCTTGGTATACCAGGAAGAACATCTGATTAGAGCAATTGTGTCACCTTGGCAAAAGTGGTGCAATCAGCAATTACAATAGCATTAAACACAGCCTAGAAAATGACAAACTGAGGAAACCAGTAATTTGCCACCTTTAACCATATGAACTAGATTTGTGGTTATATAACAAAACCTAAAATGAACCAGAATCTTGCATGCACTAAATAAGGCCTTAATATAATAATTTTACCCTCAGGGAAGAAAATTTCAAATGAGTGATGGGAAAATAGAGAAATAGAAAAAGAGAAAGATTAGAAACGAGGTTTGGGGACAATGGAAGATTATGCAAACTTTAGGAAACTGGTGAAGAAGACAGGAGTGAAAGAGAGAAGAAAGAAATAAAAACAATAATAGAACAGGACAGCAATAGAAGAACTAGAAACAATGTCAGACTCATATAAAAATAAAAACAAATAATGAAGAATAAATTCAACATAACCAAGTCAAATCAAACAAGGGAGAAAGAAAAGAAAGAAAGAAAGAAAGAAAGAAAGAAAGAAAGAAAGAAAGAAAGAAAGAAAGAAAGAAAGAAATGGGAAAAAAGGTAATCAGACAAAAAGTCCACTTTAAGGCATGTCTCTGCTGTAGACAACATGGAGAGATAGAGTCAAGATCCCCAGACCTGAGTTACATAATCCCAGGAAGCCAGCCATAGCTTTATGGCAGGGGTAATGGATAACTCCAGTAAGCTTGTACCTTTAATCCCACTGGAGTTGAGGCTGGTTTCTGGAACCAGCCTGACTCAGCCTGCAACAGTCTGTGGGCCTCCTGCTCACTTGATCTCAGCTTCGTAATCTCTTGCTCGCTTGAATCTGGCAGCCTGACTGTGTCATTACAAATCACTAGATGGAGATCATAGCTTTTGGCCCATTTCCAGGATGGCTACTGACCAACTGCCCTCTTCTGGGGGAATGCTGAACCCAAATAACTCACCAGCAACTGTAGTCCACTGCATCTACTGCTCCCGTCCACTGGTGCGTTTCTAAATGGAGACATCTGAGGTCACCAGTAGTCACCATGTGTCTGCAAGTTAAAGCCACACCTCCCACAGAGTGAGTCTGGGCTAAGGGACAAAGTGCCACCTTCCACTTCCTTCTTCTTCATTGATGTTTTTCTCTTTCTTTCCCCATGGGCTTCAGTTCTCACTTCAGATCCTTCCTGGGTCCCGAGGACCCACTTCCCTCCTTCTCTTCCTCACCTTCCTCACATTGCTACATTCCCAGCTCTTTCTCTGATTCTCACTATTCTGCCATCTTCCCAAACGTCTTGAGATTGCACTTTTGTACTACACATTTCAAAGATCTTGATAAAGAGGTTTTGAATGGTTTTATTGTTTAAAAAGTTAAAATTTGAAGGAATCTTTACTTTTATTCTGATTTTAACATTGTTCAAGTAGCACATGTATCAAAATTTCACACAATACTCCAGTAATATGCACAATTTTTACATTTTGTGCATCAGTTAAAGTTTTTAATGAATATAATGGAGTAAAATACATAATTCTACTTAGAGACTTAAAGTTTATTTTTATAAAATTTCCCTTGAAATGTTTTTGTTGTTTGTTATGGACAATTTCAACATGACCATAAATGTGAACACTTCAGTCATTATTGGTATTCTCACATGTGTGTCTAATTTGTTTCATTTAAGACTATAGTCTCAAGGTCCATCCACTTAGCTATAAATGTCTCAAGTTCACCCTTCTTTATGACTAAGTAGTACTCTGTTGTATAAAAAGCCACATCTTTTTTATTCATTCATTGGTTGTTGGGCATGTGGGTTGTTTCCAAGACTCAACTTTTATAAGCTGTGGTGCTACAAATGTGGGTATGCATATACCACTGTGGTATGATGCTTCTAATTCTTGGGAAGATACCCAGCAAGGGAATGGCTGTGTCAAATAGGACCTCTAGTCCTAGTTTTTTGAGGAATCTCCACACTGATTACACAGTTGTTGCACAAATCTACACTCCCACCAACAGTGTAGAAGTATTACACTTCTCTTGTTCATATGAAAAAACTCCTCTTTATTACTCTTAATAGGTTTACTTTGAGGGCTGAGACCATAAAGCATGGTTATTAATGTACAAATTCAACACTATCAGCTAGTTAACACGAAAACATTTTGAATTTTTGTACTATAGTCTCATGTATGAAGAAGTAATAGTAACATTCTCAAATGACTGTTAAGAAGGCAGAGTTTATATGTATAATGCACTTAGAACAGTTTCTTGGTTATAAAAAGTACCATGTAAGTATGTTCTGTGACTAATCATAATAGAAATACCAGCAATGGTATCATTACTTTTCAAATAATAGCACTTTCAACTGAGAAAACCAACAAGAAAATACAAGAACATTTTCCCTATGAGATAGAAAGCAATGATAATAAAGTAAATTTTTTAAAAAGCTGAAATAATGTAAATAACAACCTTTGAATTTCTCTGCATTTTGCTATTCATATATTAAGCACAGTTTACAGTTCTCAAATGCCATTGTTGATTGACCTTTTTTACCAAGAAAAAATTTCCTATGACAGCTAAATATGTTCGCATTTGGCAACAGAGAATGATAGCAGGAATCTAAATAAGGAAGCAGTAGATTTCGGAAGCAAGGTGGTTTCTTCTGCACATCACCTGAAGTGTTGCAGCATAATAACAACATAAGCTCAATCAGGTGACGTGGCAGTGTGTCGCTAAAATTAGAGGCCTGCATCCTTTTCTAGACAGAATACACATATTCTGGGGAAAGTCAAACCAAAAATCAAGCTTATATTTTAGTGAAAGATTCCAAAAGATACGATTTTAATTCCATGCACAGTCTCTGCTCTCAGAAGGCATTTCATGTTTCCTTAGCATAGTCTCCTCCTTGACGTAATGTTTGCCTGCTATGAGCACCTGCTTTGTTGCCCCTAATACGCTAGTTACACATGCAAGTCATTTAACATGTAGAACAGCCTTGTCAACACAATGCTTAGCTCATGAAAGGAATTGAAACATTTCTCCCAAGAGCTTTTGTGTATGCTCGTAAGTGCACATGTGTGTAAGTCTATTTCACAGCTCATGATGGCTTTTTGTTAATTTAGTTTCTCACAGTGCAGTTTTAAGGCTTTAATATATAGTTTTATGGCAGGCTTTTCTGATAGCAGCTCTGTTGTGGTTTGTGTCTGGATGTCCCCCCAAAAGCCTGTTGCAGTCATGGGGTCAGCTTCTACAGTTTATGATTGATTCATGGGTGTGAGTTCTACACTACCCTGGGGCAGATAGTTTGTATACAGTGTAAGAGAGGGAAAGAGGCTGCTTGCTGCTGTTCTTCTCCTTTTGCTCTTGCTGCTTTTGCTGTCTTGTGCTACCATGAACTATTGCTCTCTGCCATGTGCCACTGCCTTGGAGCCAGGTGAGTATGGACTGAAACCTCCACAAACCATGAGCTAAATAAACCTTTTCTTGCTTAATTTTGGGCATCAGGTATATTGTCCCAGCAATGAGAGAAAGTAATCAAGACAAACTCAGATACCAATTTTTGACTTGCATTCCTTCTTGCCCATTGCATAATTACTAATAGACTACATTTTTTGAAGTACATTTGAAAAGTAAAATGTGAAACTTTTTATTTATCTGCATAGTCACTTCAGAACTAAGATAGATCAGTTTTAAAGAGAATATATTTTCAGAATTAGCTGCAAAGGCCTAAGTCAAAAGTCTAACAACACTCATTTGGAAATATATTGACATGTTCAAAGTAAACTTGGTCTTAGCCATCACAAAGAATGAACAGAACAGTTTTGTAACTGCTGGAAAAATAAATTATTAGTGACTCTGTTGTTGATATTATAGCACTAATCATTTAATGGAAAAACTCTCAAAGATGTCATTAAAGAAAATATCATTTCTACTGATGAAAAGAGAGGTGCTTAAGTCTCCTTAAGTCTCTTTAAGGTTGGAAAGATTGACGAAATGTTCACAAAATATTTCATTTATAGTCTTGGAAACTGTTATGACTTATAGCTAGATGTGCCCTCAAAACCTCATATAATCGTAGGTAGAGCTTTTCAGAGGCAGCTGGATCTAGAGTGTATGAAGCTGGGATCAGGACTGTGTGATTACTAAATCAGTCCACTGATTGGTTTGACACAGTTCTGGGTGAGGATAATGAGAAGGCCCACTCAGGGTGTGGGTGGCATCACCCAAAGCACGGGCAGCCTGGAAAGGATAACAGGGAGAGGTAGGCTGCTGCCACTCTTCTGCTTCACTACTTTGCTTCTTGCTAGCTTGCTGCCTTATGCATTCTGTCTGCCATGAACTGTTTCTCCTCCGTGATCCCCCTCTGCTAAACTACCCTGCCTTAAAGCCAGCTAACTATGAACTGAAACCTTTACAAACTGTGAGCTACAATAGCTTTTCCTCCTTTAACTTTGGGTGTTGAGTGTTTTGTGTTAGCAATGAGAAAAGTAACTAAAACACAAGGTTTCCAGAACATGGACAAATATAGCAAAACTGGATTAAATGCAGCTCTATTGACAAGAAAGCTAGTCCAAGCTAGGAGTAAAAATAGAAAGGCAATTATTTTTTTAAAGTCTGAAACTAATTTTCAATTGCTGCTTTAATAAATTATCGCAAACTTATTGGCCAATACACCAACAATATATTCATTTACAGTAATGTAGACTTAAAAGTTCTGTAAGAGTCTCTAGGACTAAATTTACGGTATAAGCAGGGCTCTGATTGAGAATGTGTTTTTTAGCAGCAACCCATAATTCCTTGGTTTATGGCCCTTTCTCTCATCTTCAAAATCAATAACACTGAATCTACCTGGTTCTTCCACTCTATTCACATCTTTCTGTCTGAACAAACATGGAAAAATTTTCTCTAAGGATTTATTTTGTTTGTTTGTTTTGTTTTTTGTTTTTTCTTCCGGTACCAGGAATCGAACTCACGACCTTGCTCTTGCCGGGCAGGCACTTTGCCGCTGAGCTAAATCCCCAGCCCCTTCTCTAAGGATTTATATGATTAGTTTGGGGCCACCTGGATATTCAGGGTAATGTCCCCATCTGACATCCTATCTAGAAAGTTTTTTACCATGAAGTTACCATATTTACAAATGTGAATGTTTGGGAGGGTCTGTTATTCTGCTTCCCACAATATATTTTAAATAAGTTAATGTTTTTCAAAGTGAATTTAGAATCTTTTCAGAAGAATCAAAGAAGCATGCTCAGTTGTTCTCTACCATGTCATGTACATGCATAGATTCATAGGTTTGTTTACATGTAAAAATAAACAATTTTGGAACATAGAAGTTGTTTTACATTAAAAGTTCTGATATTACAAGAAACATATACTTAGTATTAATCCCAAGTTCTTAGAACAAAGCTCCTAAAACCCATATATTTCCTACTGGTATATGTGCTGAGAACAACTTTTGCTTTAAAGCTTTGTCTTATGTGTTTGTTCCTGACACAGAACTCCTAAATCTCTAGGAGTGTCCTGGGTGATATTAATATCTTTTGTTCAGAGAAGGTGATTTGATGGGCTCCTGGATAGCCTCGGGATGGAGGGTGGTCATCAGAAGGACCACCTCATGACTAGCAGCATAGAACTTTCAGCTCTGCTCCCTATCATACATGGAGTTAGAAACCAAGTTACTGCTCTTGTTTGCACAGGGAAGCTTCCATATTCTAGTAGAGTAGCATCTGCACCTCACACGGTCTGAGGCTTCTGTCCATGGGCACCTTCCAGATCTTGTCCTATGTACCTCTTCATCTGGATCTTCATCTAATTCCACATTTGTTATAATAAACTTGTGTCAGTTAAATGTGTTTTGTAGTTCTATGAGCCACTGTAGCAAATTATTGAACTTGAGGAGGGAGAAACGAGAACTCTATTCCTAGTTAGGTCAGACAAAAGTGTGGGAAAGCTGAAAAGTCACTCCTTGGGATTTCAGTGCCTGGAGAGTGAAGGTATTGGTTTCTACGGGAAAATCCCCAAAACATTTCATGTCAAGTGTTCTGGGAACACAGAACATAGTTTGTCTTTATTTACAAGTTAACAAAGACTATATTAGAAACAAATTTTGTATTTCCAATCATGACTAACTTTATAAAATTAATTGTGAATGTCACTTTATTTCTGATGAAGTCATAGAGCAGATGTTCTAGAGGAGAGGAAATAAGAAATTACTAAATGGGAAATCAAATTCAATGACAATTGCAATTTGTTCAACTCTCATGAAAAAAATCACAAAGAACAAAACTGACTGACTGATAACCAAAAAACAAACAAAAAACCCAAAAGACATGCTGATGTAGACAGCACAACATTTTTAATAAACAAGACACTTATATCCAGTTGATTCTTGGCAAGAATGTGCTGAAATCAAGGGAACAGTCCTGCTGGGCCCATTGTTCTTATACAGTGTCTTTTGGGCAGTAGATGGTTTCAGAGGAGTCTCACGCTGCAGGCTTAGGAAATCAGAAAAATGCTTTCGTAAAACTCTACCAGATGGTTGCCTAGGGTTAGTTCTTACATTTATTCTGTGTTCACATAGACTGGGTTAAAAGAAAAGACTTAAGTGATTTCATTGATAGCCCAGCAGGGTTCCCCTATATCTGAATTAGGAACAATCACATAGATAAATCTACTCTATACAACCTTTAAACCAAACCATGTAATTACTAGTTTGCAGAATATTAAGGCTTAATACTGTACTTAAATTGTCCAGATTTATATTATTACTTATAATTACAATAGTTAATAAATAATTTAAGCAAATCCTTACAGGGGGAAAAACTCAAACTGATGAAACATTGTTTTTCTTAAAGAGAGATAGAAAAACATTTGAAATTGGTGAAAAATTAAGTTAATGTGTAAATATAATTAGGTTTTGGCAATGCAGAAACTTCTAATAGTTTGATTTTGTTCCCAAATCACCTAATCAATAAAAATATTGTCAACAGGAGTACAGCACAGTTTTCAACATAGTGGTTTTTTAAACTGCAGTTAGGCAGCAAAAAAAAAGAGCATATATTTCAATAACAAGAAATAAAGTAAAAGAATGTTATCTTCAGTACTGCCATCTGCAGAGCTGCTAATCTTAAGTAAGTGTAGCTTTTGAGATCACCACAGTTGGTGACATTTCATATTACTTAATTCATTTTATTCCCTAAATTTATGTAGTGAGGATTCTAACACCTTTGTTACCCCTTGATTGCTAAGCAAAGAATCCAAACCTATAGGTGAAAATTTGGAGATTTAGGGTGAAGTTTCTTAAGAATGGAAATCAAGGACTTCTAATGGTTTATTTTGCCATGGTAATTTGAATTAATTTTCTGATGGCTGTTACCTACACCACACACCAGGAGAGTTACCTCGACTCTAAACATATGCTATTTTACAAAGCATTTATCAAGGAATAAAAAATGTTATAGTGTTCTCTATGGTCAAATTAACCATGAGTAAAACACAAAACAATAGAAAACTAAATCTATAGTTAGAAGAGAATATACTTATCTGTTATCATATTGATTCGTATATTTGGTTACAATACTGTGCTACCTCACATCATGAACTTAATTTCTTCCATAATTCTGGAGCAGATGGCACGGTAGTGTTCATCACCTGATGTGAAACAGAAGCATTCAAGAACCAAGATACCACTGTGTAGCCTAGAAATTGCTGGTTTTTCTAAGTGAATTTCCAAACTGACCCTCTTTACATAAATGGTCACTAAAGAGAATTATACAAAGTTACTATGTTTTTCTATATATCTATTTGAGGTTGGATTTAAACAATAATCCAAAATTCATCTGTCTATGAAATGTATTTCATAAAACATTCATATATATACATATTTATGTCTTGATTTGTATAGACAGCTATTGCTGCTATCTAAGTCTTATGCAACTTGAACTCAATTTAATAAGAATTTCTTTGCAGACTTTGAAAGTTTTCAATAAAAATAGGGTTCCCAGGGAAAAATAATGATGAAAATATATAGAATGATCCAACAGTAGAAAAAGACTCTAAAAATGTAACCTGAACCAAACCTACCTGTGATCATGTTATATGCCTCTATGTGTTCAAGTTAATCGGTTATTTTTGCTTGCACTGGGATAGAAAAACAAATAATTTTCAATTAAGACTTTTTACCAGTTTGTTAATTTCAGATATATATATACACATAATAAAGTGTTGGAAGATTTTTTTGCATACGTATTAATCCAGTTTCTGTACTAATGACACAGTACCACAAGTTGAATAGCTATAAAAAAAAGTTTATTTCAGCTCATAGTGCTGGATGTGCAGAACACTGTAGTGATAGCCTTTGTGCTGGCAGTCACGTCACATGCAAAAGGAGGCACAGGGCATCAGATGGCAAGATAGAGAGATCAGGGGTCTTAGGGTCTCTCTTCTTTTACAGACAGCAGGATTCAGTAATAGGATTTCTACTCATCTGACCTTGTCCAATCCTGTTTACAATGCAAGAAGCCCACTTTCCAGAACCACTGCCAGATTAAGTTTCTACTCTCTTTAATTCCTCACAATGAGGATTGATTTCAATGCATGAAGCCCTTTGGGATATTCAAAGTATATCAATAGTATGGCAGCATGTATTTTTATGACACTTCACCTGAAATTTCCTTTATACTTTTTTGTAATGATAACATGTCATGTGTTACATTAAAATTACTATTGATGCTAAAGGTCTGTACCGCAGACACTCATAAATGTTTCAGTAACACTTGTGTCTTATTTCTGTTAGATTGACAACTTTATTAAAAGCACTAAAAGCCAAAATAGTTATCTGAGATCATAACAAAAAACAATGAGTGATTTGAGATTTAAATGTTCCATTGGGCATGGAGGGTATAGAATGTAACATATGCAACCTAACCTCATATTACCTCTACTTTTAATTGATTACCATAGAATAAATCAGGCCCAGTAATTCAAAACTTACTTTTAAAAATTCTTTGTTTCTGGATTGTTTCTGGATTAGCCAGTTGATTGATTTCCCTCTTCTGGGAAACTAGACTTAAATATACATCCATTTTAAGATTGCTTATATATGAATTAAATAACATCCAGAAAAGCTCATATGTATTATAAAACTTGGGAATTTCATATAAGGTACACTAAGTGACATAACTCTATCCCTCACTCAATTTAAGAAGTAATACACTGAATTAACAAGAAAACTAAGCCAGGCATGGTGGCACACATCTGTAATCCCAGCATTTGGAAGGCTGAGGCAGGAAGATAGTTGCAAGTTCAAGACCAGCCTGGACTACAAAATGAGCTCAAGGCCAGCCTGAACTGCATAGTGAAACCCTGCCTTGAAAAGACAAAAAAAAATAAAAATAAAAATAAAAGAAAACTAATGAAAATACAATACATTTCTATGGTTTTTATGCAATCCATCTTTTTTTGGAATAAATTCCACTATAATATATGAAACAGTTATGCATAAAGGTAATTTTATATTTGTGTATACTTCCCTTAGATCATCAACCAACTTAGTCATTAAATTTCTTCTTTTTCTTTTTGTAAATTTTTTATATTGTTGGCAAGACAGAGTTATGCAGTCATGGAAACAGGGAGACTTGCTAAAGCTTTCTTTGATGCTGAGGACCCCTGGGTCAGTGCCTCACTCTGTCTTAACATACTTCGGATGTAAACTAAATTTCCTTGGGAAGATATCTCACTTCTGCCTTGTTCTTTGGTGCACATTTCCAGTATTAACACTCCAGTTCTTTACTCAAAAAGTAACTTACGTAGTCCTCAGCTAAATACACAAGGCTACTATAGATGTACTATTTTCCATTTTTCAAATTTGATTTCAAAAGGCAGAGAAAATCTTCAATTGTTAAGCAACTGAATAAAACTTTTTTAAAGAAAGTAGGATAAAATAAAGGTTATAGATTTTTCAATCCTAAAGTACCCAACTGTCAGCTAAATATCCTTATGGAAATAAATTAGAACAGTAATTGAGGGGGATGTTTAGTATTAAATGATAGTTTATTGACTCCAGTGCTTAAGTATTGTGAGATATCATTGCAATAGTCCTGCTGACCCATGAGGAAAATTCTTAACTCACCTGATTGTACAATGTCTTTGAGAATACATTAAATCTAAGGTAAATTTTGTAATTGTTTGCATCTCAGAAAATGTTCAATAAATAGTGAAAAAACTAAAGAATATCAATACATCTATTGGTATCCTTGAAAACAACAATATATTTTTCAAATATTTCAACTTCTGCCTGAGTTGCAAGATGTCAAAGAGATGAGCTAGAGAATCACAATAAATTGTACAACTGCTATTTGAGAAAAATAGACAAAGACATTGATATTCCTCATGCGTATAAAGCAATTCTGGGTAGACAAGAGATGGAATAAGTATAATGAAAATAATTATACACATTTCTCTGGTTGTTTCTCACACATTTTCCCTCAGTCTCAAGAACTCTTTAATCATCACAATTATTACGTGACATCAAAACTCTTAAATACATAGAAAATCCTATATGCTCTAAATATCATATTAGGATACATATATGCTAATTTTTTCCTCAGCCAATCAATGTCAAACTTCCCTCCAAATTTATATGCTAACAGAAATAAACGTATTGTATCATAGATTTTCTTATTCACAAATCAGAGGTCTTGACCTGGACTGGATCCATAGAATCCAACCAGAATATAATATTTACTTCACCAGAGTCCCTTGGAAGACATTATGCAAATGTTTATAGGATAAAAATATAAGACCCTGACAAGATTCAGTATATAAAAATTGGATCAACCTAGGGAATAGCTTTTCACAAGGACTTAAGATTTCCTTAATGAGTTTTTAAATGTTTGTTCACAAATCATTAACCACTTAACAAAGAAGCAGAAAGATTCTAAGATTTAGTACCATATATATATATAGTGCTATATATATATATACATATATATATATATCCACTGAAGAAAAATCAGATGAATATAAAGCAGTCAGCCTTAATATATCCATCAAAAATCAATTTTAGAGTGTAAAACTTGAGTTTATGCATAATTTGTTGAAAAACAAGTGCAAAGTAAATTATCCCAATATTACATGGGAAATGTTGCATCAGATATTTAATTCTTTTAAAATATACTTCTTATATACATAATACAACAACCATTGTTAATTTCCTGCCACTCTGTCTGTAACTCTGTACTGCTTGTATTGTTCTTATGCTATTTTTTTTTT
>NW_004955406.1:25746348-25763855 GCF_000276665.1 Chinchilla lanigera | reverse complement strand
AAAGAAAAATAAAAAATAAATATGAAATATAAAAAATAAACTATATTTTTCTCTTGATTATAAATGTGCAAGTGTTTTAATTAAAAACTTCAAGTCATCAAATAAGCACAAAGAATAGGTTATAATGTTTTGTGCAGGACTGTTTAGCTTTTATAACAGGACATCACAGTCCGAGTTACTTATAAACAGTAGGAATATATGTCTCAGAGTACTGGAGATGAGCAAGTTCAGGATCAAGATTCCAGCAAACTGGGAATCTGATGGGGTCCATGTCTCACAGACACCCACCTTCTCACAATAACCTCATATGGTAGAAGGGGCAACAAGCCCGCCTCTGGCCATTTTTATAATAATACTTATTCCATCCAGGTGGGGCTCTCTATAATTTTTTTCTCCTTCACATTATTTTTTCTCCTTCACATTATTTTTTCTCCTTCACATTATTTCTTCCTGTAATTGGTATATGAAATCACTGAGAGCTTAACAACGTCTCAAACGGTTACAGAATTCCACCACAATGCAACCATTCAATACTTCTTCAGGAAACAGTTTTACAGTACACTCATGGTTAGCCTTTTGCTTTTTGGAAGAAACATTTTAACTGCATATCTTCCAAGAGTTTAGAATTCAGGATAATGTAAAATAAACAAAAATATTTGCTACAATGAAATTCTGACTTTGTCTTTGATTTAAAAAAAAAATAATTTTATTTCCAACTATGTATCTAGTTCCCCTTTTAGAGGTCAAAATTTCTCCCTGGATAAAAGGAAAAGGATGAAGAAAAGAAAAAAGAGAGAGAGGGAGGAAATAAAAATAGTAATTCTGATATCCTTAGCTTTAGAACTAGAGAAAAACATTCTTACAGAAAAACATTGTTAAAGAAAAAGAAACATCTACTGCAAAGTAAACCATACCTGTAAGTTATGAAATAAAATCCCAGTGGTTATTTTGTAATTGTTTTTAATGTAATCATTATTAATATAATTACTTTGTTGTAATTCTATCAATGGGTTGGATGAAATTTACCTTTCTGGCCATGTTTTTACCTAAAAATGCTAACGCAAACCTCAAGTGGAGAATTTTAACATATCAATCTATCTGTTGATAAATTGCAGGTTAGCAGAATTGCACATGGTCCCAGTCAAATAATTCACAATATTTCATAGTAATCTGCATGTGTACACTCTAAACAAAACATGGTAGCCTGTGGCTTCATTTATTTCATTAATAGTTATGGAGCATACCCAATGTGGTAGGAATTACTCTGAATGCTGGGGCTATCCTGGTGAACAAGGCATAACTTTTGCAGATAGAGTTTTCCTTGAAATGAAATATTTACTTTCTGAATTTAGGGTGGTGCTTAGTGGCACAAATACATCCAGATTAGAATTTAAAACCAAACTTTTCCTACTTCTCAAAGCATTTTATTCTTTTTAATTAAAACTTACAATAGCTAGCATTTTTTCCTGATTTATTATGCAATACGTTTTCCTATAACTACTGCTGTCTAGTTTGGGGTAAAAATGAAAGAATTCAAATTGAAATCTCCTAATATCCCACTCAGAACTTTAAAAGTACAGTACACAGCATATATTCTAGTAAGGAAGAAAAGGAATGACACTACCTAATTTAACCCTTCTGCCTGCTCATCAATTTTAAGTATTTTGAGTTATTAATTCCTGTATTATAACATAAGTCAGTAATGGAACTCCAGTTTTGAAATAATTCAGGTTTAAAGACTTGAAATTATTCTTGATTCTTCTCTTTCTCTTCCACCTGGTCTCAAGCTCCTCAGGAGAATCTTTTGACTCTATTCAAATAACAATAATAATTCAAATAACAATAATAATTAACAATAATAATAATAATAATTGATGCATACTTGTGCCAGGAATTGTTGTGAATTCTGTACTTGTATATTAACTATTTTAAAAGGTGAAAGATTATATGATCTGAACAGAAACCAGAATATTATTAACTACTTTAATACCTGTATAATCCAGTGGTCTCAGAACTTTGTCATCACCGTTCAGTGAAGAAGGTCATATCCTTCCCCTCACTTTCCTGTGGGAGTTTAGGAGCTTAGCTTCTTTGGTAAGGGGCAATTAGCAAACATAGCTGATAAACGCAAATTAGCAAACAATAACCTCCAGAACCCCTAAACCCTCCAGTAGTTTTCATTAACTCACATCAGGGCTTAAAAGCTGTCTTTGTTTCGGGGGACTTCAGTTCACTCTGTCTTCTTTATTACAGTAGTCTTCAATAAGTCTCTTTAATTTGACTCACGCAATTTGTCTTAGAAAACTCACGTGCTATAGTTTTGAACTATAACCTGAATGCAAACATTCCTTGTCTTCTACAATGTTAACACTGAGATCTGAGCCTACTCCATCCTTGTTGGATTGATATTCTTCCAAGTCTTCTTTTCTCCCTTCAATTTATTTTCTTTTTTTTTAATTTTTTTTTTTTTTTTTGGTTTTTCTCTGGTACCGGGAACTGAACTCACGGCCTTGCTCATGCCAGGCAAGCGCTTTTGCCGCTGAGCTAAATCCCCAGCCCCTCAATTTATTTTCAAAAGCTGCTAGACTGATCTTGCTAAAATTAAAGTTAGCTATCTAGTTCTTCTTCTCAAATATCTGTGATAGATTCATTTATGTTCTGCTTGTAACCATACTCTCTGACATATGACTTTGCACTTCTCCATCTAGAGGTAGACTCCAGATTCCTGGTTCTTGGCTTTGAATAAATATGTGACTTGCATTAGTCAAAGAGATGTTAGTGGATGCAACATCAACACAAGCTTTATTTGTGCATTTCAGCTTGCTGCCTTGTACCTGTAGCATCGTCATGAGAAAGGCATAACCTGTGTAGCCTAGGATCACAATCAGATAAGAGAGGCAAATACAGCAAACTTGTTATTACCTTGGAATGCAGCTCACCTGGAGTCATCTTAACTCAGTTAATAGTCAGCTGTCCAAACATGGTTTCAGCAGACGATTGTTGTTTTAATCAGCTATTTTAGGAGATGGCCTATTGCATTGAATTATTATGGTGGTAGATCACTAATAAACCCTTCAGCAATCCATTTCTGTCCAACTTAGAGTAAGATGGCCTCTGACATCCTCCTAATCTTGTCCTGCTGCCTCCTAACTTCATGTCTTATTAATGTCTTGCTCTACTCTATCAACACTGATTTCTTTCCTTCTGCTAAAGCAGCTGCTTTGGCCTTCAGGCTTTGCCTTTGGTTTTTCTCTATGCTTGAAATGCTCTTTTCCCAGTTATTGCACAGCGTTCTCATTCAACTCTATGTATTTTAACTCGAATGTCACTTATACTGAGGCTTATGTCAGATTTTGCTCCCATACGATGGCTTTGTTTTGAATTTCCTACTTATCTTATTCCTCATATAGCATACTTCCTGTCTTATTTCTCTCTCCTGCACTGTTAGAATGTAAGTTCCATGAAGGAAGGTCTTTTTTATGTACTGTTATATCCCCAGCACCTAGAGTAGTAGGTAGTCAGCAAGCATCATTTTGAATTTGTGGGAAAGTCTTTCTTTTCTAACTAGAGCATAAGATCCATGTGAGGCGGGATCTCTCTGGCTGCCAAAACCACTCTCCTCACACCTGCATGGCTTGCTCACATTTACAGACTTTGTCCTTTGTTGGGCTTTATGTTAAACCAAAGGAGAAATGCATAAAGAGTAAAGAGCCTTAATTCAACTACTAGGAATTGTTGCCTTATTATCTGGTTGAACTTCGAAGCCTCTCCTCAGTGTTTATAAATAGACTCTTCAAACATACTGTTCTGACTGCTGGGTGCCTACTATATCCTCTCCATGGATATACACTGACAAGGAAGGATTTAATGTAAGCAGCATCTCATTTTTATCAACTCATTCTGGGCTCTAGAACTTTGTCTCTGTCACCCAATGATGTAGGGCACCTTGTCTTTAAGCCAGCCTCTAGAGGCAGAGAAGAATGGAGAAGGAAAGAGGAAAAATAAAACCTGAAAAGAGATCACAAAGAGGCCTTCCATACTGCTTTGAGTCCAGAAGGAGACCGCAGAATTTACCTGGATACTTGGATCAAGTTGTCAGTGCAGCAGAGTGAGTATTTGTCTTGGTGTGATACTTGGAATTAAACCCACTGGTGCTGTTCTCAAACTAAGCAAGCGCTGTACCACTGCACTAAATCCACAGCAGAAGCAATACAGTTTTTAAGTGAAAGACCAATTTTGAATGTTAACAGTGGGTTAAAGAATTTTATATATACTTCTCTATTAATCATGATGGTGAGAGAATGAAAGGTGGTTTTTATCTGTTTTATTGATCTGATAGGCTCAGAGAGACAAAAAGCAAGGGAAAAACTATAGAACTAAGACTAATCCTATATTTGAACCCAGAAACTTATGATTTTGGTCTACTATTTTCTGCCAGGTCACAATTTTTCTAATCACATTACATTAAACAGTTGGTATTTCTCTTCCTCTGTGATGAATTTGTATTATTTGATTGATTTTTCCATATTATTTGATTTTCTTCATCAGAATGTGAACATCTTTGAGGACATAGATAGTGTGCTCTTATCTGTTTATTTTCCTTTTGCTATGCCCAAAGGAGTGAACATGATGTTTCATGAAGTAAGCATGTTTATTATCTGTTACTCAGAGAGGATATAGAATACCAGTAAATATTTTTAAAAATATAACATATCATATCTGTCAATTTGTCTTGATCAGAATTAATGTTCCAAATCTCCCAAGAATAAAACTCAGTAGCAAGCACAGCATCTTTTTCTTCACCCTGGGCTATCATCACCAGAAATGAAACATTAATTTTGTTCTGATCTTGTTTTATTGCTTTGCTGTTATTATTTTATTTTATTTCACCTAACTATCGAGAGTGTGGAGTCACTTGGCTGGCGGCTATACTTACTAGCACAGTTCCTGGACAAGCAAACAATTCAACCAATCTATCATTTAGTATTAAGTTAGTTTCCATTTTGTATTGAGTGTGATAGTGAGTTTTAGTAATTCTCCAAATTAAAAAGTTCTAAATACAACAGACATCAGTAAATACAAATTCCTGTTCATCACTAATGCAACATTAGTTGATTAGTTCATCACTAATTAATCAGTGACAATGCCTTATTTTTTGACATTTTGCACATTAAAAGATTACATTAGTTCAGATTGTTGAATGAGAGTATATATGAACTGGCTCTGAAAATTTATTCTCACAGAGCTGCCTTGTCACTCTTAATCCTTCCAAGTACTCATATTTACTTTGGCATCTTCTAAATGTCTGGAAAACATGAGTATTTATAAGTGAATGCTTCATCTTGGATAATTCATATTGTACATTGGACTTTGCTTGCTGCAAAGAAGCTTTTGAAATGTCTAACATGTCTACCCTGTGCAATTTAGTCTGCAGATAACTATAATATGGGAAAATATCAAAAGTGAATGTTTTAGAGAAATAATACCATTTTTTGAACAACTTAAATTGCCTGTCCTTGAGGCTCTTTATCTGTACGGCATGTCAAAACACTTCGCTACTCACTGACCTTTCAAAGTTTGTAGTACTAGCTCTTTCAGGAAGCTTTTGAAATTAGGTAACACACTTTACTACATTTTACCTTTTGTGCTTATAATTCATGTGAATTGTGTTCACTGCACTTTATTTTTCCTTTTATCTGTTTCTGAGTGATAGACTGAGATATTACAAAAGTTTAACCACTTGAGGCAAAAAACTCAAAATATGTCAGTTATTTCAAGGGAAATATGAAGAGAATTTCCCTTCCCCTCTCAAGTCTCTCTAATTTGTCATTTATTTGGTTAAAATAGGGAGAATGGAACTTTTGCTGAGAAAGGTAACATTTCTCAGCATCGTAGCAAGAATAGTTACAGTTTTATTACTGTAGAAAAATTCGGATGAAAGATACTGTGCTATGTGTGACATATGCTAAGTTAATTGCACACCAATTAATTTGTGATTTGGAGAAATCATTATTAGTTACAACACATTGCTTCCTCGATGAGAAGAATATGTGCATGACATTTGCTGTCTGTATATCTCCATAAAGACATGCATCGTTGTACATTTTGCACCTGACAGAGATGGTACATTTTAAAGCAATTCTATGATGTGGCAATATAAATGTCTTTGAGTGTCTGTCTTTGGAAATTCTACTTAGTTATCACAGCTTATTTCTTTGCATATGGTATCCCTTGCCTTCTGTAAATAAAAAAAAGTGTACAAATAAGTTTCAATGCAGCTTTGTGTAATAATTCTGGGTCTTTTGTGCTCAAAAACAGTCAAAAGAAATAGAAAAATCAGGTGCTAAAAGGAAAGGAGAGAAATAGAAAGTTCCATGATACCGAGACCCAGGAAAAAGGAGAGAGGTAACAAAGGCATGCATACTTTATGTATCTTCCCTTATACAAAGCTGGCTGGCATGTGTCTACATAGATAGGTCTAATATTTGATTGCTGGAAAAATTGACTGGATACAGAATTCAATCATATCTCTTTGCAGCCCTGTATACTACCAGGTTCAACCAAATGAAATAATAGGTTTTCTTCTGTCCATCTAAGGCTGACAGACAGTGGTAATTAGGACCTCTGAGTGAAAGAACATGGGATTGAAAAAAAATCAATGATTCAAGAAGAAAATAATGATACTGACACTTGATTTAACATCAGGGGACCAACAATAGTGGAGCAATATGATCGTCTTATTCATTTTCTTTAAAGGTAGATTTTGGGATGATTCTAAAAGAGAAACAAAGAAATCGCACAATGAGGAAGAGGAGTTGAATACATAGGGAAGAGAAACATATATTCACTACCTGGCAAAACCAGGTTCTGTTACTGTTCTCTCCACCTTCAAAGGTATGAGAGGTATTAATTGTTCTCCAGAGTCCTCAGCTCAAATTAGGATGGCTGGGTCAGATGTTGAGCCACTAGTTGCGTGTAGAATAGGTACATAATAAGGCCTCCTGTCCACTGCCTATATTATGAAATATCTCACCAGGACTCTGCTCAGCAGACATCTACAGGTTAAGATGTGAAATGAGTCCAGAAATGGGCAACACAGAGATAACAAGAGCTACAAGATTAGTAGAGAAATAGAAAGGCATAGCTGAGTGCGAAAAACAAAATCTAGGACTAGAAACTAAAAAACAATTCAGAGAAAGAGCTTTGTACATATTTGGGGTATTTGAGACAGGAATGAAGTACAAGTCTGGAGAAAATGTAGAGCTTTAAAATAAACGCTTCCCCAGAAAATAGAGTATTCATAATGATATTCTGGGGCCAGAGATATAGCTCAGTGGCACAATGCCTGCCTGGTAAGTATGAGGCCCTGTGTTCGATTCCTGGTAGTAAAAAAAAAAAAAACACTTCTAATCCACAATGATATTCTGTAATTATCTTTGCTTTGCAGTCCTAAGGAGCCATACATAAAGCATTGAGTCTAAAGGGAAACTAATAAGGTTAGCAAGAAATAATCAAATGGAAATCCATGAATGTGTTACCATTACCCTGGAATCTTTTTCAGCAGTGTCATTTGCTTAAGAATTTCAAAGCAAGGCCAGTTATGTTGGTGCATGCCTATAACCCTATCACTCCATAGGGAGGCTGAAGTAGCAGGATTGCTGGAGAGTTAAAGGCCAGCCTGGGCTATGAAATGTGTTCAAGGCCAACCTGAACTGCATAGAAAAACCCTGTCTCAAAAAGACAAAAAGATAAAAAAAAAAAAAAGAGAGAATTTCAAAGCAGTTGAAGATGATAACTCTTCTAAGGTGTTTCAGTGTCATTTACATAATTAACATATTTTTCGAGTGGACTAGTTTTATTTATTTTGTCTGCTTAAGCATGGTCCACTCAGAATCCTCATGAAACTCTCCAACAGCCTCTCAGCTTGTACTTCCTCATCTTTTGTTTCTCTGATTTACCAAAGTTACCTTTGCACCATAGTTATTTATTTACAAAACAGTGAGTTCTTGAGTTCTACTCTATTTTACGTTCCTGTGACTGAGATTGAGTAGATATTTGATCTATGTAGAGTTTTCTTCCTAAAGATTAGTCAACATGTTCAAAAAACTCTTACAATGACATAAAAATGTCCAGTGTGTTGTTCTAAGTCATCTACATGAGCTCCTTAGCACCAAACTTATACGTTTGGTGTCACACTTTTGCTATCTCCAAACAAAAAAGGAGATGAATTTTAAATGTGAAAAACAGCTAAGGACTAAACAAAAGGTGAATTTAAATGTTAATATTAACTTTTCTCATTATTGAGCTCATTACGTTTTCTAAATTTTTCATCTAAGATGTTTATCATTATTAGTTATTTAAAAACAATGCATACGTATTCATTTTACAATGGATGAGACAATAAATCTTTTAATGACAAGGTTTCAAACATGACTATTAAAAAGATATTTAGCTTGAACTCCATTAACAGTAATGAATGTGTTCTTTGACACAGGTACCTTTCAAAATCATGCTCATATTTTATAAGTTAAACACTTCTACACACTGGCCACAGAGACCAAAATGTGTTGCTTGCTTGTTCAATCTACTGATGCAAAATTAAAATATTCTACATTATTTAGTTTGAGGGAATATAAATTATTTACTGTTAAAGTACTTTACTATAATTTTTCAATTTATTGTAGAATTTATAGCTATGATTAACTACTCTAAGTTGTTCACCCATGTTTGCTACATAAAGATGTATGCGTTTTGCTATTATTACTAAATCTGAAAACTTCGGCAGAAGTATGCAGAGACTAAAAAACTGAAAACTCAGGTTTTAGGAATGGAAAGTGACATAGTTATGGACATATACCAGTTATACTTTGTTACTCTAGACAGAATTAAACATAGATTTCAAAGGCAACACTTTTCCCACTGAAGCCATAGGCCTGATTGCTTCTGTTTGGAGTAAGAGCTCTAACCTTCTGGAACAAGGGCTGGAAAGCTAGAGGGCTTACATCTGCAGAACATGAGGGAGTTTAAGACAGATGGACTGTGTGGTGGGAGAGTGAGAAGTTAGTTTGTTTCAGAGGTGACAGAAACTACATAAGGGGAGGAGACTGCTCACCATCTGTGTGGAAAGAGAGGAGGACTTAGGGCCCCACCCCAAGACACCCATACTCTTACAGCTTGCTGTGGAGGAGCAAGTAACCTCTACTAGGCACAGATGAATGGAGTGAAAGAGTTGATCATTAAAAGTTACCAGATTTCAGTTAATATAGAGATGACCACAATATGGAGATTGCAGTTTTGATTCTCTTATTCTCTACACATAAATTAATGGAAAAAATTAGAAAGAGAGGAAATAGAGAAAAATATTAAGGAAAATACCTACTTAGGGTAAAATTTTTAATGAAGAAAGAACAGGTTAGCTCCAAATTTTTCCATTTTATTGAGGTATAGTTGACAAAAATTGTGCATACTTAAGGTACAAAATGTGATTTGATATACATATATATGATGAAATAATTCTTGCAATCGTTAACTAATACTTCCATTACCTCACACAGCTAACACTCATTTTGTGCATCAAAAACATGTAAGATCTACTCTCATCAATTTACAGGTAAATAACTACATCACGGTGCTTTACATTAGATCCCCAGAATTTACACATGAAACTTTGTGCCCTCTGACAGACATCTCTATATTTCCATCACACTCTAGCCGCTGGCAACCACCATGCTAGGTTCTGTTCTCTGAGTCTACAGACTGTTTTAGGTCCCCTGGATGAGCAGGGATGTGCTAAGCTGCTGAGAGTGGGTCAGTTGGGTTCCCTTAGCAGGAAAGTTTACCTACACTATCTTAATTATCTGAACACGTATTATTTAATTTGGGACAATAAGAAGTATCTTCTGAGATTAATTCCCAAAGAAAAGCATTAGACAGCACTAGAATCATCAAAGTTAATGGTTGCTGGAGGTTATGAATATGTTCTACAATTGATAGAAATGAATACTTTCTCATTCCCTCATATCACCAAATAACCATCACGATTTCCTTTTCTGAAGCAAGCAAATATATTTTGCACAAAGTTGTTCCAACTTAATTTTATTTTATCTCTGTGAAGTTTCAGTAAGTAAGGAGGGGAACTGTTACCATGGATACAATGCCAAGCAAGCATAGAGAGCAGACTCCGTGAAGTGGAAATGACAGGGTCTTTGGGATGTGATGAACAGGCTCTCAGGGTAGGTGATCATCACATGAGGGACCAGGGTCTCTCTAGAATGTACTCTGTGGTTTAGGAAAGTAGATTTCACCAAGTTCAGAAAAACAACCTCTGAATACAGGTAGTAGACGTAAGCATGCACTTCATTTGCTCCCTCCACAATCCCACTAAAAGGATATTTTTAACTAGACACAACTTTCAAACATAGCTAAAATATGAAGGAGACAGTAGTAACAACATTTTCGAAGATAAAAAATGGTTGTTGTTGATATACAGGAAGTAATATAACTGACAATGTGCTAGATGTCAGATATGCTGAGTTCATGTACCAAAAAAAAATCAATGAATAAATTCTAAGGAACAATGGAGGTTAAGAGTAAGAAACATTTGTTGAAAGAAAGCTTCTGAGAAACAACAGGGGGCTGAAAAGCGGGTTGCCAGTGAGCCTACTTTCCAAAGGAAGTTTTATTGGGCAAAATCAGGAAGTGCGTCAACAATCAACAGTAAGATTACAAGTAGACTTGCTTAGGAAATATTGATCCAATGGGGAAATGGGTCACTTAGCAAGTATACATGAAAAGAACAAAGATCTTCTTTAGGAAAGGATGGATTAGAGGGTCTTGGTTACTCATCAGAATGACTGATGGCTGTCTAGACTTTATTGGACCAGGTGATACCAGTTACCTTATCTCCTGGGGAGGCATGTAGGCCTGGTTATTCCATCTTTGTCTTGGGGCCTGGCCTTCAACAGATGCACCTCTAGCCACGGCTGTGATATGTTCTTATCTTCTGCACTGACTCCCTTGAAAGCCTTGTGCTGTCTGACTGCCTATAATATTTCTACCTAACTTAGCTCTCTATAATATTCCCCCTCAACAGAGGTACTCCTAACTGCCATGAGGAGGTAAGAGGTGATGATTGTTCTGGCTACTTCTGTTGGAAGGGGGTTGCAGCTGTGACTGGCAGTCAGCGATACTCTCCAGTGTGTCTGTCTAAAGGTCCTTGATAGATGCCAGGCATTTCTGACTTTGGTAAGTATGTACCTCTAAGTCTGGAGGAGACAAAACCAAAGAAACAGATTAAGTATACATGGGGCAAATATCAAGATCAACAAGACTATTCACTATTATGAATACTATCAACAAATATTTCCATCACAAAGAGCCAGTAATAGCCTCCCACAAAGAGGATAAGGAAAAGATCCAGGGAATTTCAGAATATGACACAGCATTAACCTATTGTTTAACAGCAGAAGGATCAGGAAGTACATACAGCATTCAGCTTTTACAGTTGCACAAGTGTCCCCTGTGCTGCTGTTAGGATGTCTAGTGCCATCCAGTTTTTGAGGACAGCTTGCCTCATTAATTTTACGTCTTCATTTAGGAGAGAGAGAGAGAGACAAGGTATTGTTTAAGGCCTGTTGAGTATAATTATCCCAGGCCTCAATGTATTACATGATGTCCTATAATCCTAAGGAGGTGACAAAAATGGAAGCCAAGTGACCATACCGGTGAAACACACTCATAGACCATCCATGTCATAGAAGGGATAAGTTTGCAGATTTGTCAATATTTTTGACACTCCCGCCTTATAACCGCACAAATCCTAGCAGGTGTGTATCTTCATCCAGTGGGTCACAAATTGGTTCCATGGGACCAATGAGTGCCATTGGGAGCTTCCTGTCTAATTCTAGGGTGATTAAATCAGTCTGTTGCAAACCAGTCTTTGACCAGTAAAATTATAGTGTGTATACACTGTTCAGGACATGTCTAGCCAAGTATTTAGTAGAGTTAGGTCAATGATAATAGGAGCAATTACTTTGTTCCCAACATAGGAGGGTAATTCTACTAAATTGTCTTGCAGTTGGAGTTAAACACATAGAATTATCCCATGTCTGAAAGTAGCCATCTTGATATCTATGATTGTTGGTTCTCATGTTATGCCAGGTCCAGTACAGCTCTTGAAGTTTTCAGGGTGAAGGATGCTAGAGGATGAAGACATAAAGACAAAAGTCAAAAAACAGAAAGCTGAGGTCAAGTAGAGCCCTCTTTTGGATGGGAGAAAAGGAATTGCTCAACAACCACAGTGCATTTATTTAAACATTCAGCAGGTTGATGTCATGTGATGCCCCTCTGCCTAGCAACTTGTTCATGTGGCCCACTCAGGCACTCTTTAGTCTTAGACCACATTGCTCAAGCCCCACACATGTAATCAGTCTCCAGCTTCAGCTGTTCCCCGCAATGATGGGACACTTACTCTTACTCAATAGGGGTGCTACTAGAGTCTGTAGAGAGGCTTCAGTGACATTCTTACAAAAATTCAATTATATCCAGGATCATTAAGGGCAGAGGTTATATTTGAGTCAAGTATGATCAAGAAACCCTTTGTAGATGAAGTAGAATAAAGGGATAATTCTCAAGCAGTTTCTTTTGCAGCTGTGTTGGCTAGTTGATTACCTGAGATACTTCATCAACTACTTTTTGGTGCCCTCATAGTGAATTACTGCCACTTTGGAAGGTATATAGACAGATGAAAAAATCATCCACCTCTTTGTGATGCTTTATGAGAGAACTGTTGGCTGTCAAATAATTCCTTTCCTTCCATGTGGCTGCATTAGCATGCAACACTAGGAAACCATTCTTAGCATCAGTATACATATTGACATTTTGTCCTTCAATGAGTTGTAAAGACATTGTCAAACCTATGATTTCTGGTAGCTGGGCCTGAGTCCTAACGGCAAGTAGGACATTTAGAGTGTCTGATGTAGAGTCACTACTGCATAGCCTGCCCTTCTTGTTCCATTCTCTATGAAGGAACTGCCATTACAGAGGAAGGTTAAATCAGGGTCAGAAAGAGGTCTATCTACCAAGTCCTCTGTGTACAAACACAAGATTACCTGTTTGTAATCATATCTTTCAGCCTCAATTTCTTCCTTTTCTGAAATAAAGGTGGCAGAAGTTAAAGAGGAACATGTCTTTATTTGAATAGCTGGCTCTCTAGAAGTAGAGCCTAGCATTTAAGAAGTCAGGCATCTCATAGCCATAGGCTCCCATTGAGAGAAAGAAGTCTTGCCACATTGTGAAGTGTATAAACAGTGAGATTTTTGCCTAAAGGCAGTTTGTATGCCTCTGGTAACAGGAGAACTGCAACAACCACAGCTATAAGGTACACAGACCATCCCTTTGCTACAATGTCTGATCCATGGCTCAGATACATTATAGAACGTTGAGAAGGTCCTCCATCCTGTGTAAGGGCTCCCACAATCCATGACATGCCTTTCATCAATGTACAGATTGAAATGAGATCCTGTCTGTAGGCTCAGTAGTGGGATATCCAGAAGTGCTTGTTTAAACTTCAGAAATGCAGTTTGGAAACTAGGTTGCCAAATTAAAATATGAATATCTCCCTTCTGGGACAAGACAAAGCTATCCCAGTTACAGCCAAAGGGTTGTGAAAAATAGCATTGCCCTTTGTATTTCTGCATCTGAGAAGTGTCTATACATCTCAGATGACAATTTTTGGATTGGATTTTTGAATTTGGAATTTAGAGGGCCTGATTTTTGTCTCTTTGTTTTCTCTCTTTGGCCTCCTTGTGCTCTCAATTATAAAATACTTCAGAGGCAGTTCTCACTAAAGTATCAAGTGAGCTATCTGGAGCAAAAGCCAACATCCATAGTTTTTCCTAATATCTAACTGAGTAATAAACATGCCTTTTAAAATGATCTGTACTTCTACTGAATGAGGAGCCAGGGATGTAAGTTTCATCAGTACCTCTTATGTTGACCAGTCTATGAAACCAGAGGGGCTCTCATCTTTCTCCTGATGAATAGTTGGCAAGTTAAAATCATTGAAGGGCTTAGTTCTATTCCTTCTTAGACCTTCAAGAATATATGTCTCAAGATGTTTCCTATTCCAGTTTCCCGTTAGCTTGGTAGGCCAGTAGAGATCTTGTGTAGAATTTGCTTGAGCCCCAGTAGGAATCAGCTGTTCTGCTGGCTGCCTGTCTTATTGCCTTCTAAAATTAGCAACATGATGTTTATCTCCAAATGTAGTAGCAGATTGTAATGCTGCTTATCTCTCATTAAAAGTCAATGTTTGATTTAAGAGGAATATTACATCTTCCCAGTCTAGTTCTTAGGTCTAAGTTAGTTCCCTAAAGACCTCAATGTACTTATCAGAGTCATCTGAAAACTTCCACAGATCTTGCTCAATCTGAGTTCAATGAGAGAAAAGGATACATGGATATGAGTAGGATAAAATTTTCTACCCAACTCCTATAAAGGATACTGAGGAGCTTGAGTAAATCAAATATGGATGAACATAGCCCAGTAGAGGCTTTAATTAAGTTTGGCTTGGAAATCTCATGTTTAGGGTCCAGAGGGCAAGGGAGGGGAACCTAGGGTTCAGTAATAGTAGATGCATCTCATTGTGCTTTAAGGGCCAGAGGTATCTGTTTTTCCTGTGGCTTACATTTACATCTTGAACATAAGTTAGAATTACCTCTTCATGCAAAGAAAATAAGAACATAAGGTAATTCTGACCATTTTCCATCTCCGACAGTACAATACTCATTGTGAAATAGTATCATGATCAATACTTTCCTCTGCATTCAATTTTGCCTCTAAGGGGTTGGCAGGCCATGCACAGATGCAGAAAAATATTAAACAGCTCTTTTTAAACACATGACAATGGAACAAATTTCTGCACTTAAAATGTACTTTAAATATTAAATGAGTAAGAAAATTTGTCATTGAGTTTCCCAAATACAGTAATGAGAAAAACAGGGATAGCTTTTAATCCCTACTTGGTTTCTATATCCTCTCAAGGCATCTCCCAAGATGTCCTGTTCCACAGCAGGTGGCTGCTGTTTGCAGAGTGACCAGAAGAGAGGTCGGGTCAGTGTAGCCACCCTAGTCCACGTGTGTCCCTATCTCCTCAAGAAACTCACTCTCTTAACTGCAGCAAGTGTTACAAAAGCACAAGCTACAGTTGATTCCAACTATAACAGTCAAGTTTAAAAAAGGAATCATTTCCTTTTACCTGGCAATTTAGTCAAATGATTTTGTAATAAGCATGTGTATTTCCTAAATATAAATTAAATATCATAAAAATTTTTTTGCAGCAACAGTGGAAGATCAGACCTGAAAAGAAATTGAGGTAGAAGAGGCTCAACATTCTCCTCTAGAGCACAGAAGGGGTATCAAGCCAGACTGTTCCAGTGAAAACTGGCCTCCAAGTCTTAAGAATAGATGGCAGCTGATTGCCTTTTAACTGCAAGTTAAAGTCCTGTGATTTATTAAAAAGCATGCATATTTCCTAAACATAAACTAGAGTTCATCAACAGACCCCTTTTACAGCATTTCATAAATTCACATTTTGGTTAGTATCAAAGTCTACGAAGGGATGCTCTAGCATTACTTTTCCCTCACACTGCTGTCTCAGATATGACGGCAAGCCACAACAGTCAAATCAAGTCAAAAAATGTAAAACAAGGAACACCAGTAATTTCTTCAGATAGTAAGTACAAATGCAGCATTTACAAAATAAGAATACAAGATCTTGCCTGCAAAAATAAAATATTGCATCAAAAAAGTTATAATCTTTCCTTGTTCTCAACTTAAATTTGTCAACATTTTAACAAAAATAATGTGTAAAAAGACAAGGCATAAGCAACTGACAAAGATGAAAATTTCTGATTACCTAAAGTAGTCATAATATACAATCCATAAAACAAAAGCAAACTAATATCCTTCCAATTATCTCGCTGAGGCCTCCAAAAGATAGAGGGGAACTAATATAATACCATCATGCTACATGTCAGATACTCAAGTTCATGTTCCCAAAAAATCAAAGAATGAATTTTAAGGAACAGCAGAGGTTAAGGGCAAGAAAAAATTTATGGAGGGAGATATCTCCTGAGAGATAGGAGGAGACCTGAATTGGGTTCCCAGTGAGCCCACTTCTCAATGGAAATTTGAGAAAGCAAAATGAAAAGGTGGGTAAAATATGGATCAAAACTATGATCAACTAATAAGATTACAACTATAGTTGTTCAAGTAATATTGATCCAGTAGGGATACAGGTCATGTATCAAGTGTACATGGGTCCATCTGAGTGCCTATAATATTTCTACCTAACTTATCTGTCTATCATAATGGAGCCAATACGTTGGGTGAAAGGTCAGAAATGGTACAAGGTACATTCTGTAAAACTTTTTTGCTGATTGTCTCAGGTACAATAGTCTCTACCTGAACTCCTCTGCCTCCCCATTGTTGAATTCTCTCTGGTCTTCACTTGGTGAGTGTATTTCTCTGTTTTATTTGCCTATCATTTGCATTTGGGGGGCTGGGGATTTAGCTCAGTGGCACAGCGCCTGCCTGGCAAGTGCAAGGTCATGAGTTCGATTCCCAGTACTGGAAAAAAAATATAAAAAAAAGAAAAAGAATCATTTGCATTTGAAACAGTTGGGGGTAGAGTGATTGTGAGGTCATCAGAAACAGAAGCAAGAAAAAGGAAAAGTACAAGAGAACTTTTTTTCTCCTAACTCTGAAATTTTTACCAATGGTTAACATATTACTATTTTATTGAGAGAATACTTGACTAGAGCACTATTTTATGTGAATGCACCCTGATATTTTCAAGAGGTGTTTCATCCATAAAATGAATGTTTAAGGTAAGCACAAATCTTTCTTTCACTATTGGCACTGGTATGTTCAAGACTGTTAGCATTTATAGATAAGTATTAGAAGCTCTGTTGACCACATGGAGTGTCTTTGACAGTGTTTTATAGTGTTTAAGGAAGGTGACTCTGAGACCAAAGTGCAGAGTTTAAACCTCTTTCTATTAAAAGGAATGAATACTGATAATAACCTAAAATTATAATAGCTTTAAAAAGTAAATAACAATATATATAAAATAATTAGAAGAGTACGTATACATCAGTTTCCAATTACTGATATAACAAATTACCCCCAATTTAGTGGCTTCAACAACATAAATTGATTGTCTTATAGTTTTCTAGTTCAAAAGTCTGAAATGTGTCTCATTTGGTTAAAGGTGTCAGTAGGATTATGTTACTTGCTAGAAGTTGTGAGAAGAATATGTTTCTTTACCTTTTCAAACTTCTAGAGGTGGCTGTCATTCTTAAGCCCCTGGCTCTCTTTCCTCTTGAAAGCCAGCAATATATGGTCCATCTTCTTTTATATAACCTTACTCTTTTTTTTTTTTTTTTTTTTTTTTTTTTTCTGGTACCGGGAACCGAAAGAGGATTCAAATTTGTGTTCTTTTTTTTTCT
>NW_004955406.1:25598972-25746248 GCF_000276665.1 Chinchilla lanigera | reverse complement strand
TTTTTTTGGCACTGGGAATCAAACTCAGGACCTTGTGCTCACTAATCAGGCACTTGTGCTGCTGAGCTATATCCCCAGCCCTATCACCTTACTCTTTTTTTTCTGTTTCCTTGTTTTATATTTAATGGATCCTGTGACCAATGGGTGCACGTAGATTAATCAGAATATTCTCTTACTTCAAACTTCAGGTGATTAGCAACCTTAATTTCCTATTGAGTGTTACCTAACACACTCACAAGTGTCAGGGATTAGAATTTGGACATGTTTGGCGAAGCCATTATTCTGCCTAATATTGTCTAATACACAATGAGAATTGTAAAAATGTTAACTGTTGTTATGACACTTTTGAGAATAAATATATGTGCATGTTTGTAAAAGTTCATAGCTTTAATAAACTGAAATATCCCAAAAGGGATAAAGAAATAATGCTTTGTAGAAATAAAGTACTTGAGTTAAAAAATATTGTTCATTTTTTAAAATAAATTCTGAGGAATAAACAATTGCAATAAATCTTTTACTATTTTATACCACTTCGCTGGATTCGATGAGATATTTATTTGCCTTGGAAAGTACTCCTAATTGAAAAACTGTCAAGTGAATTGGCTTTCTGTCCAACTCTAACCATTCCATTATATACAAAATTAATGAAAAAACTGAAAAAAAGTGATAGCACTTCACTGATAAATGTAATACACGTATTTGTGTTGTGAACTTCCTGAACAAAAATGGTCACAAACATTAAGTAACGATGGAAAAGTGGTGTAAGTGCCTATAGGCTTTAGACACATTGCTGTGTGCTTTACTGGTTACTTCAATCTCACTAAAAGTCAAATGTGAATCAGAAGTCATTGTTCTACTTTATGAATAAGAAATCTGAGATTTAGAAAAGTTGAGAATACTAATGAAATTTACAGAGTTATAAAGATGTGCAGGTGGTTCTTTCTTTAAGGAACACTAGCTTTTTATTAACTGAAAAGTCTTGTTTTTCTTCCTACTCTCTTATGGCTCTTTTCTTTCCTGCAGTTTATGTTAGTTTTCTGCCTGTAAAATTACATTTCTCACAATACATTGCTTAGCTTCCATATAATGTAAAATGTAACATAAGCACACAAACTATCATACAACATTTTGGACATCTGTGACATCATTTCCCAATGCCCCATTAAGTTAGCAGAAATTACATTTTATGGGCAAATGATATTTTCCATTCAATAGTCGGCACATTTATAATTCTTAGTCAATGCATGTTTTCAATTTCACACCATGTGGTTCTGAACTAACAATTTTAGGCCAGTGATATTTGTCTTTGTCTCCCTCTTAATGAACTGAATGTTTCCAAAAACATTTAATAATGCAATTGTATTGCTAACAAAAATAAAGTCATTTCCTCTGCAGAAAATACTGTTAGTAGTCTAAAAGATTCAAATGAATTAGAAGTGACCCATAAGAGTGATTAAGAACAGTTTCATCAAGCTTAGTGACTGGCTTTCCTCAAAATCCAAGAACAGTCTACTTAAGATTCTTTGCCTTAGATATCTTCTCCTTTAAAGCATTCATATTGTATAATTATCACTTCCACGTTGTATAATCATTATCCTAATACTTTAAGAAGGTTTGAAATAGGTTGTGAGCAGCGTGAAGGCAAAGTATGTATTTCTATTTACTATACCACGTTTAACACAGGAAAATAGTAGTATTCTGCTTGGGGTAAGCATTTCACAGATGGATTTTGAAGGACTTTAAAAGAGCTATTTACTTCCCTCTTCTCATAAAGGCTTTTATTTTACAACAAGTACCTTCATGCAGTTAGAACAAAGCATAAAAGTGGCTCCATTACCCAGAGCTTCCTTCATGTTGCTGTCTTCCATCTTATTCTCCATGCTATCACAGCTCTCTTGCTGAAGACCCAAGGCAAATAAAGTTACTAGAAATGTAAATTACTTCTTTACAGCTTGAAGTTACAGCAAGAAAAAAAAATGTATTGGTGAAAAGTTTCAAATTACTTTATACATAATTTGTAAGCAAATCAACAAAAATGATAAATGGTTCAGTGAGCAAGAGTAGTTTACACAAATAGGGTCTTTTTACAAAAGGAAATGTGTCTTATCTTTGTCAGCACTGATATTTTCCATTGGTAAAGTGGCTCTTATAGACCTACAGGAGACAGAAATATATGACTTATTCATAGTTCTACCGGAATACATTTTGGAATAAGTTAGAATTGACTTAAACTACAAAGACAAAGGATAGTCCATAATTTTCTGGCTTTGCTGTTTCATTATATAGGAAGGTAATGGTTTCAATTATTCTTTTTTCAGAGAAAAACAGAACATACTCACTATGAGATGATTTTCCACCAACACTGATCATCATACTGATTTTTGTTCTTAACAAAGACTCTCATAGAGAAAAGAGAGAAATGTGAGTTAAATGTTATTGAAATGTCAAACACTGTTCAAGTTATGCAGTCAGAAATAGGGATGTACCTCAGATTCGTTAATTAAACATTGAAATGCTGGAATCAAATGGTTGTTTTTATTATTTCATGTTTATTGTTGTTCCAAACTCTACTTTTTAATTAGACATGAAATTGCACTTATTTACTCTTTGATCTTTTTGCTATTTTTTTGGTAGCTATTTGAAGCTCTAGAATTTCACGTACTTGTCAAAATGCTTATGCTGTCTGAGGGGAATTACTCTCATAATGGACTAGCTAATGCAGTCTAGAAAATTTGAGATTAATTGGGTAGTGATCAAATAAAGGGGGAAAGTCAATGTGAATGTAAAGGAAGGTGGTTTTCCCTGGCATCATACATCTTAGTCCATAGGTCCATTTTAGAGTTTGGATAGAGCCACTTCTGCCTAGCTTCTGGTTTGCCAGACTGTGTATCATAAAATCACTTCTGTCTCCATAGCTTCTGTGAAACAAGTTGAACATTTCTAAAGTGGGATTCTGATTTTTTGTTTGGCCCAGGCTCTGCTGTAGAAAAGAAGCAACTAATGAATTTTGTTCTCTTCCCTATTATATGTTGCACTCACTATCTTTTGAAGAAAACATCCACTCTTTATTTTCCTTGTTAATAGTTTTAAAAGGTTTGTGTTACATTTAAAATTCTAAATAAGTCTGACTTTGTTTCACTTGTTTTGTTCTCTTGACATTGCAGATCTTTGGTACAATCTTTCTTGATGCTATAGTCCTCTTTCCAACATTTATATAGATCATTAAAAATTCTGAGTTCATCATAAAACTCCCTGTCATTTGCATTAATTTGTGTCTGCTTTTTTCTCCCTTACTGGAATAATTTGTGATGATATTTGCATAACTTTTATAGTCTAGGCTTTTTTGTATTATCAATATTCTCAGTCCACTTTATAACATGGTTATAAAAATATTTCCTGAAATAGTTTAACATTTTATTATTATGAAGCTACTTATTATTTATTGTTGACTGAGTTATACATGTTTTATAAATTTGAGAATGAAAGTGAAGTAGGCATATAACCAGCAACTACTGGTAAATATTTAACAATTACTTCTCCAGGGGTGGGAAAAACACAGCTGTATATCATTTCTGGAATTCCTCAGTGTGAATCCTCCCACTATGACCAACTTCCTGCTACCAGCACTGAATCACTGAACCAGGTGTAGGGATGAGATGTGAGCCATGGGCTTTGGGGAGCAGCACCAGCACCTTGTTTATGTCTACAACCATGGTTTCACGCTCCGAACCCAGTCAATCCCCTGAGATTTCTCTCTGAAAGTGACAAATTTGGACTCTTTTAGCTGCTTCATCTGGAATATAGGTATCACTCTTTTACATTTACTAATAAGAACTAACAATGTATTTCTCTATTTTAGACACTATGCATTAAGTTCCTATTATAGTGCAAGCATGTTTACTTCTCTGCCATTGTCATCCCCTTTGGCTTTGTTTCTTTCTCCTGTCAATATTATTTAGTACAGTCTTTATTTAAATCAAATTTACTTTAATCTGTATGAACATATAACTCACACCAAATACTATCAGGTACTATTGTTAGTTTGCAAATCATACTTTTCCCTAAAGTTGATGATTATGTTTGTAACAATGTATAGTTTCCTTTGTGCCTCTTATAATTTTGTTCACAACTTCCAGTAATCTCTCATTACAGTATCTCTCTGTCTGTGTTTCTCTCTTGCTGCTTTCTCATTCTTTCTGTCTCTCTGTATGTTTCTGTCTCTCTCTATCTCTCTGTCTGTCACTTTCTCTTGTTACTTCATCCAAACAAAAAGACACAAAAGTGGCAGAGATCATAGTGGTGACAATACATTTACCTCCAGTCACAGTGCTTCTCACCAGGCTCTTTGTTCAGCACACACCCATCATTCTGGGATTGCTTTTTCTCATCTCACTTGAGTATTCTTTAGTTTCTCCCCAAAGTTTGTGCTTATCGTTTTTCTACTACACAGTATCTTTTTCTGTATTTGTTTACTTCTTTCTTTTTCATGAAATAACATTTAACTATCAACAGTCTTCTAATAAATACAGATAAATATTTTGAAATTATGTACATCTGAAAATATCTATAATCTGTTCTGTTTAATTGATGATTTGAGAAAGTACAAATTTCTAGATGGAAAATCATTTTCAATCAATATTCTGAAGGCACTTTTTAATTGCCTTCTCTCACCCACTTTTACTGTTAAAGAGACTGAAATAGTTTGATGTCTTTTTATGTGATAATGTTATTATGCACACTCAGAGTTTGTGGAACACAATGCTATACCATTGCTCTGAGTTATAAAATGCTGTGTTAATGTGAAATGTTTTTCTTTATACTCAAATCTCAAAAAACTTTTGCAAAGTGACTATATATATATATATATATATATATATATATATATATCCTCAAGGTCAGAAAAATTTTCCCCGAATTATGTCTTTGATGCTTTCATTTCTCTATTTCCCAGTGGCATGCCTACCTTTTGGACATTGTATTTTCTTAATTTCCTTTCCAATTTTACTATATCTTACTTCTAACTTCTACTTCTATCTATTTATTTCATTTTACTTGGATGATGTCTTCAATTTTACATAATTTCTTTTCTGTGAATTTTTTATTTCTGTTGTCAAGTTTGTAATTCCAAGAACATATTTTCCCCTTCTCTGAATGAGTCTATTATATTCATTACTTCTATCTTGGATGACGTATCTTTATTTCTCTGAGGCTATCAATAACATATTTTTCAGGATTTCTTCTCCTATGGTGTTTATTTTCTCCAAGATTCTTTAACTTTTCCTCTGTTTCAGGTTCTGTATAACATGTTAAGAGACTTTCCAGAAGCCCGGTGATCCTTGGTTGTTTGCTTCTGTTAGTGGGAGGCATTATAAAGCTGACGGCAATTTAACTTGCAGGTGGGACTTGTGATAAGAATTGTCGCTGGAGGCTCTAATGATCTTGCTGGGCCACTTGTTGAAGAAACCCTATGATAAGCTTGATTAAATATTTTTCTTACACTTAATAAATTCTCACAGAAAACAATTTTCTAGTTCTTGCCCACCTCCCTCTCTCTGCACTACTGGAAACTGAACTCCGAGCCTTCACACTGAGCTACATTCCCAGGTCTTTCATTTTTAATTTTGAAACAAGTCACAATAAACAGCTAAGTTGCCCAAGCTGGGCTGGAACTTCCTACCTTTTCCCTCAGGGTGCTAAGATATATGTTGTTCTTTTCACTTGCAGATTTATAGTCTGCCAGTGATTTGGAATCTGGTCAAGAGAAAGTAGGAAAGAGAGTAGAAAGGCCTTAGCATTCAACCTCCAGTTTCCATAGGCTAACTGCATTTTCTTTTTTGGAGGATGGTATTCCAACTCTGTCATGGCCCATGGCACCTCAGTTCTACATTCTCCAGAGAAAGTGTCAGTGTCTTCTGACATAGGACCAGATGGTCAGTTTGTCAAGTTTTGGAAAGGATTCTAAGCATCTGTCTTGGTTACTTTTCTCTCGTTGCTGAGACAAAATACCCAACGCCCAAAATGAAGGAAGGGAAGGTTTATTTAGCTTACAGTTTGTGGAGGTTTCAGTCCATACTTGGCTGGTTCCGAGGCAGAAGGTAGCAAAGCAACAAGAGCAAAGGGGGGAATGGCAGCCGAACAGCAAACAGCCAGAGCAAAAGGGTGAATGGCGGCAAGCAGCCTCTTCCCCTCTCTTACATTGTAAACAGGCTACCCCCACCTGAGGGGCATGTAGCTCTCACATAATTTCCATGTCCTCCTCTTCCACAGGCTCAGGATGTATACAAAGTAAGCACCCTGACCTTCCTGCTGAGTTACTTAGCCAAATCTCTTGACTCCCCAAGTTGACACAATGTATCAACCATAACAGCATCTCATTTCCTAAATAGTTTTTACCCGTACTCAGCGGTTTAATGCTCCTTCGTAGGTATCTTGTGATACTTGATGGTCCCAGATTTTTGAGCCACCTGAAAATTTTGTATATCAGCTGAGTTGTCTGTTAGCTTTTCCTATTGCTGATGTAGGGTTTGGTTTTGTGTTTTGGTTGTCTTTGTTTTCTTTTCCTTGTTGGCTCAGTTAGACTATTATAGATGTTAGGTAGAATTATTATAGGCAGACAATGCTAGGCCCTCTAGGGAGTCAGTGTAGAAGATGAGAACACATTACAAGTGTCTGGAGGTGCATCTGGTGAAGACCAGGCCCCAAGATAAAGATGAAATGACCAGGCCTGCATGCCTGCCCAGGAGATAAGGTAACAGGTATCACTTGGTCCAATAAAATCTAGACAGACATCAGTCACTGTGGTAGGTGATCAAGACCTCCTAATTCATCTCTTCCTAAAGAGATCTTTGTTCTTTCCATGTACACTTGCTAAATGATTTGCTTTCCCATTCGATCAATATTACCTGAGTGGCTACACTTGTAATTTTATTGGTGATCATGTTGTATCTCCTCTTCATTTTATTCTATAAAGCTTCCTTTGGGAAGTGGGCTTGCTGAGAACCCACTTTCAGGCCCCCTCCTATCTCTCGGGAGCTATTTTTCTCAATAAATTGTTTCTTACTCTTAACCTCTGTTCTTCTTTAGAATTCATTCTTTAATTTTGGGGACCATGAACTAGGGTATCTGACATTTAGGAGGATGGTGTTATATTAGTTCCCCTCTATCATTTAGAGACCTCAGTGAGATAATTGGAAGGATATAAGAGTTTATTTTTGTTTCATGGATTGTGTATTGTGACTAGTTTAGGTAATCAGAAATTGTTATCTTTGTTTGTCAATTGCTTATGCCTTCTTTTCTTGCACTTTTTTGTTAAAATGACGATAAATTTAGGTTGAGAACAAGAGAAAATTATGATACTTCTTTGCTGGGGCATTTTAATTCTGCAGGCAAGGTCTTACATGCCTGTTTTGTAAATGCTGCATTTGAACTTACTGCATTTGCTGAATTTACTGGTGTGCCTTGTCTGACCTCTTTGACTTTTGTGGTTTGTTATCATAGACAGCATTGTTAAGGAAAAGGAATGTTAGTGCATCCCTTAGTGGACTTTGGTACTAATCAATATGTGAATTCATGAAAGGCTGTAAAATGGGTCTTTTATGAACTCTAGTTTATATTTAGGAAATATATATGCCTTTTAATAAATCATAGGACTTTAACTTCCAGTTAAAAAGCGATAGGTTGCCATCTATTTCTAAGACTTGGAGGCCAGGTTTTACTGAGACAATCTAGCTTTCCACCATTTATATTCTAGGGGGAATGTTGAGCCTGTTCTACTTGAGTTTCCTTTTAAATCTGATGTTCCACTATTGCAAGGCAGCCTTATCTCTTCAAATTCAAAACTCTCACTTTGTAGGCTGAGGGTGATGACTCAGGCAAGTTTTCCCAATAACCCACTGTGAGCGTGAGAAGAAAAGATTTCCTTTTTCTGATGTCATTTCTTCTCTTTTCCTGTGACTTTGTACTTTATGTTTTAGGAAAGATATTTCTGTTAAAGATTAGAGAGGGAAGAACCCTAACCTGTCTCAACCTTTCCGTCCTATTCAACCGCAAAAAAACTTTTAAGTTGACTGCCTAGAAAAATGAGCACTTGTTAATTCTGAAGACAGGGAGGTCATCTTAGATGAGGAGCACACTTCTGTCTCTAGGTCAGATGAGACATTGCAATTTTGCCCATCCAGGAGAACACACATGAAAGCGCTGTCCCTGCTTAAGTGTTCTAGGCAACAGTCTCCTGAGTATGGGAAACCGAGCCTGACACCCCATGGAAAGAACTGACTTCTGGTTGAGGATAAAGGAATTATTCCCTAAACACATAATTTAAGGGATCAAAACACTTTCAGTTTGGGAAAGAATTTCCAAACTCCTACTTCTCCTGTTGCCCTCCTAGCCCTGGTTCTCATCATTTATGTGTATGGGAGGGAAATGCTTTCACTAATGTGTAAGTCATGGTTTCTGGATGATGGTTACAAATATTAATCTGTAAGCTTCAGAAGTGTGTTGTTAAGGAATAACACCTAGGTGATTGGATAGACAGAACAAATGACTTCTGTTCTTTTTTACTCTAGGACACAGGGTAGGATTTTTCTGAGCCATTACTTGTCTCTAGCTATCTCTGCAAGTGATCTCTTTTGCAGGCTGAGAAGTGCTTCAACCATTTCCAGTTTACCCTTTGATTTTTTATCCCTCACTCTCAAAGAATTGGCAAGCAGTTCATCAGGACTCGCTATTTTTCACAACCTTTTGGCTGTAACTGGGATAGCTTTGTCTTTTCCCTTTCCACTGGGACAATGCCTGAAAGTCCAGTTCTCCTCCTGGGAAGAGCTATCCTATCTTTTTCAAATACTATAATATACATACACCAAGGTCAGGCACTCATCCACCCTCTCCTGAAGAACAAAATTAGTCCTGAACTGTGGGCATCTAAACATAGAGTAGGGAGAGCAATAAGAGCTGTCCTGATGAATATTGCACTAATTTTTCTCAGAGGAGACAATACCTTAGAAAGCCTAAGGTTAAAGAAGGACTGTTGCCCATAATTGACAACCTAAGGGCACAAGGCTTACTTACACAGTGTAACAACCCTTGCAACACTTCAGCATTGGTACCTCAAAAACCCAGTGGAGAGTAGTGATTGGTAAAGGGTGTTAGATTGGTAAATGAGTCAGTAGTGCCAATCCACCCATCTAATCCATATTCTCTCCTTTCTCAGATCCTGAAAGATGCCACTTGGTTTCCAGTATTAGACTTAAAAGATTTCTTCTTTTGTATTCCTATACTTAGAGATTCCCAGTTTCTTTTTGCCTTTGAAAGTACTCACGACCAGACCTCTCAACTGACTTGGACTGTGCTTCCTCTTGGGTTCAGAGACAGTCTTCAACTTTTAGTGCAAGTGCTTTCCCACAATTTGGAGTGCTATCTCTTTCAAAAAATGTCTCCTACCCTTAACCTCCATTGTTCTGTAGCATTCACTCTTTGATTTTCGGGAACACAAACTCAGCATATCTGACATCTACCAGACTGAGATTTATGTTATTTCCCCTATATCATTCAGAGACCCCAGTGAGATGACTGGGAAAAGGTAAGAGTTTGTTTTTGAATCATGCATTATGGATTGTGACTCATTTAGGTAATCAAAAATTGTCATCCTTTTTTCTCAATTGTTTATTCCTTCAATTTTTATTGTTTATTTTTTTTAACCTTTATTTTCTGTTAAAATGATGATACATATAAGTTGAGGTCAAGAAAACTTATGAAAGGACATTTTATTTTTACAGGCAAAATCTTGTGTTCCCACTTGGGGGGTTGGGAACACCCCTATAAAAGGCGGTAGGGATAAGAGCTTGTGGGCTTTCAGTTGTGAAGCCCACTACAACTTCATGATAATTGTCTATCCTCTGTCTTTTCCATCTCTTCTGTTCAAATAAACCATCTTTTGTTATGCTACATTTTGCCTTTTTATACTTCTTTACTGGTGCCAAATTTAAGATTGAGGGAGCTGCATTTTTAGCAGAGCACTGACAAGGCATGGCAAGTTGTTCACCCCTGGATGTAACATTGCTCCTAGTGAGCAAACCCAACTATCAATTGGATGGTACTGCATGATAAACAGAGACAAACACAGTGTGCTGGTGGGTTGAAAGGCCGCTATTCCTCTCTAGAGAGACAATGTGCCTTCCCCCTGTCTGTGAAAGTGTTTTATTAAAGTCATTTCTCTACACTACAAGTCAGGGACAGATTCTAAGCAAGTCAGTTACCTTTTACAGAAGGCTTCTAAATGGCAGTTTTGTAATTCCTCAAAGAACACATAATACCCAATGTGAACCCTACATTCAATTATTAAATGATAAAAATGTAACTGCCCTATGTTATACAAACTTTGATTATTTTTGATATATCTTTGCTCCCCCAAAACCACACATACACACACACACACACAAAATAATAGATGTCAATTTCAGATACCTTTTCAACTTCTAGGGAAAATTGTTCTTAGGAAAAAGAGCAAACTCAGACTGTATCATTTATAACATTTATAGTGTGATTAATTTATGATTTCTAGTAGTGTTTATATTTTGTCCTTAAAAGAGGGAGGATGTTTTAAAGGAATGGAAGTATACTGATGAGACCTCAGAAATTAAATGCAGGAGAATCTTTTTTTTTTTTTTTTTTTGTAGTCTACTTTCCTGTGACTCTACAACTAAATATTCTGTGTTTTTGAAGCAAACATAATATGTATACTCAAGCTGTATCAATCATGTAGGCTCTCTCCTTTGGCCCATGATGCTAATGTAGATTATAAGAAGAACTGAATATCTAGAGATATGTTTAAAATATCCTACATATTTTCTTGATCAGCAAGGTGGTATAAACATACCTCACATCTATAGTAATTATCCATTAGGCCAGTGTAAGTGGGCATTATGTTATCAATAAATATAACGAAGGTCAGTTTTAGGATGAGAACACTTCTAAATTGGTTCATAAAGAATATATATGTGTTAAATAACAGCATTCATTTTGGAAAATAAATGAATTCACATGTGTTTAAATGCAAAAAGTCACATTTCTTTTTTTTTTTTTCTTCCGGTACCAGGAATTGAACTCAATACCTTGCACTTGCCAGGCAGGCACTTTGCTCCTGAGCTAAATCCCCAGCCCCTCAAAAACGTCATATTTCTTAATACACAGAATATAGTTTTTTACTTATTGTAAAGTGTTAAAATACCTATTAACATGATATACTTTAGCAATGTGTGTTGCTCTTTGAAGGCTAACGTAAAGTTATCTTTTAAATTAAATTAAACATTTTCATTTTAAGCCAGCAATTCTCATGTCTAACTATATCACAGAGGAAGTCCAGCTTAACTGGATACAGCATAGTGACTGAAGAAACCACAAAACTAGTTTTTATATGTTTTTACATTTCTTGACAAATCCTTATTAGGTCTCTTTAAACCTTAATTTATTTCAGACTAAGGTTTTATAAGCACCTGCCAATTTATACTTATCCTTTTAAGAATAGAAATTGATTTTCCAATAGAGGTGTTTGCTTACTCTAGGGAATAGACACAGATTAGAAAGAAAATTGCTGTGAATGCTTTTTTGGAATCCTTCAATTTTATTTCACTGTTTGCATTAATTACACAAGTTAAAGGACCCATGGCAAAATATGACCACAAGAACAAACTTAGTCTTCGGAAACACGAATTATTTTTTACTGAGTAAAAGAATAACTTTCACGGATAATTATAAATTAGAATTAATAGATTGTTAATTTTAATAGGCTATTAAAAATAAAGAAAATGTCTTTAAAATATAGAAAGTGTAGGAAAAAAAATAACAGTTGATGATTTCCCCAATGTAGCAAAGATTCAACCCAACCACACACTCTGCCAGCACCCCCTTCAACAACTCACCCTGCTCTGTATTTCTCATCAAAAACTACACAGCAATCTGGAGTATTCTTGCCTTTTCCTAGGAGGTTTAAAGAAACTATCATTTTAAAATATGAAATAAAGAAGAACCTATTGTTTAATAATATATTGTACTAAGATGAGAGATGAATAATTGAACGTGAAATTTAATCTTGATTATTGTTCAAGCTGATAAAATTTTTACAAAGCACATAGGCTTGCAGAAGCCATGACTTATGATACTTTCTCTAATTATCTATTTCCTATAATAATAAATGTATTGAATCCATATTAAAGTCATCTCGGTTTTTAAAACTAAAATATTCATATTCTTTTTTGTGAAAATAAACTAATTATGCCTGTAAGCAAAGTGAATTAAAAATTGGTGCCATAATAGTTGTCATTCCCTGACATATAGTTAATGAAGTTAAGACTATATTAACTGAAAATAAGATAGTTAGGCAACCACTACAGTGCACATATTTATGTATACATATATGTGTGCATACATGTTGTGGTAGATTGACAATTGGTGGTCAACTTATAAACCCCAGCTGAACTGAGTGAGTGTGGTGCTGGGTATGGGAGGCCCACCTGGGGACTGTTGCCAGCAGCATAAGAAGCAGAACTGGAGAAGTTAGGCTGTTGAGAGCTGAGAGACGCTGTTGGGAGCTGGTAGAAGCTGTAAGGAGCTGTTGGTTCTGTTGGAGGAACTTGTCATGCTGGATTTCCTAATGAAGTTGGTTGTTTTCATCCTCCGAGGAGCTTGGAGCCTTCTTGGCACTTTGGGGCTTCAGTTCACTTTGGGGGTGCTCAGTTCCTCACTCTGAGCATCACTTTCTGCCTCCAGAGGGGAAGATGGTGCACAGCCAGTCTCCTGGAGAAGCTTGCTGCGTTGGCTTCCTCATGGGAACTTGGCTTTCCTGATCATCAGAAGAGCTTAGAACCTCACTGTTGCTGAGGATGGTTGTGGTACCTTTAGGGGGGCTCTGGTTCTTCTGAGCATTGCTTCCTGTCTCCAGTGCAGATCCCTCAGCCTGCTAACACAGACTTCCTTCATCCTCCTGGCACAGACTTCCTAGATTCCACCCCTGGCTTTCGGGCCTTCCCAGCACAGATCCATGAAACAGGCCTGCATGAGATATTGTTATGAGCTCTAGCTTTTCAGCTGGACTCATGCAGGACATTCCTGTAGGATCCAGGCCCTCAGCTAGATTCTTGGTCTCAGTGTGTGGACAGATTTCCTGCACTCTCTTGTATATGATTCTTTGGATGACTATTATTAATAATTTATAAAATGTGTCCTGTACATGATGTATTGTTTCCCCATGCAAAAGTCCCCCAAACTATGACTCATGTAGATGCACATATGCATATATATATATATATTTTATTTAAAATTAAATAAGACAATTAATTTCCCAAGCAATGGTCTTGGATACTTCATTAGCACTAATGAAAGCTTTAAAATACCACCCTCTCCATCACTCTCCCCACTACAAATCAGCAGAGGTAACTGAAATAATACATATTTAGTCTCTTAGACCCAGATTATGAGTTCACCTTACCTTTCATAGTGATCACGGCATTATTTAGCACTTGTTGATAGCACCTTTGGCAATTTGGCATACAGATTATTTATTCAGAGTTAACCTCTTTTACTGCACTAAAAAAGTAGTATGCAAACTGGTTTGGGTTTATCATTATATTCTAATGCCCTCCAGGTTTCTAGTCAAGTAGGTGTGAAATTAATATATGTTGGGTGAACAATTAAGACAACCATTGTGTTTCATAAAATGTCAATTATTAAAGCTGTATATTTATTCTGCTTCATAGACAACGTGTAAATGTTGGTATAGGTTTAAATTCTGAATTCTTCCCATTGTCCATGTGAGTATATTGGAAGAGAAATAGACAAACAGCAAAAAATAAACATTTAATTGTGGGTGAGAAATAGGGGAAAGAAGTTAAAGATGTGGTGAATATAACAACTAAACTAATTAATCAGGGAACAATAAAAGCACATCATCAAAACAGGTGCAAATTTTCCTCAAAATAAGAAACTTTAGTTAATGGACATCTTAACCTGAAATACAGTTTTCAGTATCTTATAACTTTAAATACAATTTCTGAGGCTGTTTCTCACTCTCTTGAATGAGAATCAAACTTTTAGGGTGATGAGGATGAAGCTAGGAAGGAACTCTGATCTACATGTATTATAGGAGGTCCCATTGCCTAAGTGAAAGCTAAAACAGGAGCTGTTTTCTTTCTTTTTTTGTCTTTTTTTTTTTTTTTGTCTTTTCTTCCGGTACCAGGAATTGAACTCATGACCTTGCGCTTGCCAGGCAGGCGCTTTGCCACTGAGCTAAATCCCCAGCCCTAGGAGCTGTTTTCATAATTTAAATTCTTAATGTTTAATTGTTAACTGTTCACATATAAGGAATTTCTGTCTAGTTAGCCTTAGCTGCAGAAATCAGTTCTGTTGAGAAGGGTATGCAAACATTGTTGACTGAAGCATTCAACTGTTTGCATCATTTCCTTAACTCTTAATTCAAGGGTAAGAATTGTTCTTTGAAGGATATAATAGCTGTGATACTTGAATCTGCTTGTGTTTCCCCAATGCATTCATATGTATGGATCTTCCTGGGCTCTAACCCCAGATCATACCACAAAATGATTCTGAAAGGTAACTTAATCAAAACACTTTGATAAGCCATCAAAGCCTGAAATTGTCTTTTGCTAACATTCAATAGAACACATTGCTACATACTAAGAACTGATAGCTCAAAAGCCAATTGATGTCACAGACAGTGCTAAAGTGGTTCATGAATTTGAAATGACAACAGATGCTTTGAAAAGGAAAGCCGGCTGGATTTTGATTGAACATGCTAATTTTCAAAAGAATCATTCCCTAGCTCAATTTTACACAGTGAAACCTGTTAAGGCTATTTGAAAATCACAGGAGATGATGGTAAAATAATACTGAGTTCAATTATCCATTATCAGAGGAAGAGATGCCAGCATTCCTTTGGTCCCTATGCAGGCTTATTTGAATACACAGTATAAAAGGGGAGTAGTGAGATGATTCAGGGGACAAGTGGCTGTGTGTTTAGGGAGTTACCAGGGTGAATAGATGACAGAATTTGGGAATACATTCCTGCTAATTTGGTTTTGCTCTGAGATTAAAATTTTAATTTCTACCACTTGAGAAAAAAGAGTTAAACAAACAGCCTCTGTCCTTAAGGCAAGATTAAATTGAAACTTTTATCATGGGGATCCATAAAGGATGAGATTAAAAATTCTCATCAGTCAGTGAACTTTAGAAAATATTTAAGTGTAAGATTTCATGGCAGAGATGTTTCTTTAGAGCTGAGTTTCTCTTAGCTACAGACAACTAAGTGTATCTATGACTTAGTGAATTGATCAATAAATTGATAGCAGTTTTAAACCTCCCTTTACAAAAATACTTTAGAAATTCTCCTGATGAAACCAGTATGATAGGGTAGCCCTATATACCAAAAACTCTGTCTGATTTCAGGGTGACTCCGGTATTAGTAATTTTCACATTACTAGGACAAAATCTTTGACACTAGCAACTTAAAGAAGAAATTTATTTTGGCTCACAGTTTCAGAGGGTTCAGTTTATTATTCTAACCATGACTCAAAGGTGGAATTGGAATGGCAGAAAAGAGTGGTGGAGGAAAGTTGTCCAACTCACAGTAGTCAGAAAGCAGAGACACGGCAAGAGCCAAGCCAAAAGACATAGCCTCCAAAGGCATGAGTACAGTGATCCGCCTCTTCCTATCGGCTGCAACGAAGTTCCGCTATGTCCTCACCATTGGATTAATCCAGTGAGGAGTATAATGTCCCCATCATACATTCACCTTCTGAAAGCTCTACCTCTGTGCACGTGAGAATCTGGGGGGCATTCTAGATCTAAACCCAAACCTAAGTAAACACATATAATCTTTATTTAAACTATTACTCCTCCTAAATATTTTCTAGCAATTTGATACCCCACCACCACCGGTAATTTACTCTTCTAAGGTTATTCTAGTGATACACAGTTTGCATAAGTCAAGGCTGGGATCAGGAGGAGATGAATAAGGAATTCACTTGGGGAACAAAATTATGAGAATGCCAGAAAACTATGGAATAAAGGTAAAGGATAGTTTATGCCAAAAAAAAAGTGATAATAACATAGCAGAAGTTGAAGATAATAAAAAATGCTATCTGCTTTCCAGCTCTGAATTGCGGTGCAGTGATGGGAAGCATTTCCCTGCAGGTTGCTCTTTTCAGCCTCCAGAGACACTGCACCCTCCCGTCCACAGATCCCTCACCAAGGTGGGGTTATGCCGGTTGACAATGAGATGCGGGCAGGCTGGGAAACCTGGGAACCTACATTTCTCAATTAAAAAATAAAAGCCTTTATATTTTTAAAACAATTGATTCAATATATGGGGGAATTTTGTAAACTAATATAAAGATACACACTTTTTCCATTTTTTATAGGCCACATCAGAATGTAAGAATAAGATAACTTGACACAGCAAATAATTACCCTTTTTTTCATTAAGGAGGTAGCATAGTTCCACAGGTAAATTGACTTTCTTTTCTTCCTCTACTAATCTGTATTAACTTCTTTGAAATAAAATTAAACACTCTTTTCTCAAATAAAAACATTTTGTGTTATAAACTTAGTAATATTGTTTCTGATTGACTAACAGTCAGAAGGTTTAGGAAGAACAAAAGAATTTCATCCCTATGGAGAGCCAAAAGATCCAGTTTAGAAATCTGTCTGTAGAGGAGATTAAATGAGATGCACTGGAAATATTTTTAAACTTTTAAATCCTTCTTAGAGAGTTACTGAAATGCCATTTTAATACAGAGTATATGCTTCTGAAACAATGGCTGAAGTATCCTGTCTAATTGACTACCCAGGTAGCTGAGGTCACATGTAACAATCAAGGTGACAGACATCTTACAAATGTATCAGTTGAAAAAGTAAAACTAAATGAATCATTAAATAATTTTATACTAGTCTTAAAAAATAGTAATAGAAATGTAATCTCAGATGTGTCACATATTAGCTATTTTCTTATTAATTTTAAAAATAGAATATCTCATAGTTCTCTAATTCAAGAAAAATAAGTGTTCCTTGTTCCTGTTTTAAGTCCTAAAATTTTTATAATGAAATATGTAGGTTATCATTTATATGGTAAATTTGCAAATTTATATAATGTATATGATACAGATATATGATATATGTGATATACACATAAATTTTATATATATATACCTTGTTCTTTCCATGTTTGGTTGAAACATTAGTAACATTTTATCTGTTTCATTATTGTATTGACTTATTGATGGATTTTTTGAGACAGACTTACAATATTACTCAAGCTCTTTTTATGTTGCCCAATCTGATCTTATACTTTTGGATTGAATCCGTTCTCCTGTCTCACCCTTTCAAGTCGCTAGGTCTAGAGATTTGCATCACCATAACTGCCTGAAAGTCAATGAAATTTTATTTTATTTTATTTTTATTTTTATTTTTTTTTGGTTTTTGTCCGGTACCGGGAACTGAACTCACGACGTTGCGCTTGCCAGGCAGGCGCTTTTGCCGCTGAGCTAAATCCCCAGCCCTCAATGAAATTTTAGGTGGAACAGATATCACATATATCAATGTCACTATATGTATGTGAAATTATAAAAATATGAAAAGTCACTTGCTATAAATCTAGGGCCCTTTTTCTGTTCCTACTGTTCTTCCTCTTCCTTCTTTTCCCTTCTTCCTCACCCTTCTCTCTTTCCACTTCTCTTTACCTTCTCTTCCTCCTTCTTTAAAGTCTTTTTCCTCCTTGTCATTTTGTTATTAATTGGAACCAACCAGAATATGTAGCTAAATCAGCATAACAAGAAGGTGCTCTGAATGTAGAAAAAATTAGCTAACAGCAAACAACAGAAAACAGACAGTTAAAGCCCAGTGCAGCAGGAAGAGACGTGTAAGGTAATTACAAGTTTTCTTTCTTTTTTTCTTTCTTTTTTTTTTTTTTTTTTTTGGTGCCAAGAATTGAACTCAGGAACTTGCACTTGCCAGGCAGGCATTTGTACCGCTAAGCTATAGTCCCAGCCCCTATAAGTTTTAAAATGTAAGCTAACCTTTAATTGATTTAGTCATGTGAAAGAGATTTTAAAATGACAGATTTTGTGCAATAAAGGATTTAGCTTTAAATGGCAATATGTGAAAATTGAGGAGAATCTTCAACAATTTAAAGGAATACTTTCTGAAAACGCCTTTGATGCATCTCTCATTGTACTACATAATAAAGTTATGTATCTTATTTAAAGATATATGAAATATATCTTATGCATCTCTAAGCGGATTTACTTTTTTCTTTTCAAGATGTTTTATGGGAGATAAATAATATAGTTGACCATTTAACAGGCCTCAGAAGAAAAAAATTTGAAATCATTTGCCAATAATTTTACATCATGCTCTGGAAATCATGATATTTTAAATTACAGATATTGGCTCATGTAAAGTATAAAACATGCACATATTTTGGAGAAGACTTTAGCTCATTTGTTTTTCATTCTCAGCAAATAGGAGAAATGAAAAAGAGGGCAGCCACAGAGAGGAAATTTCATAATGATAAGCAAGAGAAGGAGAGAAAAAGCAAGACAAAAGAAAGAAGCACTGAAGAAAAAAAAAAGCTGATGGCATAGATTCTGTATCCCTGACACTTCTGTTCAAAGTAACAATTTTGTCTTTAACATACATGTATGCCGAGTTATTAAAAATGAATGGCACAAACATAGACTAACCCAAAAGTTTTAGATTATGAAACTGAAGGAAGAATTTGCAGGTATGTTTTTTCTTCAAAAAGAACTATTTTCTTTTTATGTCAATCTTATTTGAACCCCTGCTGGTTAGACATCAAGATTACAGTTGTGCTTTTGTGAACATCGCTATTACCTACTCCAACAAATATGTTCACGAAAAAATATTTGTCTACATTTCTCTCCTTTGTTTTATTCAGGGAAAATCAAGCTTTGTTATTTATCCAGGGAAGTGTAATTTCTGCTTTTACCCTTAGAAGAAACTAGAAAACTAATATTTCTACATTCCTGCCTCTCTGTCTCTCTCTCTCCTCTCTCTCTCACTCCCTTCTCTCAACACACTGCATAGTTTAAACTGTCATAATTCATCACTTTTATGTCCACATTCTGTCATTCTTTTCCTTCCCAACATATGGAAAATCAATATTAGCAGTAAATATTATCAAATTAAATTTTATATCTTACATGGCTCCTTATTCCTTTCCTACATATGTATCAAATTCTGCTTGTGTGCTAAGCATTTACATTATGAGCATAATGAACAAAACAGTCAGTGCCTCCCTGGAGATGACATGCTTGATGATACCATTGCTTTTCCTTGTTCTAACTAGGAATAATCAGCTCTAACATAGCCATACTAGTCTTCTCTGCAAGGCCTACAAACACTGGTCTAAGATGGCTGAGTATTTTAAGCAGTTGACAAACACTAGAAAATTTACCCAGCAATTAAGTGATGTTTTTATGACAACAGAAACATGCAAAATCAAAAGCAAAAATAAGGTTAAAAAAGTTACTGCACTTTTAATTCTACCTACCCAAAATTACCATTGTTTGCAACTGTGATGTGTTTATACGCAAATGTTTTGTTATTATTTTTATTCAGTTCCACTAAGTCAATACTGATTTAGCATGCATGCAGGTCTCAATAAATAGATTTCATTTCCTTTTTGCTCTTTTCATACACAAAACTTGACCCTTTGCAACAAAAATATCCATGCCAGTCATCGTTCTTCTCTCAAAACATAGTGGCAGGGGACAGAAGGCAGTTATCTCATTACAAAGTTATAAGGATCTTAGTTTGTGTTTAACAGTGCACAACCACATAAGAAAAGCTGAGCTGCGGCTATAAGCAGGTTTATCTCAGGAGCAATTGTATTTGAAAAAAGACAGCTATCTTGGCTCTTACCGGTGACAGAGACACTCCTCTGAGGCTCTGAGTTCATGCTGAGTGATTTCCAATTAACCCATTTCAATAAATGAGTGTTTCCCCTGGTTCACAGGAGAGCTAGCCTTGCACGTCACATTTTCTTTTCACAAGACTCCTTTTGCTGCAGTCCCCGTGCAGTTATTGTATTTACTTTTCACATCTGTCAGTGTATGTCATGCATTTCCTTCTATATATTTAAGAATCAATTGGCAATTGTAAGAAATAATTATAGAAACAAGACATCCAAATAATAAAATGTGTCAAATGTGTTATTAGAAGGGTAGAAATGTGGAAAATATTTGTAACATGTTGAAAGTTGAAATCTTTGGTCAATAAATTGCTCGTACATCAGCAAGAAAAATTCTAACACCGATTACAAAAAATAATGAACAAAGGTTGTAAACAGCCAGTCACTGGAAGAGGAAACACATGAGGACAACCAACAAGGGATGATTTTCACTCTGAATAATGATCCACAAATGCAATTATTAAAAAGCTACAAAATATATGATATTGCCTTTGTGTTAAAAAGAAACCAACAACAAAATTCCAGTAGCATAAATTCAGGTGGATTCATTGCTTCTCCTTGCTGTCTCTTATTCCTGATTCAGGCCAGCACTGTGCTCAGTACTGCCATAACAGACTACACCAAAAGCACACAGAAAACATATGACTGTCATACCTGACAGTAAGAGAAAAACAGACCTCTGATGTGACTCTGCCTGTGTATACATGTTTTTGTTCAGAGGTCACTTCAACTCAGAATTCATTTGGCAGAAACAATTAAATGGCCACAGCCAATCGTAGACCTACAGTTACATTAGGGACTTATTTATTTTCTCCCCCTTCCTTGTCCAGAAGGCATACTCCACGAGGGACTGAAGGATCATACATACTCTACCCTGTTTCCAATGTAAGTCCCAGACTATTGCCTGGTGCATAGTAATTGCTCATCGAAGAGTCATTAAAAAAAATAAGAAATACATTTTATAAAATTTGTCACATTCAGTTTTTTTAAAAAGACTCATGGTCCCAAATGTTAGCAAGGAAGAAATACTACGGATATTTCTATGCACTGTTAATAAAAGCTCATACAACCACTATGAAAATCAGTATGGAGATTCCTCAAAAAACTAGGAATTTCAGTTAACTCCATATATTCAGTTAACTGAAACTAGAAATTTCAGTTAACTCCATATATTTCCTCTAGGTATCTTCCTAAAACAGTTTTAAAATATCATATTATGGGAATAAATGCTTACCTCTGTTTCCTGAGCACAACTCATAGGAATTAAATCTTGAGAGCTGTTTATATCCCTACACACAGATGTACAGATAAAGAAAAGGTGAGATATATAAACAAAGGAGTACTACTCAGTCATAGTGAAGAAAATACTTGAGTCATTTGTAGGAAAACAGATATGCCTTAAAATCATAATACTAAGTGAAATAAATCAGGCACAGATGGTTAAATATCACATGGTTTATCTTATATAGGAAACCCAAAATATAAATAATTTGAAGTGGAAAAAAGGATAGCTGATAGGAAACAGCTAGGTGGATGAGATGGGAAGGGAACTGAGGGTTGGGAATATGGGAAGGGTAAGAAAGGAGTGAAAGGGATGAAGACCCGATCTGTATAGGTACCAGTTTCCCAAGATGAATGCAATTAATTTATATTGCAAAATATACTGACAAAATTAGAAATAAAAATAGGCAAATTTATATTTACTTTTTCTGAAAATCGATCTGTGGATACACAACAAGATTACTGAGAGGTTCAGGCATGCTATTAAAGAGAATGATAGTTGAAGAATCTATTCTAAAGATCAATTCCATGCCTCCCACACTGTAGCAATAGGTAGTACTTAGCACGAGTGGTATTTACTTTGGGTCACAGGTCAACAACAATTACAGTCTGGTTTGGGGGTCACTGTTAAGCCATGCCTTCAGGAAATAAATCTTTTAACAATTTCATAATGTTTTTTGCTTGTTGGTTTGCATTTTCCACACATATATTTTGAGATAGTCATAATTTTTGCTCCGATTTTTGCTTTTTGTAAAATTTCCCAAGGAAGTCAGAAAAAACTAGTCCAGTTCACAGTAGCAAGCATGGTCACCGTAACAGTAAAGAACCACAGTGATTTTCTCCCTCACCACTTCCTTCCAGCTCCAACTGATTCCATGACAGTGACAGTGTAAGTAAGATGTGACTGCATGCAGACCATTACTGGGGCTCTATTTCTCCCCAGTATGTAATGTATCCATTCCCAATCAATCCAAGAAACTATTTCAAAAAGCTTATCCAATATTTTATTTGATGCTATTGTTACCTACAGAATAATATATTTAGAGTATATGGGAGATAATACTTAGAGTACATTTATATATTGGACATATAAATGCAAGCATGTTGTATTTTGTGAAGTCATCTCAGGACTTCAAGTCAAAAGTGGTTACTTGGAGAATGAAACACATTTGTCAGCACCTTACTACATCGTGTACGTATCTTTTTTTGATTTATAACAGTTTTCTAACAGTGAACTCAGAGTGTTTGGGTCTGAATACAGAGTAATGAACAAAGGAAGTACACATCTTTGACCTCAAGATGTTTTGAGGTGGGAAAAAGCACAAATCTTTTCATTTCAAGTCAATTTTAGAAAATATGTACTGTAGTAAAATCCACTTCAAGTGATCTAAGATATATTCTTAACCGAGTTTTGGAGAAAAACGGGATGCTTTGTGAAGCAATGGTTTTAAAGTAAGCTAATAGAAAAATACCTCAAAAAGGTCAATTAAATTGAAAAAAATCTCTAACAAGACTGAAGAAATAAAGGAAGAAATAAAGACAACATAAGTTAATTGTTCTTTACAGAAAATTATTTTTTTTTCTTTTAAATAACTTTGCCCAGTAGGGAATTCAATTAATTTCATGTTCAACTTTATAAAACTATTAATCATTTCTCTATATGTATATCTATTGATATTTTTAATCCTCATTAGACAAATATTTATCACACTTTACTTGCCAAATATTTTAAAAATCACCAAAGTTTTAGGAAAAAAGAAAAAGGTTTTAACAGTGGGTATAAAATACAGAAAATGAAACCAGATTCCAAGATTTTATTATTTGCCTCTTTCTTTTTAAGTAAAAAAATAACTATGATATTTTGAATATATCTAAATACATAGACACATGAGTGTATCTACATATTTATGTTTATATAGATCTATGTACAGCTATAAATTTATTTTTTAAATTTTAAAAAGTAAAAAAACTAACAAAACAAAAATGAAAACAAAATCAAAACAACACAAAAGCAGCAAAAAAGATACATGATCTCAAAACAAAATGATAGGAATTATCAATGGTTGCTACATTACATTCTGTTATCTTCAACAAAGTTGCAGCTATATATTTAAATATATAGTGAGAACATATAATAACAAAATATATATATTTCATATATATATGAAATTTCTATGTATCATCTTTCTATCATCTACCTATCATTTGCTGGAAGTTTCTGATCATAAAGAGATCTAATTCTATTTGACTGACATCCTAATTTCTTGAGCTCTGAGAACTAAAAGCCCACTCTTCATGTCAGGACAAAGAATCTTGTCAGTCTTGACTCTGATAGGTAGGGATTTTGAGGCAAAAGTCTTACAGTTACAATGTTATTATTTAATTAAAAATGCTTATGAATGGGATCATATATGTCTATAATAATATGCATATTTTATAGACTGTCAAAAATGGCAGACTCTAGCCTGAACTATGAAATTCCAAGCTCATTTTCCTGTCTATTTCTCCCTCGTCTTTTCCACCACAGTTAAAGACAATTGGATGTGTGATGCTACTCAGCAAGGAGAGATACCTTTTTGTCCTTCACATTTTGTACTCAACAAAATAGCAAGTCCTGTCAGCCTAATGAGAGACGTGCATCCCTCACCTATCAATTCCTAAATGTCGCTAAAACACTGTGTAAGAGAGCATGCTTATTTCTACCCTGCAATGGCATTTGAGCTGATAGACAGAGCGATGTCTTGCAGATATGTATCACATGGCATCATGCTTAGCTTATCACTTTCTAATAATTTTAATTGTTCTGCCAATGTACCACATGTTAAGAGACTGAGCCCCCGCCCATGGTGCTACTGGGAAGCAGTGGAACCTCTGAGAGGTGGGGCCCAGTGGAAGGAGGTTGTACCCTTGTGTTATGGTTTGGGGGAGATTTTGTAAGGGGTAGCAATATAACACAGAATACATATTTCATATGATTCTTTATAATAGTCACTCAAAGAATGATACACAAAAGAGCTCAGGAAATCTGTCCATGCACTATGACCAAGGAAACTAGCTGAGGGCCTGGATCCCACAGAAATGTCCTGCATGAGTCCAGCTGAAGACCTAGAGCTCATAACAATGCCTCCCATGAATCCAAATGGAGGTCCAAAGACCACGGCACACCTCACGCAGGCCTGCTTCACAGATCTGTGCTGGAAAGGCCCAAAGGTCAGTAGTGGAAGCTAGAAAGTCTATGCTAGCAGGATGAAGGATCTGTGCTAGCAGGCTGAGGGATCTACACTGGAGCCAGGGAGGAACATGCAAAGTAAGAACCAGAGCTCCCCTGAGAATTATTACAGCCATCCTCAGTGACAGTGAGGTCCCGAGCACCTCCAGCGATAAAGCTGGCTGAGTTCCCATCAAGAAAGCCAACTCAGCAAGCTTCTCTAGGAGACTTGCAGTGCACCATCTTCCCCTCCAGAGCCAGGAAGTGCTGCTCAGAGTGAGGACAAGAGCTCCCCCAAAGTGAACTGAAGCTATTCTCAGTGCCAACAAGGTCCTTGGAGGATGAAAACAGCCAAGTTCATCAGGAAAGCCAGCAAGATAAGCTCCTCCAAGAGAAGCAACAGCTCCCTACAGCTTCTACCAGCTCCAACAGCGTTTCTCAGCTCCCAACAGCCTTTCTCTGCTCCTTCTCCAGTTCTGTCTCATGCTGCTGGCAACAGTCCCCAGGTGGAGCTCCCATGACCAGCACCATGCTCACTCAGTTCAGCTGGGGGTTATAAGTTGACCACCAGTTGTCAGTCCGCTATACCTTGGAAGGGATATTAGAACCTTAACCTCTTTCTCTCTTCCACGTAACACGAGCAGCTTTGCCCTATCATGTGCTGTGTTGTATAAGGTGCTGCCTTGCCACACATCAAATACTCAGGGTCAACCAAAGATGGACTAAAACCTCCGAAACTGTGAACCAAAACACATGTCTCATAAATGGATTATCATGAATATTTTACTGGAAAGCTAACATACCTTACCATGTCCAACTAAGTCTACCATGCCTCCTCCTGTACTGCAGCATGCATCTGGCTATATAAGTTTACCAAGCTCTAGTCTCTCATCAGACACTAGAGCTTTACTTCACCCTAAGAGCCACGATATTTATTGTGATCCTTATGCATGAAATCCCATTTTCCATGATCCTCATCTGACAGATTTAGTGCAGGCATCATTTCCCAGAGATTTTAATCTATCCATTTATTTATCTTTTTAATTGTCCATTTTATGGCATACAGTGTGACAATTAGATACATGATCAATTCAGGATAATTATTATGTCCTTGTTCTTGAATATTTATAAATTCCTTTCATTTGGAAATTTTGAATGCCTTTCTTCTTGTTCTAAAAAAAATTATTTTACTGTAAATTCTTTCATCATACTATACTGTAGAACACTGGAACATATTCCAACTATCCAGGCATAACTTTTTACCCATTATCCCATATTTCTCTCTGTCTTCCCTGTTTAGCTTCTAGTGACCGCTATTCTCCTGTCTTTCATGACATCAGTTTTTGTAGCTTTTGCTTATGGGAGGATATGGCCATTGTCTTTCTATGCTTGGCTTATTGCATTTAACATAATGTCTCCCTGTTTCACCAAGTTACTGCAAATAACAAAGTGTCATTATTTTGCTAGTTAAAGAGTATTCCACTGTGAATATTTACAATGTTATCTTTATCTGTTCAGCAGGGGTGGTTAATTCTGTTTCTTGGTTTTTATGAATACTGATACAATAAGCCTGGGAGTGCAGACATCTCAAAGATGTGCTGGTTTTATTTCCTTATGATACATGCCCAGTAGTGGCAGAGGTGTTAGGCCAGTGATGTTAACATACCTATGCCCTATCCTCATCTTAGTTATTATAACATTTAGGGTAATGTCCATTAATTAAAATCAATTTTTATTTCATTTGCTTATTAATATCTATCTTCCTTGGCTAGAATGTAAGTTCACATATTCAGAATGTTTTCTTTTTTGTTATGTCTAAACACTGACTTTCACATACCTGCCACACAGTAAATATTTCTGGAATAAGGAAACATAAGAATAAATGTTTATGATCAGAGGTGTGTTACTCCCTCATGATGGATAATAAGCTGAAGAAGTACTGGTTTTAAAGATTAAAAGAAACTGAGTAATTATGGGCTTTACCAAAAGTCATAAAAAGCAGTTATCAGTCATATAGATTCAGTAACCCTTCAGTCATTTCTTCCTTCTGCTTTTCTTCTTGTTACTTTCTTGTGATTTATAGCATTACTATTTAGACTTTAAATTATCTAGAGAAGGGATTGCTTAAATTTTGGATACCTGAAACATTTTTGATAGCTAACATTGGAAACTGGTTCAATTCTTCTATTTTCTTTTCACAAATAAAATTGAGAGAAAGAGAGAGAGAAATAATTACTGAGAGAAGTCATTTGGGAACTGTTCTGATAAACAGCTGAGAATCAGCTAAACTTAGCTCTATTTGTGAAGACAAACTGAATAATGCTTAATTTGAGCCAAGCTAAATCCAGATATTTACGGTTTTTCTACGAAACAGAACATTGTGCACCTATAAACATTAATTTGAACAAAATGGAACAGTATATTTTATGTCAACGTGGTCAGTCAAAAAAGTTCAGCAATGGAAGATTATCAATTCACTAAAATAAAATTTACATAATGATGATAATATAAACTGTAATATTGATTTGTGAAGAGGCTTTGCAAAGGAAAATTCTCTGTAAATATGTGTACTCAATGGCCCATCAATAACTGTGGCCTTCTTGCTTCATTTAGCTTAATTTTATCATGAGTCTAAAAATAAATATTAGATGCCTAGAGAAATGTAAACATGTCATTCTAATAAACCTTTTCACAGATCTGATTTAAAAAAAACTTAAAACACCTACTTGCTATGTTTTTCCTTAAGTATGTTTATATTTTATACGCATCTCTTAGTAATTTTCTCAGATATATATTTTGAGACTGCCACCCGGGACATTTATTTCCTACACTTAGTACAACTCAATATTCAAGTGACAAAAATCACTCTATTTGAACTTCAGAAATCAAAAAAAGATTTATTTTGTATTAATACTTAGTTGCACCAAAATTGTTTAATAGAAAATTAAATTAATGCTAATGTGAATTAGACCATTTGTGTTATTACACAGGTGCTTTGGAAAGATACAAAATGCTTAAGATTTCCTACATTTTGAAAAAGAAATAAACGTTTAACATTTAATAATGTCTGTTCATAAATAATAATTGTGAAATTTTTGAAATTATAGTATGCTTTTGCAAAATATACACAGTAATTGCTAACACAATGTAAATATTTTGATATATGTAATATTTTTACTGAAAACATTCTATTAGGTAGATGAAATTATTAATATTTTGAAATAAATTCTATATTGTAAAATGAATATGTGTAAATCACAAAAAGATGTGAAAGAGATTACAGAAATCATCTGCATATCATGAGAGCAGAAAAGGAACTAATTAAAAGGAATGGAAACGATCATAGACATTTCCAAGGAAGCTGGACGGTTGAGGTCAGAAATAGACAAGACTGACAGCTAAGTAAGTTCAAGGACATTCTGTGTCTTCCCCAGCAACCCCTGCCTGCTGATTCCTTCTAATGCTGTCCTATCGTTCTGACTACAAAGGAGGTAAAGAGGGATTAGGAGCGCTGAAGCTGATGACGTAAAACAAGAGTCTCCTCATAAAAATCGAGGGCAATAACAGACTTGTCAGAATGTACTGGAATCCAAAGCAGATGGATCTTAGGAAGAAGAAATATAAGGACTAAAAATCAAATGTTTTAGAAATCAAGTTAGATAAACATAGAAGTAGGCTTCAGAGATGTATATGGTGAGAGTAAAAGAAATAAATTTGTATATAGAATATTAAGGGACTACCACCTAATTAGAGTTGTGGTTTAAAATATGAATATGAGTACATCTATGTGGTGGGTTTGCAGCATTTGAGTGGATGTATAGTTAGAAAATGTGGGGGCGAATGTGTGCAATATGTCACAAGAAATGCAAGTTGTATGGTAAGGGATCCTATTTATTATCACAGGCAAGTCCTGCAGAATTGGTAAACATGTACAGGTAATTATCAAACATAGAAGAGTGGGTAAATTGAAGAAAATGTCAGCGCAGAAGGGCAGTGAAAGCAAACTGCAATCTGCAGCAGAGATCTAACAACTCGAATATCTATCAGAAAGTGAACAAAACATTAATATGAGAGTTACCCAGTACCAACCAGGACAATGTGTAGATAGTGTGACCTAGCTTTTGTATTTCAGAGACTTTAGTAAGTTTTATAGTCTCAGCAATGGAGAGCCTTGAAGAGAATGTGGAATTGGTGTTGTCCATATATCCTAGGATATTACAGGACTTCTATAGTCCTAAGAGTGGTGGGGCCAATGGTTTCATTGCTGCAAAGAAGAAGCTGGATATGAATTTTTCAACTAATAGAATAGGCAATGTGGAAATCATTGTTAGTGATCGTGTTATGGGGGACAGAGAGATCCAAAGATGCAGAACAGCTGGGGAAATGCCTACCAAGGAAATCTCAGAACGGAAGAGAAGGATAGAGTTATTTTCATCATGGAACAAAGATCATTTATCCTAATGTGCAGCAAGAGGCAGAATTACACAACAAAGATGACATCGTGCAAGTCCGCTTCACACTCTCACTTGAGGCAGCCATCGCTAATTGATCATAGTTTTCTTTCGTACTAAATCCATAAAACCCTTGGAATCACTTCACTTAGGAATTGGTGCCACCAGCTTGTCTACCAAAGGCAATTTTCCCACAAAGCACATCTCGTTACCATTGATACTGTGGTTGAAATAAAGGATAAAACAAGAAAATAAGTTCTGACAAGTTGTTAATATAGATATTTATATTAAAAAAAAACGAAGAAGACAGAGGTGAGGAGAATCAAGTTAAGATGCTGAAATAATGTTGGGAATAATTAACGGAAGCAGGACAAGATGTGAAAAAATGTAAGGCATTATTAATAAAGGGAGGACATAAGCAATGCATGTAATGGCCGAGAGCACATCCTTGCACTCCTATGTGTCACTAGCATTGGCCTAAGGAGAATTGGTGCTTAGATTTAGATGGGAAATTGGAAACCGATAAATTTCTCAAACTGTGAGATGCTTAGTTTCTTTAATGGTCTACTCCCTTTATAATGTGACAGTTCACTGTTCATTAGATAAATAATTACTTGGGTTTAGTTTGTATTTTTTTTTTACATACACACAGAAGAAATAGCATTTCAATAATGCTTTGATTTTTCTGAAGATTTCCAACTCAGGGAATAATATTTGCAGAAAGAATATAAAACAAATTTACTATGAACAAACTAGGTCTAAACGTTAAGAGCATTATCAGATGGAAAATACTAATGAAATCTTCTAAATCTCCTTTTTAGCTTAGATAAGTTTTCTTTAAGTATTAAATCTTGTTAATTGCCTACCTAAACCCTTTCCCCTAATGTCCTTAATTTTAATACAGACTTCAGTTCAATTTCATCTCACAAGGATTTTTCATAAAACAGCAGTCATACTATAATTGTTTTATTATTAATATAATTACTCAATATATCAAATGCTATCAAATTCCATATCAAAAATTGTATAGATACTTGCAGATGACTAAAAAGAAGTGTAGTTTCTAGAATGAAAACATGATTATAAATTACCTTTAAAAAGAAAATACAGTATCCTAACCACAGAGTCCCCAGTAATGGTTTATCACCAAACTATGAGAACTAGAGTTAAAAAGGATGAAATAAAGCAGTAAGAAAATATGCAATTAATATAATTAAGTCATCTTCAAAACTCAAACAATGAAAGGCCAGTGTTTTACTCATTGTAAGATACAATAATAATTCCATATACTAGTTTTTTCCTATATCATTTTGGAAGTACAAAAATAAAAGAAAAACGACTGAATTTATTCTTGCATTTAAATTGGACCTGTTCTGCAGCTCTTCAAATTTATATATATGAATCTGACAAAGAAAATGGCTGGCCAGAGGGAGTGAGGGAAGAGGCAGAAGTCGTATTTCCCACGTAAGTAAACTTTCTCTAACCTCTAACACAGCATTTATCATTAAAGGCAGCAGGGATACTTTAGACAACATGACACAACAGCTGTAAATTTCACAAAATTCCAAGGAGAATTATCTTTAAATCATTCTGCCTGAGAAAATTTCCACTTAATGGTGTATATTTATGAGAAGATCAGTTGCTAAGAAACAGAATAAAGAGAGAAGCTGACAAGAAAAAGCAGTGGTAACCCCCAAGATTTCTTGTGAATACTTAGTATTCACTGGACTGTTTTACAGTTATAACTTCATATACATAGGTATATGAATCACATTATTTAAAGGGAAGCACTCTAAGGGTTAATAATTGAGAATAATGCCACCTGTCAATATATAAACACTATCCCTTTCATTTGAAATTGCATCTTTTATAATATTGAGACTGTAGTTTCTAATTTCATTTAGAATAAATTGTCCTTTTTTGTTTTCCTCACATTACTTTTGCATTTTCCCTGTCAGTTGATTTTACACACTTTTCACAAAAGGATTATTAGTCTAGTCTGTAAATCTAGTAGAAGACACAGCATTTTCTCTCTGCCAGCCACTCTTCTAGGAGTAAAAGACCCAGGCATGAATAAAACAGAGTCCCTGGCTTGCTGAGTTATGTTCTGGTGGGAAAAAGATGACAATAAGCAATACTTTAAAAAAAATACAAGAAGAAAATAAACAATACTTTTCTAATAATTGAGGTACTGATAAATGCTCTGAAGAAACCTCAAAAAGGGTAGAGAAAAAGTGTGCACCTCAGCTAAAACGGCTTTAAGGAGAGCTTCAGTGGGTCAAGGGAAGGAACCTTCGGAATATCTGCTGAAAGAGCTCTCCAAGCACGGGTTAGAGCGTAGGAAAGTGCTCCGTGCGGACTGCAGTTGACTCTGACAGAAGCCGGAATGGAGAGGAGAGGGCAAGTCAGAGAAGAGGTGGGATTCAAGGCCGTGAAGAACCTTCTAAGGACTGGGGAAAAGCTTGAGTACTACGTCAGGGGAAAATCTTAACTACATCAGGATAAAATGCAAAGTCCAAGCAGAGGAAGAGGATACATGGATATTAAAGGCTTATGCCGGATGTCACTTGGAGAAGAGTGAAAAGTAAAACAAGGGAAAAGCAAGGAAGCTGTGGGGATAACTACATTCAGACAGATGGCAGGCTGGACCGATGAGGTATGAGGAGAAATTTTTTAAATCTGGATGTATTGTAAGCAGAGAGTTGATGGGATTTGAGAATCTATTGGATATAATGTGTGAAAAAACAAAGATGAAGGCTGGACAATTGGAATCATGGTTTCATTGGCTAAACAAGGAAATATGGGAAAGAAGTGCTAGAAAACAAGTCGTATTTTCATTATCTGCTCGGTGGTGCTTACTTAGCAAACATTACTGGAAACATGGTTTAAAGGCTTTTAAATAGCAGCCAAATGTTGGAAGTTAGAGGTATGGTATTACTGTAGATAGATTCACAAACTTATCTCCTTAGGATCCGTTTTGCTACGTATTTACATTTTAAAGGGTAAAGAACCCTGTTAGGCATTCCTTTACATTTCAAAGAGCTGTAACACTTTAGAGACTTTCCTCATTTCCTACAGGAGAGGATTTTATTATGTTAAGATTTCTTTTCCTCTTTTCAAAGGGGTGGAGTCAGTTGAGCAGCCCTTCCTATGAGGATCACAAGTACATAATTTCAGAGTTCCCCTCCTGTGGTCTGACTCTCTGTAGGCGCTGGGTGACATGTGCCCTTCTGGGTTACCCCTAAGGAAGGATGCGCTGTGGGGAGCCATGCTACTACAGCTGTTAGTGAAAACAAAATCTGCTCTGATTCAGATATGTATGTGATTTATGAAGAAGGCTTTCAACTTGGTTGGTGGGAATGAATAATATTTTTACTCATATTAAGTTATTTGAGTGCCTCACTCTTTCTGAAAGTTTCCTATTTAGCTTTCTACTTTAATGGTCCCATAGTATGATTGTTTTGTTTTAGTTTTATGCTCTATAGTGATTTTTGAGCCATTAATCTTTTAAGATTAATTTTGCTTTATCAGAAGAGCACATTAGCAGAATTTAACTTCAAATAGTAGTGATAAAGGCATTTAAAAATGGCCCGCATGGCGCATGTTTGTAATCCCAGCACTCACACTCCAGAGGCTGAGGTAAAAGGATCGATGTGAGTTTGAGGCCAGGCTGAGCTACATAGTGAATTTAAGGCCAGCTTGAATTACATAGCAAGACTCTGTCTCAAAGAACAAAAAAGATACTTAACAAAACCAACTAAAATATCCCTAACTCACCTGTTTTCATTTGACTGCTTATTATGGCATTATCACACTCAATGTTTTGAATAATATGTATACGTTGTTATCAGGCATTTCAACTCTTTTAGCTTATATCTGTTGCAAACCTATTATGATAAGGAGATTTCTTACTTTTATTTCATCATCCCTTCTGCTTTCTTGTTTTTCCAACAAAATTGTGTTTAATTTTAATTAAATAAATAACTGTTGTTCCTGTCATTCTATAAACTATTATTCAGCATTGAACATTGAGGCCCAATCTTGACTCATGAGCTCCACTGCTCATCTGTGTGCTGGATGTCTGTAAGATGAGTCACCACTGTCACCTTGGGACACTTTTGCCTCATGGCTTTGTCCCTCAGCCTCTCCTAAAGCAGACCTTCATCATGACAGTGAGAAGTGGCGCATGGGTGGATGATGGTTTGGCCCTTGAGGCATCTGATAGTACCTCTCTCCTGGCTTCTTTGCTAAGTGTGCATTGCTGAACTGAAAGATCTCACACCGAGAATTGTGAAAGGGTTTTAACTCCTGTTTTCTGCACACCATCGTAGTGGTCAGAATCTGAACCCTTCGCATGGGATGGTACTTTTCCGTTCTGAAGCTTATAGAGTCAATGCTTTGTCCAAGTGATTCTGAAATTTGTTCAAGATTGAGCTCTCACTTGTACTTTCATTGTCATACCAGATATTTATCATGCCTTCTTACCCACTAGCTTGTATTTTCAATGCTGCTTAATTTTCTTAAAACAGTTCTCTGGTAAAAACAAAAGCAAGAAGAAAAACAAAAACAGAAACAAACCCCCCCCCAAAAAAAAAACAGTTCCCTGGTGATTATCCCAACTCTGCTTACCTCTTAATATCTTTTTAAAAAACTCATGATTTGGATGCTGGATTTCTTTAGCAACTTTCAATTTTTTTATTTTCTATCACTTCACTGATTTTATTTTCTGTTTTTGTTGGGTTTTTTTTGTTTTGTTTTGTTTTGTTTTTTTGGTTTGTTTGTTTTTTTCTGGTATGGGGAATCGAACTCGCAACCTTGCATTTGCCAGGCAGGCACTGTGCTGCTGAGCTAAATCCCCAGCCCCTGATTTTATTTTCTGAAAGAGTCATTCAGATTTACTATATGGAGATTCTGAACTTTTTTACTCTCCTTTCCCTATTGCAATTTTTAAGAGTTTCTCTAAATATTTCATTAATTACATTCTGTCCTTTAAAAATGTATGTCATCTTAACTTTATATCCTTAAATCTATTGTATAAATACTTTTGAAGTTTTCATCTAAGAAACTCTGTTCTCTTAAAGTTGGGTTTTTTTCTTTGCCTTCCCCACTTTTATACTATAGGTTTTCCTCAAATGTCTGCTAATTCTCGGGTGCCATTTAATGTTCAATGAAAAGAAAGATGATTGGAAGTCTTCAAAATGCTGTTGGGTCACTGAAATGAACTGTACATTAGACTTTTTGCAGGGCATCACCATATTAGGAAGGAATTCAGAAATCTAACTATGTTTGGGTGTTGAAGCCCCCTCCCCATTTTAATCCTTGTCTCCTTCACTCATTTCAACTGTCCTGCCCATTCCTGAGTATCATGAGAATTCTGTGGCACTTACCAAGCTGTTTGTGTTCTTCAGCTATTATTTATGGCTTTACTTCTGTTGATTATCTAGCGCAGTTGCCATTTTCCATGCTTTGTGGTAATCAAATTTTTCTAAAACTTAGTTCTGTTCTTTCCATTCTTGTGTTTGAATAATTATAATTTTGTTTGTTTTTAATTATCTGGTCTATAGTTCCAAACTCAAGAGAAGAAAAGTGGCAGTATTTCATTATTTTTATCTAGAATTCTCCTTGAAAATCTATTTCCACAGGTGATTAAACCTATATATTCTAAAAATATTAAATGCCCTTTCTTGAAATGAAGTCAACAGAGAAATTGAAATCTCTTGTCTTCCATAATATTACTACCTACCTTTCACATTAATCTTTTATTTTGGCACGTATAAGAGGTAATTAGAACATGAGATTTGAGATGAGAATCATTAAATTAGGAATTTGATAAATCATTTTAAAATAAGTATTTTGATATATTTCAACTGTGATTAATATTATTACTAGTCTTTTAATAATGCAATGTGGCCATTTTTAAGCTTAATTTCATCTATAAACTATAGGAAACACATCTTAATTTTCATAGAAATACACATGAATAGGATATTTATTTTATAGTCACATTATAAAAAAAGATTGGCTGAATATAAAATTATGAAGACTTTTTCCAACATCTTTTCACTTAAGTGTTACAGCTTAATTGTTACAGATTTGTCTGAAGTGATCTAAATCTGATTCATGTTCTGTTAGTTGTGGTTTAGATAGTGCTGTGAGTTTTTCTTCTTTCTTTAGTTTTCAGCGATAATATCATCTTAAAATCATGGAAATACAATTTCTTCCTACAAGTCTCTTGTCAGTGCAAAAAAAAATAATTTTTGAAACTTCAAAAATTGCTGGAATTTACATGGAAGTTTACAAAGAAATTATTGATCTCAACTGGTCCCTACTCCCCTCTAATGCCCAAAACCATTGCAGCATAATGGGGATAAGAGTAGCTGAGCATGTGATGGTGGAAACCAAAGTAAAAAGTGATATTTTTTCCTTCTTTTAAAATTTATTTCCCCAAATCATGCACCACGTGGGCCCCCAGAGAATATCACTTCTTTGGCCCTTCCCTCTGAGCTATGCATTTTAGGACCATCTGGGCAATTCTGAACAAGTGTAGTTAAGTGAGGTGATCCCCGGGGGTGTTTGGCTGGCTTACCTTTTGCCTGCAGCCAGTAGGTCAGACCACTGATCAGTTTGCCAGAGGCAAGGCTGGGGATGGACAGGAACTTTCTTTCAGCTTCCAGGGAATATGTTACAGAGACCAGACCACTGGCATAGCTTGATTTATAATGTTTAAGTATTCAGACATGTGATGTGTAGTCCCTAATTTACACTCCTTCTCTGAGTGCCAAAAAGCAGAAAGAATCATGGAGATTTTAGTTAGCATAATCTGCAGTTTGGACTATGAGCCAGATACTATTTTGACCAAGTTAAGTCTCAGTTTTGAATTTTTTTGGCAAATGTATGCAAACATACCTACATACATTCAACAAAATAGAAGAAGACATTTCTTTCCTGGGTGCTTTACCAGCTGGATGTATCGTCTTTCCTTTTCATTGCTACTCCTTACCCTTTGGTGAATTATTCTCATTCTTTTACCAAGTTAATATCAGACTTATTTGCTTTCTTCAAAATCCAGACACTAATATTGACAGTACACCATGTCTATTATTTTTAGGAGACACTAATGTACTTCCTAACTTATAACTCCAGTTTATCTGCTCCCTCTTAAACCTATGTTGTGAAGTATATTACCACTCAAATTCCTGCTCTGGAATTTTAAATCCAAGTAAGATAGTTTCTCATTTTTTTCTTATCTTTCCAGTTTATTCACTCTTCCTGTTGCTTTAAAATTTTTATTAATCTTACCAAAGCATCTAGCTCAAAAAAGTCCTCTTTTTTCTTTCTTATTTTTGGCTTATCTTCATTCTCTATCAATCATAGACAATAAGGAGGCAGTTTATGGAAGTGAGGTACTAACTCAAGAGGCTTGTGGCGGTTTCAAAAAACAAAGAGTGATCAGACTAACAAAAACCTTCCGCATGTAAGACCAGGCTGAGAGAAAGCAATCAGTTATAAAAAGCGGTAGTATAGAAGACATCAGGAAACTACGCAAAGCTAGAGATTCAAAGCTAGGGGAGATGAATCTGAAATAATTCTTATTCTAAGGCATTTTCAGTTATAAATACAAAGACCAGAGAAAAAGCATAGAAGAAAATATGATCCTAAAATCTCCATGTTCTTAAGCTCTTAAGCAAAGAAATTTAGAAAAATGTGATACCTTTGTATCACCCAGGAATACCTAGAGACAAACAATAATTTATGTGGTACATCTTATTCAACTGCTATTATGCTTTATCTTGTTCATCTGTCAAATAAGCATAATAATATCTATATCATAGCTTGTTTGTAGCTAACTCAATATGTGTAATATACCAACGAAAGTGTTACACATAATGAAGAGTATAAGAAATCTTAGTTATTTTTGTAGTTGTTCTTCAAATTATGGTGAAATCTTTGTCCCATAGCTAATTACAGCACTGTATTAAATAGTCTTTCATCTTCTATCAATCCTTTTGAAAGTGCAACTATTGAGAAAGCCTCTCTGGATACCAAAAACGCCATTGATAAGGTTTTTGGTTTTATCCAAACTCAGCTAAAATGTTAAATGTTTTACAAACCTTTCATGCACTCTCACTCTTGGCCTGTCAGGTGTTTCGATATAGCAGAGTAAGTAGCCAAATTCATGCACTTTGGTGTTGATACTAAGCAATGCCTACTATGGTTGGAATGTTTCCGTCCTCTCTGGAACTCATGTGGACTCTAAGTCCCCAGTGCAAAGGCAGTAAGAGTGAGATCAGGGGAACATAGCTAAGTAGTGATGTGGGAGCCCTCATATGTGGGATTACAGATCTAACAAAAGAGTTGAAGAAAACCAGCTTTGCCCTTTGGGGCTCCAGGTTTCTGCCATGTGAGTTCACAGTGTCTGCCACATGAAGATGTAACAAGCAAGTCCTCATCAGGTGCCAGAACTTTGATAATGACCCTCAAAGTCTCTAGAACAGTGTGAAAGAGATATTTTTTATAAGTTATCAGTCTTGGGGCCGGGGATTTAGCTCAGCGGCAAAAGCGTTTGCCTGGCAAGTGCAAGGTTGTGAGTTCGATTCCCGGTACCGGAGAAAAACCAAAAAAAAAAAAAAAAAGAAAAAGGAAAAAAAGTTACCAGTCTTAGGTATTTTGCTATGTTAGCACAAAGGCACTAAAATTGACCCTTCAACAAACCCAGTGTGGTAATGGCTACATGCATATTAAAAAACTGATTATACATTGAACTGTACTTAAATCTAATTACAGTACTGTTAAATTATCCAACATGAATTCCATTGTTTCCTAAGTTTCAATTAGAATATTTATGGAAGAAATAACATTTTTAAAAAAGGAAAATAGAATCTCTATTTCTCTATCTATCCAATCGTAGTTACTAGGCTAGAAATGTATTTAACAAATACAAGTATGGTTAAATATTATATCTCACGCAAAGAGTTATGGACACTTTATAAATATAAAGAAAAACTTAGTTCAATAAAATAGTGTGACAATAAAAATGACAATGCACCAAAGTCAAGCAAAGCTCACTGAGATACTATGCAAAATTATGTGTCATACATCTGTACTTGTCTAAATTAATTTTGAAAATCACATAAATTCTATAAAATATTAGATTTCAGGTAATTTATTAACATTAATGTTATCTCTTCCATCAATCTAGATTTTTAAAAATTGCAGTTTCTTGATACCATGCATTTTATCTCTCTTATCCTTTATGTATCACTTGTCTTCTTAAAGACATTTTAATATATGTCATATTAAAAACATTATACAAACATAACTTTAATGAGTTAAAATGTGTCTAACTAAAATATCTAAAATCTAGTTGTATAGAACCATAATGAATTATATAGTTTGGGCCTCCCTTTTTTGCATATTTCTCATAAAGGAGTGAAAAAACTGAAGCTATGACTTCAACAATTTTTGCCACCAAGATCAATATATTGTTGAAGAACTTTACTGAATGACCACCCTGCTGACATATAAAAATAATGTTTGTTATACTGAAAGTATTCTGTGTGCAAAGATTGCAAAGTGAAGTCTTGTTCTATGAAAAGCACTTTTGAGCCTTTATTTAAGCCTTTGAGTAATAAAAATGCATCTGCATTGGAAATGGATTTTACTCATCACTCCTAATACTAAGTGAAGTAAGTTCATGGATAATTGTACCAGCAACAAGAATACTGAAACAAGGGAGCGATTAAAGATTTCTTTCAGTATAGTTACAGAAAAGGAATTTCAGAAGTATTTTGTGATTACGATAAAATACTGTCATTCCTGTGTGTGTACTCTATTTTCCACTAAAAATATGTAATTATACAATTTTATGGCATTTCTTCGTATTGGCTATGTGGCTTGACTACAACATACATTCTATATATGTAGGTTTTAGAGCACTTTTATTTTAACATGAAAACACTCAAACAGAAGGCTAATGCATAAGAAGATGTTTATATAAATCTACAGTTCATAGCTATCTCATAAAAATACACTTAATAGATTTAAAGCTCTGAAAATACATGTATTTTAACTAGGGAAATCATATTTTGTAATAGGAAATCTTATTACTATGTACTATTCCTGTAACTGGGATTAATAAATTAGAAGTTGGGTCAGTAGAAAATATCCAAATTGAAAAACAGAGAAAAAAATATGCACAATACAAAAGGGGAATAAATACACATAGCAAACTGTGGAACTCAGCTACAGCATGCTTAGCAGGTAAGTTACAGCATAAAATAATATATAAAAAGGAAAAAAAGGCTCTAAACCAGGAATCAGGAAATCCTTTGAAAATGCTAGAAAAATACCAGAAAATTAAACCAAATAAAGTAGAAAACAATGTGAAATATTCTCCATAAAGTTAAAGAATCAGAGGAAAATGGAACATACTTAAATAACATATTTTATAAAAGAAGAAACAGAGTCTCAATAAAGCCATATCAAAGAATATCCTGTCAAAGAATAATCCTATAGAAAGGAGAACTCAGTACTGAAATTCTTCCTACAGAGAAAACTAAAGACTGAAATGGCTCTAGTGATAATGTTTCCAGATTTTTAGGAAACAAATAACACTAATTTTGCAATCATTCATCCAGAGAATGAAAATGAGGCTCATTTCATAGCTCCATTTCTAAACTTGGCACAACTTTCCAAAAAAACATAGCAAGGATATTTCAAAGCAAAGAAAAAATTTAGACCAATGTCTCCATAAGTGTGGATATCAAAGTTCCAACTAAGATATTTATGCAATGAATTTAGTAATATTAGTAAAAAAAAGTACAACATCAAAATCAAGTCTGTCTCATTAGCCTTAGCTATCATTCAAAAATCAATCATCATAATTATCCATATTAACAGAACAAAGGAGAAAAAACAATGATCTCAACACACATAGAAAATGTATGTGATAAAATTTAATGAATTTTCTTGACAGAAAAACTTCAGCAAATTAAGAACAGAAGCAGGGGCTGGGGATTTAGCTCAGAGGCACAGCGCCTGCCTGGCAAGCGCAAGGTCGTGAGTTCGGTTCCCGATACCGGAAAAGAAAAAAAAAAAAAAAAAAAAAAGAACAGAAGCAATCCTCCTTTACCTGATGATCTACTAAACATTGAAATTGTGAAAGGGAAAATTTTTTCTAGGACATAAAGGATATTTACCATGAGGGTCACTGTACTATAAAATCTCAATTAGTAAAACAAGTCAAAAAGTGAGAATTAAGGGTTAGAAATAAAACTCTTATTATTTACAAATGGCATTTCTGCTTATATAAGTAAAATGAAAGTAAACCAGTAGCCATGTTTAGAATAAATCTCTCCTTATCTCTCTTAAAATGATGTGATATTTATATGTAGTGTATACTTATCATGTTATAATATATACCTACACATCAATATGATATATTCTATATATCAGAATAATTTCTAAAATGATTTTAAGTATATTATCATAATAGAACCAATATACATCTAATATTGAAGGTTAAAATTTGAAAAAATTGTATATCTCTATATTAAAACAATGGGTATAGTTAATGAAATCGAGGAAACTCTAAATAGAATAAGAAATAGTTTACAGTACTAAGATTGAAAGCTCAGTTCCCAAATGGGGCTTTAGTTTTATGGTAATCATTTAAAAAAAAATCACTAAATTTTCAGAAAGAATTTTTAAAGAGCATTTGCAAACATAAGAACTAAGATAACCAACATTATCCTGAAGAAGATCAAAAAGGAAAAAATAATTGTAATGAATGCTCAGATGTTTAATAAACAATTTAGAAAATGTGGTTTGATTGTAAATATGGACACACAGAACAATAGGAAAAAAGTAGAGAATCCAGAAACAGAACAACACATACACAGATAATTTCTTTCAAACAAAGATACACAGTAGAACAATGGCTAATTCTCAGTAAAGATACCTAGGACAGTCAGATACATTAACCCTTCCAACTTTTCTTGAACCCTCTGCCTCACATAACATACAAAAATGTGTTTTAAGTATATTATAAATATGACTGTGAGGAAAGTCATTAGAAAAAGTGTCATGTTATCTGAATGCCCAACCTAATTCACTATTGGTTTTTGTATAGTCTTCAAGCAAAAAATGATTTTTGGTTTTAATTGGTTAAGCATATCAGAATATAGTATTTCATGACATTGAAAAGTATATTAAACTCGAGTTTCAGTTCCCATAAGTAAAGACACATTAGCATATAACTACATTCTTTAAGTGTTTTCCTATGGCTGTTTTTATATTACAATTGCAATGTTGAATAGGTACAGCAGAGTTGATACGGCTTCAAAGCTAAACGTTTTATAATCTAGCTCCTTATAGAAAAATTTTGTCAACTTCTGCATTATAGGATACTATTGGGAAATATCTTTGTCACCTTTGTTCTGATGAAGATTTATTATATAGAACCCGAGAGTACTATCCCCCCAAAAAAGAAAAAAATGATAATGATAAATCATCCCACAATAAATTAAGAATTTTTTTCAAAAGTTATCTTACAAAGAATAAACAGACAAGTTATGTAGTGTAAGAATATACCTGTAGCTATAATTTTGGAAAGGATTTCATAGTCAAAACATATAAAGGATGCACATAAAAGGAGAGACCACATATGAAGAGAAAGGCAACATATAAAGACAGAGATGACAAAATTTAAACGAACAACTTGAATATGCTTTCTAAAAGTAAGATAGGCCTATAGGCAACAAATATGCATAAAGATATTTATTTATTTATTTATTTACTTATTTAGTTTTCCTTTCTTTGAGACAAGGCCTCACTATGTAGTTCAGGCTAGCTTTGGACTCACTATGTAGCCCAGGTTGGCCTTGCACTCATTTGATCCTCCTGCCTCAGCTTCCCAAGTACTGGAATTATAGGCACCAAAATGCTTAGTTTAAAGGTGTCCAATAGGGAGGCAACATGCCACCCTAGCTGGGACTTAAACCCACAACCCCTGCTTTTGTAAGCCAGAGCCTTACCGGTTAAGCCACTAGGGTGCAAAAGTATTTAATTGTGTAAATCATCAAAAAAAATCTGCAAAAACAATGGAATAGTACTGAAGTTCATAAAAATAATAAATAATAAAAGCACTAGCAGTAATTGTCAAATTTTACAAAAAACAATGGAGTTCTTACACAATCCTGGTGGAAGCATAATTTGGTATAATTAATTTGAAAATATTTTAATAGTATCTGTCAAATTTGAAAACACACACAATCCATTAATTATCCAGTAAATTTACTACTAAATAAATGCCCCAAACAAAAGCATAACAAGATACATGAAGAAATGAATGCAACAACATTATGCATAACATTACTAACTTGAAAATAAACCAAAGGCTCATCAGCTCTATGCAGAAGAAATATACTATAGAGTAATCATCCAATGGACTATCAACCAGAAGTGAAAATAAATGAACTACTTTTCTATGTAAAGTCATGGATAAATAAAATAATTTGAGTGAAAGAAACCAGACACAAAAGGTTCACTCTCTATAATTCACTTTATGTAAATTCCAAACACTGGAGAACTGAGATAAATGGGGATTTTTTGAGAAATGAGAAGCTGAGGTGATTGAGAGAACACTGAAGGAGACCTGTACTGTGCCAATGATATTGTATTCTTCGATTTGCCTGGTGATTATTTGAATGCAGGATTTGTGCGCTGTTCTGTTTACTTTCAAATATGAAAGGATAAAAGTTTACAGTGAAATTATATGGTAGACAAACAAATTTGTACTATGATCTAAACTTTACTTAAAAAGCCTTGGACACATTGGTGTCCTTTCTGTCACTTCTTTTCTATCTGAAGGCCCAAGAAGAATACATTCTTTTCCTGTTTTTACAAAGGTATGAAAGAGAATCAAGAGCAATATTTTCAAGCAGTGATACTTCAGATACACCTCCCCATCCCCTCAAAAAGTAAAGAAAAAGCTAGCTGAGCTGGTAATATTAGATTGAATCATGTGTAAGAAAAGCAAGGAATACATTTTGGCACTCTTGTTAAGCAATATTACTAGGCTAAAGTTTATATTTTGTAGATGTATTACAAAGTTGTTATTTATTTTCCAAATGGTCTATTCCAATCTATTTATATTTTAATGTTCTTGTTATATCTTTTTGCAAATTGTATTAAAAGTTTCTGAGAATAAACTGGTTTCTAGATGAATTCAATACAGGGGAAATTACTTTTTGGATTTAATAATTAATTGCATCATAGAATTCAGAAAATAGTGTACATTTCCAACTAACAAAATGTAATGTGATGCAGACAAATGCAAATAAGTAAATTAGAAAAAAACAGTCTTTAAAAAGTCACATCATAATGATGATTATGAAACATTCTAGATTAAGTGATTACAGTACTTTCTGGTACAGTCACATTGAAGTTAAAAGAAATTCACTGAAGTCACTTAATGTAATCAATGTACCTTCTCTTGTCCTCATTAAACATCGTATGCCAATTTTCATTAGCAATTAATTCTACATATAGTCAAGCTTGGAAAATTGCTAAAATAGCTAAAATATTAAAATTCTATTGGAATTATACTGTATACTATTTTCAACATTTTTTTAAAAAATCACTTGGGAAACGAGTATAATTCCAATAGAAATAATTGTTAAATGTAAAATACACAAGTTCACTATATGAGAATTTTTGCAAATCTTAATATTCAGTTTCATTCCTTACTTTTTAAATATGTCACAGAATATGCTGTATACTATTTTCAACATTTTTTTAAAAAAATCACTTGTGAAACGAGTGTATGTGACATATTTAAAAAATAAGGAATTAGGGGCTGGGGATTTAGCTCAGAGGCACGGCGTCTGCCTGGCAAGCAGAAGGTCGTGAGTTTGAGTCCCGGTAGCAGAAAAAAAGCAAAAAATAATAATAATAAGGAATGAAATTGAATATTAAATTATCCTAAAAGGATATTTTTATTTCCTCTGTATTTTATTTCCAGTTTTAAGATTTGCAAAAATACTCATATAGTGAGTATTTATTTTTCTTTCTTTTGGTACTGGGAATCAAACTCGGGACCTCGTACTTGCCAGGTAGGCGGGATTCCACTGAGCTATCTATATCCCCGACTCCTATCTGTGGGGTCATTTTAAACCACCAAATATGAGAGGGAACTCATGGATAATGAAGAAGAGCCCATCCTTCAAACAGGGGAGGCTGGAGGTTCTTCTGCAGGACCTTCCATGGGCCCCAGCAGGACGGAACCCCATAGTGAGTATTTTTAAGTTTAACAATTTTTGTTTAATAAAATTTTATGCATTTCATGTTTAGCAATTATTTCTTGGGCATTAGAACAGAGAGGTATCTTCTCCATTTTATGTCCAAAATTTATTAAATTAAAAAAACTCTTGATGTCTAGAAACTTCCCAAAGAAAGAAAGAAGAGAGTTGGAGAAAAGCTAGTTTTCTGACATTGACTTTTGAGTATTCTCTCAAGGAGCAGAAGGTCGAGTCTCTGCCAAGCAGAGTATAATAGATGGAATGAGAGCCTAGACTAAAATAGTTAGACCAGGGGCTGGGGATTTAGCTCAGCGGCAAAGCGCCTGCCTGGTAAGCACAAGGTCGTGAGCTCGGTTCCCGGTACCGGAGAAAAACCAGAAAAAAAAAAAAAATAGTTAGACCATATCAACTTCCTTAACACACATTGGTGTTCAAAAAACTTTTAAATTTAAGTATTTTGTTCAACTTATATCATTATTTTAAAATTTTTACTATTGTTGAGTTTTAAAAGCCTTTAAGTTTGAGCAAGCTTGTATCATATATAATTAATATGTAATATATAATTTATAAATGACCAAATAGGAATACAATAATTTCTCAATTTGTTGTTTATTTTTGATTTTATTAATAGGACCATTTTAAAATCAGATCACCTGATTTTGTTAAGTGCTATTGATCATCATATTTCTTTTGAGACTGCTTGTGATTGTGTGTATTATGAAAATATTTCTTTACCCAAAGTGGCAAGATATTTTTTCTGTGTTATAGTCCAGAATTTTAGGTTTATGATTTTTTTATACTGTATATGCTGAAAAATGTGGTTTAGAGTTGCTGTTTTTAAATATGGATGTCCAATTCTTCTAGGCCACTTCCTTGAAAAGATTTTTCTTTCAATATTGATTTTCTTTTACATCTTTGTCAAAAAATCTTTGAACTGTGTTTGTAAGAGTTACATTGATTACATAGTATATCTTTTCACTGGTATCAAACTGTCTTGATTACTGTAGAAAATCTTGCCAGGGGTAGTGGCACATTCCTGTAATTCCAGCACTTGGGAGACTGAAGTAGGTAAATTGTTGCAAGTTTGAGGCCAGCCTGGGCTACCAAGTGAGCTCAAGCTTGAACTGCACAGCGAGATCCTGTCTCAAAAAGACAAAAAAAACAATGAAAAAGAAAGAAAACCTTGAAGTCATGTTAATATTCAGTCTTTGTTCTTCTACAAAATTATATTTGTCATTCATGGTCCTGTGATTTTTCAATATGAGTTTTAGAATTAGATTGAGGATTTCTATTAAAAATTCCCCGAAATTTTCATTGGGGTTACAATGAATCTATACAAGTTGTAGCTAATTAATGTCTTTACAGTAGTGACTCTCCCAGTCCAGAAACATGATGTAACTTTTATTTTGTTTAGATTTTTCTTTGTGTCTCACTTAGCATTTGTCTTAGGCAGCTGTCAGTCACTGTGGCAAAATATCTGTGATCACCAAATTAAAAGGAGGAGATATTTCTTTTGCCTCACAGTTTCAGAGGTTTCCGTCAGTGGTCGCTTGGTCTCACGCTTTGGGCATGTGGGAAGACAGGACACCACACAGCCCTATGTGACAGAGGAAATAATGTTTACCTCACAGTAACTGGGCAGCAGAGACAGAGACCACTGTCCCAATATCTCCTTCATTGTGCACCCCCAGTGATCTAACCTCCTTCCACTAGTTATCACCTCACAGATGTTCTAGCATCTCCCAAGTAGGCAGGATCTGGGGACCAGGCCTTTTACATGTGGGAATTTGGGGTACAGTCCAGGTCCAAACTATGACAACGTTTTAAGAATAGAAAATTGACATACATGTGTTGATACTTAGAACTAAAAAATTTATGTTTTAGTTCTATTAAAAATAGAATTTTTTAACATTAGCTGCTGTGTTCAAAATATTTGTACATGGAAATACAAATTTTTTTTAGTTTTCATTTTAATTAACACAATAATTGTACAATTTTATAGGGTGCAGTGTGATTTTTGATACACGTATACATTGTGTAATGATCAAATCAGGGTGACTAGCATACCCGTCAAGAGCTTATGTCCCTTTCTTTAACTAAATTCTTAGTTCTATTAGATTTTTGATAAGATCCTTGAATTTTTTCAGTATAAAATCATTTTTCTTTAAATATGCATTTTTTTCTTTCCCTAAGCTATATAGCTTTAATTTCATATTTTTGCCACATTGCACCACCTGGGTCCTCAATAAAATGGTCAAATGAGTGATGAAAGCAATTATCATAACATCTTCTCAATCTGAAGAGAAAATAAAAAGGCTCTCAAAATTAATTATATTAAATATTAGTTAAAATGATATCCTTCAGCTTTTACTAATGAGTTTTATCGGCTTCAGAGCATTTTTAAACTGAGAGGCTTTGAATGAATAGTTTTAAATTTGTACAAAAAGTGGAAAAGACAGAAAATAGTACATGAAGTTGCCATATATTCCCTCTTGCACAGTTTCCCGTTAGTGACATTTTGTATTAATATGTTAGATTTGCCACAAATAATGATCATTAGCAATACATATTATTAATTAAAGTTTATAGTTTATATTACAATTTATTATTTGTTTTATAAATTACTTATGAATTCATTACATAGACTGTATAAAAGTTTTACTATCCTAAAACTTGCTCTGTGCACCATTGATTTATGATCCCCCCAAAACTTCTTGCAATCTTTCACCTGTTTTTTGTCCCTTTTTACTGTTTTGTTTTTTCCAGATTGTCATATAATTTGAACTATATGGTATGTAGGCTTTCCACACTGAGTTATTTTACCTTGTAAAATGTTAGTTTTACTTATTTTACTTTATAAAATATATGTTCAAGTAGGATGTTAGCTATAGATTTAGTAGGTGTTTGTTACATATTTTAAAGTGTTTTCCCCTGTTCCTTGTTTGGAGATAACTTTCATCTTAAATTGATTTAGGATTTTGTCCAATGCTGCTTCTGCATGTATGTGATTTTTTTCAGCCTATTTATGCAATGGAGAATACTAATTAATTTTCAAATATAAAATGATATTTAATACTTGCACTATGTCAAATGTGCAATGTAAATTTTTATGTGTTATTGGGTTCAATTTTCTGACACTCTGTTAAGGATATTTGAATTTATCTACATGAGCGATGTTGGACTAATTTTTCCCTTTTCTTGAAATATTTTTATCTGATCTTGAACTTATTCTGATATTATAAAATGAGATGGATTTTTTATTTCTATTTTTTGGGAAAGCTTGTAGAATCAGTCTCAATTCTTTAAATATTTGGTAGAATTCACTAGTGAACCCCTCTTGGCTGATGGTTTCTTTTCTGAAAGTTTGTTAATTATTGCTCAAATTTCATTTTTAGATACTTGATCACTCAAATTATCTTTTTTTTCTTTGCATCAAGTTTGGTAGTGTATATATATATATATATATATATATATATATATATATATATATATATTTAATAATGCTACATTTCATCTAAGTTACTGAAATTGTAGGTACAGAGTTGCTCCCAGTATATATTTACCTATAGTGTCTAACTATAGCCATGGATTTAAATGCTTTTTCTTGTAATTTAACCTGTAACTATTTTGGTTTTTGTATATTTTACCCTCTCTTGTTATAAGGATACATATTAACAACTGATATTTCTTTTTGGGTAACTGATTACTTTAATTTAACATAATGGCCTTTTAAAATCCCTGCTAATTTTGCTTGCTTTGATATCTGCTTTGTTTAGATTAATGTGACCACTCCATTTTCTTATTATTATTGCTACTATCCTGTTTCTTTCTCTATCCCATTATATTAGATTATAATTTTTAAATCCAGATTCAGTCGGGTCCTTGTCAGAGTCTAGAACAGACTAACAATAATCTACTCTTGCTTTAAAATTGTTAGGTCCTTTAGTTGGTAGAGAGCCTTGAGAGAGTTTTTGGGGATTTTATGAGTTGCTAAGAGAGATGTTATCCAGTTTTGCAGGCACATCATAGGAGACTGTGAGAAGTTATATTTAGTATATAGGGAATCATCTGCATTTTCACTTCCTAACTCCACATTCTTTTCCTCATCAACTTTTATCATAAGCACAATTAGTACATGTATGTTTGTAGCTTCTACAGAATATGAAATCACAGTGAAATTTCACACTATTTATATACTAAACAAGAAGACATCACAACTCTCATTTCCTCAAAAAGAAAGTTTACACGATAGGACAGCCTGCTGGCTTAATTCTTAGAGATATGTGTTTGCATTTCATAGTTATGAAGTCGATAACCTCGATGTCTCTGCTTTCGAAGCTATGGACTAAGATTCTGTACTGCATAGAATAAATACCTTCCAAAAGGTGATGTTTTCAAGGAGGCTCAAGAAACAAGATAGTCATCTGCCTATCTCTCCTTATAAGGAAAGATAATTTATTTTTTTCAACTTTACATTTATAGAAATCTTTGACAATCTGTTGCTTGCTATTGGTATTCATGAATCTCAAAGTGTCTACAGGAAACTAACTTTTAGAAACTTTTCGTATGTGCTTTATGTCACTACACACCAACAAACTGACACTAGGCTTTTCTAAATATTTCTAATTGGGAGTTCCCCATATTAAGTTACAGCTTATTTAGAAATGTCTTTATGTCAAATTTCTACACAGAGCTGACATACAAACTCACACCCAGTTTTCCTTGTTGATACTTTTGCTACAGGAAGTTATTTCCCCGCCCTTTCACTAATGTAGCTTGTTGAGGATGTTAAGATAGGTGAGTAAGTCACTACCTCACCTTCACTTGCCTGCCTCACTTTTCCCCAGGGCTTTTTCTCCTGTTCTCCGTGGTGATGTTAAAACTCTTGCACTTGCAGGGCCTTAGGTCATTCACAGGTTCAGGACTTGCTACCAACCTTGTCGAGTTCCTTTCTCCCCTTTTGTCTTTCATCTTTCTTTTTTAGCACCCACAGATTTTCTTTTCATTTTGAAATAAATGTAATTTAAATAATATGGTTGTAATGCACCCAGTAACTCCAGATTTTTAAGACTGCTTGTCATATGTTCATAAGTCCCATATTAGACTTATTCTTTTATCTCCTTCTTCCCTTTCAGACTCATCGGTTTTGCTGTTTATATTGTATCGTGCTTGTCTGTTTGCAAGCCATTCCTTTAAAGTTGTAGAAGATTCTCTCCCTTGTAAAAGGGTAAGTATGGGAACACACGGAACTCTAATCAATGAATATGCAACCTTATAATTTTAATAATAAACTTGCAAACCATCCTGAATCTCCATAGTAGTAGTTTTGAAAAGTGTAAAACTTCTGTAGATAAGATGATACTGTATGGTAGGATGACAGCCATTTGGCCAAGTACACAGTTTCCCCTGTCTCTCATGGGAAATAAAAATTGCACATGTCTCTGTGCTTCAGCCTGGGTGCACAGAGGCCTAACTAACACCGAATTACTTGTTTACCCCACAGTAAATGGCCTAGAGAGGGAAATTTGTTTGGTTGAGAGTGGAGAAGAAATCAATTCATTTTTCTTTTAGAGTGTTTCATCATTGTATCTTTCTTGAGTCCATTACAAATAAAAGTTTCTTACATAATCACAGCTTAACTTTAAAACATGAAATGCATTAGCATCTTTATTACAATTGTAATTGGTTTTCTTTTATTTTTCTTCATGGGGATAGGGTCACTAGTTAAAATATACCACTGTAAAATCTGCAATTGAAATTTCATTTCATGCTGCATTGTAGAAATAGTGTACATAAATAGTATCCATTAATCATTTAAAGCAAAGGTTAAATGTAAATTAGGGTACTGCTATTTATTTCTATGATTACTTATGGTTTCCTGGTAAAGTTTGATTTTTTTTTAGGGTGGAAAAATTAATGTTTGAAAGAAAAATACCTTTAAATCAAAATTAATAACTTACGGAAATAAATCGACCTAGAAAGAATACAATAACATCACACAACATTGAAGAGCATTGGAGCTCTCAGATACAGTTTTAATTATGTCATGATTTAATTGTAAATCAATCTCTTTTTTTAGAAGGCTTGTTTACTGATGCTAAATAACTACACTGAATGCAATTTTTTGAAAAAATGATCTTTCTGGCTGTACTTTCTTGAAGAGTATTTTAGTGTTTATTCAACAGATGAAAATAGTGAGAAAAATAACCATCAGTTTGAGTTAGTAAACATTACCAATATGACTTAAATTTTAAAGAGCCCTGACACAAGAACATCTGAGTAAACAGGTTTTTTCAGTGATTTTATAAATTAATGAGCCTTCTATTAGAAAATATCTGAATAATTGACCAATTTTTATCTTGTCATCCAAACAATTGCTCTTGTGTATGTGAAATTAATTTTTTTTCTATTCTTTAATTTAATTTGTTTCTTATGGCTTTACTCTATTATCATAGCTCTAGCCTGACACTTAGATCAATAATGTTCTAGATTTTAGGAAGTAAGTTATGTAATTCGATATTTTTGGATACCTTAAACAAAAATAATTATATTTTGTTGTGGCTTAGTGTCCTTATACCTCATCACTTCTCTGGATATTTTCATATCATAAAATCAGAAAAAAGGACTGTAGTTACAATAGTAAGATATCATTTGATAACAATAATGGCATTGAATGTTCAAAAATATTTTTTCAATATGTATACAAGTATTTGTTGTTATAAGAAGACATCATTATAATATCTAGTTAGGGAAAATTTAGTTAACTAAAATAGAAAAATTTAAATATCTGTAAATTTTATTTTATTTTATTATTTCAAATAATTGTTTCCAGTAAATGACTTAATGGCTTTGCATTAATATTATTTCAAGATTATATTATACAAGATTGGATGTAGATAGATACAACAGTTTGTCATTCATTTTCTCATGCAAAAATATACTTTAATTATGCTCTAAACACCTTTTATATTTTTCTTTACCAGGAATATACCAAGAGAACAATTGCACTTTAACTTTTCCTTTCAGATAAAATAATATCTGGAATGCATTAACATATTTAAAAAGATAGATCATCAAACTCCATGTCAGATACTGGAAGTAAATGGGTTAAGTTCCAGAAATTATTTCAGGACTTTGGTAACTTCCTAAGCTGGAAACAATCAACCGAAGTTTCAGATTGAAATCTAGGTCCAGCACTATCTCTGAAACAGTAGGACTCAACTGATCCTTAACAATTTAATCTTCAAAAGGAGCACAATTGAAATTTTACCATCTCCAGTGAAAATGAACAAGAAGGATGACAAGTACACAAGGGGAATCTTTATAAATTAATTTACATTGGAGAACAAATGTCACACAAAGTACAGTTTTTGATACTATCCTGAAAGGACAAACATCAGCCCTTGAACACCATATGCGGTCCGCATTAGGGCTTCTTGGCACCAATCCATAATCTATTTCCAGCAGTCACCATTTCAAAAATTTATGAGGACCTAGAAAGCACAGAAGGGCTAAAGAAGCCACTTGAGTTCTGCTTATTAGCATACTCATTAAGCCTAATCAATAATTGATGAAGCATTTGTGGAAAACATATGGATTAAATTACATCTTGGCTTAGAACATTCAGAAAAGTCACAAAAATTTTGTCTCTTCACTTGCTGTGTAAACATAATGTCAAAACTGATTTGATAACAGACACACAAAAACACTTGGCTTTCATTTCTCCACGGGCTAAAATTATAATGTCTTATGCCGTATTACAATTATTTAACATGTATTTGATAGAAAAGCTATTAATATAAAATTGATGAGATATAAGAGGTTCAGTTTCTTCAAATAACACCTAAAAAGTGCTTCAATTAATTTTCTTAAAAACGTATTTAGAGGTAAAATTTATTGAAGAATTAAAAACATTAAGCTCTGTCCATGCTGTTATGTATATTCTTATGACACTTGTCTTGAGTAACTTTGACCTAGAAAGTTCACGCTTTCTTTGGCTTTATCACCACAAAACAAAGTACACTCTTAAACAACAATCGTTTAATTTTAGAATAGTTGTATATTAGGACTTAGGGTGTAGCTCAGTGGTAAAGTGCATGGTTAGAGTAGTTGTATATTTACAGAATCATCAAGAAGAATGTAGTTTCCATACGCCTCACACCCAGGTTTTTGTTTTTAATTAGTATAGTGTGTTTGTCATAATCAGTGAACCAATACTGATACATTACTATAACCTAAAGTTCATACTTTACTCTTATTTCAAATTTTACTTGGCGTTCTTGCAGGATACCAGATTATATTTAATTATCACATCTCCTTGGCCCTTTTCAGTTGTGACATTTTTGGAGACTTTTCTTGGTTTTGATGACCGTGATTATTTTGAATTGCATTGGTGTTTTATAGACTGTTGGTGCTTATGAATCATGATATGCTAACTTGAATAGAATAAGAAATATTTACCAGGTAAGTAAAGCATAGTCCTGGCTATGTTCGTTCACAACTGACATGCAAGCCAGCACACTGAGACAGGGAGACTCACCTGGATGTAGGTAACATCAACTAATCAGAGACTTGTAGCCTAAATGGATATTTTTTAAAGGTAAAGAAGGAAGGGTGCCTATTTCTGAAAAGCTCCAGTCCTCATCATTGCCTTTGGACACTGGTCTCTCATTTCTTCACCTTCCAAAGCAAATTCATACCTGTGACTCTACTGTGAGCTTCTAGATCTTCAAACCGGGACTGGTTCTGCATTCTTGATTTTTCATGCTTTGTTGCTTTCATCTTTCTGGGTTGAGCAGCTGCTGAATCCTCTGCTTTCTAACATACAGATAACCACTGTGGATATTTCTCCATCCAATCCTAATTGCCTTCCATAATTATACATATATTTTCTATGAATTTTGTTCCTCTAGAGAACTCTAACAAATACACTGATTCTTGTTTTGAATTTTTTCAGATATTTTATCATGATGAGCTTAGGTTTAGGGAAAAGGACCATAGAGATAGAGTGCATTTCTCATTAAAAAGTATCAAGTGTACATGCCATAACTTTGAGTTATAGTCCAATACTACTTTATTTTGTTGATACATTGTTAGATTCTGACCACTGGGAGCTCTTTCAATTGGCTCTTCCGTCACTAAACAATACACTTAAACCATGGTGGATGAGTGTTGAGCATCTTCTAATTTTGTGGCATTTCAGCATGCTGCTGCATTAATCTGATATATTTTCCACTGAAAATCAGATAATTCTCATATGTAACAATCTTTATCTACATTAAAATAAAAATAATTTTATGATGTTTTTGTTAGGTTTGGTGCAAGTGAGAGACAAAACACAGGTAATAACGTCTTTGTTGCTAGGCACAGGAGGGCTGCTAAGGAGACACAAGGACCTTCTGAAGGGGCAGCTGGGAGACAACCAATATATTGAGGAGGGTTGGGGGTGAAGTTTACATAGGTGGTCAGAGTGATGTAACAGAAACTGATTGGTTGGCATGTGAAAAGGAAACAGGAAGTCGTAGTCAGACCAGGGAAGAAAGAAGGTGCAAGTTAGTCTGAGTGAGACATGTGGTTGTTTTTGAGCACTGTGCCATATTGGATCACCATCATAATAACTTGGCAGAATGTTGTATGGGCAAAAACCCATCATTCCCATCTTTTGGTTGTCAAGGGAGGATGACTCTTTTAAGCTGCTTACTGCTGATAGGGGATGTCGTCATAATAAGGGGAGATGGGACAACTGGATATACCCATGTGGAACCTGGTGCCCGGGGTCTCAGCCAGGACAAGGAGCCTTATCCATGACAATATCTGACTGGTTAACAAAGTAGCAACATTCTTCACCTAGCATGGCACAGATGTCCCCCTTTTTCAGTTGATAAAACATCTAGAGCCCAACAATTTTGGAGAACTACAGCTGCCAACTAGTTCATCTGGGTCTGGAGGAAGTTGATAGATGTCATAACATCCTCAACAGCAGTAGCGAGTTTGGCAGATAGTTGAGAATAAAAGTGAGCAGCCGTTCCCACTTCCCTGGCTCTCATACGTATGGCCCTGAAAAGGTGTATGCCTGTTAAGACTCAGGTGACCTTTATAGCTCTCTGGGATCTTTTGTGTTTTGGGGGCATGGCTTGCAATCCTGTTAAGATTTGGGCCTCAGTGTTGAGGATGACCTGTGGGGCAATGATGGCCAGAGCACAGGATCCCTCTGGATGTGGATGGAAGACAGGTGAATGCTCCCTCACTACAGACAAAAAATTGTCCGTGAAGATGACAGATGGGGGCAGAGCTGTCCAGAGCAGGATGGAGATGAGTGCAGAAAGTTAGATTTCCCACCTTAGAGGCAGAATAGAAAGGACTAGGGTGGTAGATACAAGAGAGGATTTCTGGCCATAGGTGTTGTGGAGCTAGGAACAGAGGACTGATGATTTTTGCCTTAGAGATGTCCAGAAGTGAGGAGATATTTAATGTGAGTGGATAGGCCATATACTGATCTTGTTGTAGAGGTACACAAAGCCAGCAGCTGGAAAGATCTGAAGCATTAGGAGCTTAAGAGATGTTTTTTTAGGAACTGGAAAGTGTCATTGAAGAGTTGGCATACAAAAGCTGGAGCTGGAGCAAGGTTGTGTAGAGAAGGAGGAGAGGGAGGGATTAGGTAAGAACATCTAGAATCTGTGTGGTCTGTGTCTGTCTGTTTTGGAGAACTAGGAATAGGCCTCTTTCAGCACTGTGGGGGTTGTACTGTTGAAGTTCCCAATTCTGACTGTGGAGAAACAGTGGAAAGGTGTCTGGTCAGGAAATAGTGAAATGTAGAGGAACTATTCTTTGCCACTGATTTTTTGGTTTGTGGTTTGGGTAAATTTGAGATGAAGGTATCTATCTGAGTTTTTCCAAAAGTTATTTGGTGAATAGAGACCAATAGATATGCAGCCCCAGGGAGGCAGTGGTATTGGGCAGCACTAAGACAGGGAAGATAGTGTTTGTTTTGTAGGCACCTGTAGAAAGCTAGAGGAAGACAGACAAAATCACTAAACATTTGAGAATGACCCCTTTTACAACATGGAGCCGACATGGGGAGGTTGAAAGTACAGAAGGGGAAATTGAGTGTGAGAGGGCCTATAGTCCAGTTTTTTTGAGCCAAGATAGTCCTGTTAATTTTTGTGAAAGTAAACAAATAAGTAGGAGTTGAACAGGCCAATATAGGTTAGGAGAGCCAAGGGACAAGTGAAAGGAAGGTAGGGATGAAGAGTACCTACATTAGGAAAAATAAACTACCAAGTTACTTTAGAAGTGTGTCAGGGGCTTTGGAGAGGCGGAGATGAGTGGGAGACAGAACGTGTGATGACCATTTTGGCAATGAGAGTTTAGAGTTGGTGGTAATGGAGTTGTCAGGGCATGTCTAGTTTGGTGATCTAGAACTAGGATGGAAGGCTAGCAATCTTGATTGCTGTGGGTGTTGTGAGGATGACTATATGAGGTCTGGACCACTTTTTCTGTAATCCTATGGACTTAGAAGATTTTAGGTGTATTAAGTCTTCAGGAGTTATAGGGGGCTTTTGCTGTATGGCATCTATTGGCTGTGAAAGGCAGAGGTCTGTGTGTTGTCACAGCAGGTGTGTAAGAAAGGACAAGATGGGGATATAGTGGGCAAGGGGCGGATGGTCTAAAGTGGAAAAGTTATGAAGGAGGAAAGATCTAACATACATGAGCTTAAATGGACTGGGGAGTTCCCTGAGTCTAGTTAGTTCTAAGGGAAGGAGTTGAGGCCAAGACAAGTATAGATCTAGGATGAGTTTTATGAGGTGAGTTTTTAAAAACCCATTTGCCTTTTCTACTTTGCCAGAGAACTCTGAGTGATATAGTATGTATAAATGCCAAGTAATGTTAAAACTCAAAGCAACCTGTTGAGTGATTTGGGAAATAAATGCTAGACCATTATCTGACTGGACAGTCAGAGGCAGTCCAAATGTGGGAATAATATCCTGCATAAGAACCTTAGAGACTCTATCATTGGTTTCCCAAGCAGTGGGGAAGACATCTATCCACCCTGAGAAGGTACAGACAAAAGTGAGAAGATATCTGTGTGTTTTGTGGCAAGGCATATGTGTGAAGTTTATTTGCTGGTCTTGGTCTGTAGTGTGTCCACAAAGTTGGTGGGGTGGGAAGGAAAGAGGGAGTAAATATCCCTGAGGAGAGGTCTTGGCACAAAGTTGACAATTTTGAGTAACATGGTGAGTGGCAGCTTTTAAGGAGGGATGTGTGGTGATGGCGGTGAGGAGATTGTATAGAGCCTGGGTACCTACATGGAAGCAGTTATATAAGTTAGTGAAAATGGTTAAAGCTTATTGGTCTGGGAGGAGAAGTTTTGATCCTTGAAAGATCCATCCTTTTCTATTCTGGTAGTAGTCAGGTTCATAAAGTAAGCATAATTGTTCTAGTAAGTATTGGAGTGAGGGCATGGCCTTTGGGATGCGAGGTAGCAGGCAGGTAAGATATAACTGTTGAGGAGCTAATTTGGACTGTGTGTCAGCAAAAGAATTACCTTGAGAAATAGGATCTGATGTTGTTTGGTGTCCCCAGCAGTGTATGACTGCTGTTTTGAGAGCTGTGCTGCCTCTGGAAGTTTGAGGATAAGAGGTGCATGGGTTATGGGAGTACCTTGAATGTTGATGAACCCCCTTTCTTGCCAGATGGCCACATAGAGTGGAGGAAACTAAATGTACATTTTAAGTCTGTGTAAATGTTTATGATTTTGTCTTTGGCCAGTTTGAGGGCTTGTGTGAGGGCTTGTGTAAGGGCTTGTGTGAGGGCTGTAAGTTCTGCTATTTGTGAAGATGTCCCAGGTGGCAGTAAGCCTGCCTCTATCACTGCTGACTCATTGACTATGGCACATCCTGCCCTTTTTGGAGTGTCTGTGTTGGTTGAGCTACTATCTATGAACCATGTATCAGAAGCTGTATTGAGGAGTGCTATTAATGTGAGGGAAGGGGATATGGGTCATTTGTAAGACCTCAATACAATTATGCTGAGGGACCTCATCAGAGGTGGGGAGTAAAGTGGCTGTGTTGAAAGAACTAGTGGTGGAGATGTTGATGGAATGGTCTTGTATAAGTATTAAATGAATTTGTTGTAAGCAAGGAGTCATTAGGGCAGGAAGTATTTTGTGTGAGATGAGCTTGTTGAGAGGATGAAGTGAGTGGACTGTGATTGATTGTCCTAAAGTAAACTTTTTTATCTTGCTGTAGCAAGGGCCTGGAGATAAGGGGCCCACCCACACATTGTGCTATCTAACTGTTTTGAGAGGTATGTTACTGCATGGAATGAAGGGCCTTTTTCAAGGTCCTAAAACTCCCACAACATTGTGTTCCTGAGAGGAAGTATATAGAGTAAAGGGCTAAGTTGGGTTTGGAAGAATGAGAGCTGGAGCTTTTAAGAGAGCGTCCTGTAGCTTGTGAAAAGGAGACTGTACAGGAGTAGTGGGGTCGAGAGGTTTTGATAAGGTACCTAGAGATGCTTTATAGAGGGGCTGAGCTAGAAAGCAAAGTTAGGAATCCAAAAGTAAAGAAGTTGGCCAAGGAAAGACAGAACTTGTTGTTTTATGGTTGGGACTTGAGAAATTTTATAAAGACCTGCAATTATACATCCAATCATAATATTAATATGCTGTGGACCATTTTCTCCCTGATAATCCCAGTAAGGGTCCACTATCAGAATGGCAGCAGCCACAGCAGATTGGTCAAGGTTAGCTTGATGTCTATAGTCAGCTTTAGCTTGGGGCACCTGCCATAGTTGAGCCTTTTGTTGAGGAGAAAGAATAGAAGTAAGAATAATATAAAGATCTTTGTAGTGAAGGAATTAGCTAAATATTATAGCTCTTTAACATACATAGGGGGATTGGCAGAGAAAGAAACTAGTTTATGAAATCTGAAATAGGTCAGAAAGGGAAAGAGGAACATGAACATGAACCAGTCCCTCAGGCCAGCCTGTTCCTGGAGAGGACACATAAGTTAGGGCCAGGAAGATGGCAGCTGGCTTGACAGCTGACTGTAAGATAGTGGCTGACTAGATGACAGAGGACCACAGATGGTGGAGGGTGAGAGGAGTGAGACCAAGTATGATAAGCCTGGGGGGAAAATGGTGACAGAGGGGTAGAGGAAGAAGAGGTGGAGTGAGCCGAAAGTGGGGGATGGTATAGGAACAATAGGGACAATAGGCTGGAAAAATGAGGGGAACTGAGGAACAGGCTGAGGAGGTAGAGGGAGTTGAACAGTAGGCTGAGGAGGCTGCAAAGACTGGGAAAATTGCTCAGATAGCAGAAAGAGTTGAGGGGGTTGGGCAACAGGCTGAGGAGACTGAGAAAGTTGAGCCTGAGGGAGCTGGGCAATAGGCTGAGAGGATTGAGGAGGCTGAATCTGTGGATATGACAGAGGAGGAGCTAAAGCCAGAGGAATATCTTTGAGAGGATCAGGAGGGGAATCAAGTAAGGGGTCTGACAGTATGGAGTGGGCCAAACAGATTTGGTACACCTCACACATCTGGAAGCGAAAAGGATTTGTCCTGAGAGCAATAAAGTCCTGTACAAAGGGAATTTCCTCCCATTTGCTGCTGCGATAGAAAAACTTGCCTAGGTCTCTGAGTATATTAAAATCAGAGGTACCCTCTTCAGGTCAGTGGCTGCTGTAGTCGAGTTTGTACTGAGGCCAAGCCATCTGGCAGTAAAAGATTAGCCATCTTGGTTTTACTGTGCCTCTGAGACCAAGGGTGTTTATATTAGCTAAAAGACACCTGAATGGAATGAGTTTTTGTGGCTGGGAATTAGTATTTCCCATTTTGTGACTGAATTAAAGGTGAGCCATAGGCTAAAAAACTAAGTCTCACAATCCTCTTAGAAGATCGTCACCTTCGTCAGGGTGTGAGAGAGCTAGAAGTGCCCGAATCTGTCCTCCCCAGCCATCACTGAGAGGAGGAAGAGCATCCCAAAGGACATGAGAAAGAGATTCCTGATGTGGGCCCATGATTCACAAGAATGAAGCAGGAACTCCCAGAGCGAAGAGTGGCTCACCTGTGAGAACTGTTGTGGACCAGTATTGGGTGAAGCCTGGCAGCAGCTAATGTAAGGATGAGAGAAACAGAAAGCATGGCTTGTTGGCAGGAGGAGCTCAAACTAGGGAGGTCAATACCCTTAGGTACCTCATGCCCCACCAGTCCGAGTCACAGTACCAAAAATGTTAGGTTTGGCACGAGTGAGAGACAAAGCAAAGGCAAAAAATTCTGTATTACTGGGCATGGGAGGGCTACTAAGGAGACCCAAGGACCCTCTGAAGGGGCAGCTGGCAGACAAAGAATATATTTGACAGGGTTGGGTGTAGAGTTTACATTGGTGGTCAAAGTGACGTAACAGACACTGATTGGCTGTTGTGCATGAAAGGAAACAGGAAATTGTAATCAGACTGAGGAAGGAAGAAGGAAGAAGTTAATCTGAGTGAGGCATGTGGTTATTTTTGAACACTGTGCCGTATTGGATCGCTGCCATGATGACTTGGCAAACTTTTGTATGAGCAAAAAACCCATCAGTTTTCAACTCTCATTAACGCATGGATCATTTTAACTTTCTATCCTTGCATACATGGCTGTCCCATCTACAATCCATTTACTTAATTATTAAATTTCAATAAAAAATGAATTTTTGTTTTAGTAATTCTAAAAGGTAGGCAGTGATAGCCCATTGTTGTTTCAATTTGCATTTTTTAATGACAAATAATACTGAATATTTTCATATGACTATTTGGCATTGGTATCTCTTTCTTGCTGAGGTGTCAGTTCAGACCTATGGCAATTTTTAACTTGAATTTCTCATTTCATTTTTGAGTTTTATAATTTCTTCAAAAGTTTTGATTAATAGTCCATTATCAGATATGAGCTTTGCAAGTATTATTCCCAGTCTCACCTATTCTTTTTTAAATTTTAGTAAAAGTCAGCTTGTCACTTTTTTTCATGAATTGTGCTCTTGATAGGTCTTCTAAAAACTCTACCAAATTGAAGATCATGGAGATCTTTGTAATGTTTTTCTAGAAATTTTATCTTACAGTATTTTATGTTTAAATTTGAATTAATTTTATGTAATCTATAAAATCTGCTTTTAGTGTTTTTGTTTTTGCTTATGGACACACAGTATTTCTGCATAACTCATTGGAAAAGCTTTTTTTCCTTGAAATCATCTTTGCATCCTTGTCAATTTCTGCAGTTCCATTTCTGTGTTGTTTATTTGGTCTGGTTGATGACCTGTCTATCCTTTTGGTAGTACGAACTGTTACAAACTGTTTTGATTACTGTAGTTTTATATTAATTTTGGAATTAGGTAGCAAGAGTCTTCTTACTTTTTTCTTAGTCTTAAGGTGGTTAGGTATCCTCACTTTTCATGTAACCATTAGAATCCATATAATCATTGGAATCATAATAAAAAGAAGATGGCTAAAGAATTTGGCAAACATAAAACAAATTTTCCAAAACATTCAAAAAAATCAGGAAGTCCGTCTAATAAGTAAATAAACCTATGTATGTTAGACAAAAAGGGGTAATCAGGAAATATCCCGCGCTTGACACTCAGGTTGGGAAATTTGGGCTATAGAAAACAGTAAAACAGCAGATGTTTTGTGATTTCTATTTTCTTCTATCTCTATAATAGTAATTTTATTTTATTTTTTATAATAGTAATTTTAAAATGTCATCAGGGTTCAAATTATTTCAAATGACTATAATTAAAGATTTTAAAAGTCAGATTTGACAAAAGAAGACACAAATAACATTTGCAAGTAAACACACAGGTGCTTTATACTACTCTGCAATAGAAAAATACCCTCATAAGACACAATTTCTTTTATACATTTGCAGACTTTATGCAAATAGTATTCTTTATTAAAGGAATTATGCTAGATCTGTACTCATAATATTGGGTCCTGCAGTTTTGAAGTGCAATCATGGTTATTAAGGAAAGTAATAACAGATTCAATATCAAAAGATTGAAGTACTCAACAAAGTCTACTTTTGAAGGATAATTTTAAAGACAGTTAAAACTTGATTCCTTAATAGTAAAATAAACTTGATTATAATGAGATAACCCAGTACAGTGTGCTCTAGACAAGCCTTTGCTTCCATAAAACACACATTTTCCCTATACTACTTTTGTTGTTTAATTTGTGTAATTCTTATGGATAATTCCCTTAGGATGTAGTTGTCACCTTGAACATTATTTAATTAACAATTTAAACAGCTGAACACCTATAGTGTGCTAAGTAACATAAACAAAAAATAATAATCAGGAAAAATCCAGTGCTTGACATTCAGGGAGGGAAACTTGGACCACAGAAAAAATTAAAACAGAAGATATTTTAACATATTGATAGATGAAAAAAAGGAAAATGAAAGTGATATATGTCATTATATCTCTACATAAAGTTATTCAAGAGATTTACAATGTGCTAATGACTGTTCTGAGAAGAAATTTAAATTTTATGAAAGTTGAGGAAAATCCATTAATAAACTATAGTACCAGTACTACATGGTGAGCTTATTTTGAGAGAAGGAGAGGAAGAAATATACATGGGATTTCTTGAGAGATTCTTAGATGATTGCAAGAAACAGGGTTTAGGAAACCAGAAGTCAGTAGCTGGATGCTAGAAATATCAGTTAGAAACTTACTGGCAATTACCTTAACTATTATATTATAAAGATTCCACTATGCTTTTTGGCCTTTTGGAGTTGGTTAATACAGTATTTTAAAGCCATGATTGACATGAATTTTCATAACATAATGAAAGTGGCAATTGCAGTTACTAACAATGACTACCCTAAACCTTAGGTCACAAAATGACTAACCATTTTATCAATCAACTGAGAATACATTCATGCCAGAGGCTGAAGAAGCTACATTTCTATCACCATCCAGTTTAGTCATTCAATGAGGAAGCAACGAACAATGAATTTATAGTTATTAGAAGACAAAAAGTAAAACTGAAGAAATCAGTTTCTTAGAGCTTTCCCATTAACAGTCTTTGTCATAAAATTGGTTGTGTTCCTTAATGCTGACCTGAATTTTTGTTAGTTTTACATGACTCCATTTCCTTCCTTTTTCTTTTCTTAAAACATAAGAAACAATTATTTACTTTCCCTTGTATGTTTCTTTGTTCTGCCATTCACTCTTACTTTGCTTGCAACAAATTAGCATAATTTTTAAAATGCTTAATAAATCATCTTTAAATTTAAAAGAAATTATCGTGTTATTACTATTTTTAAGATATTTTATTCCCTGTCCAATAAGTGCGAATGTCAGATTAAAGAATAAAAGAGAAAGTAAATAACTGTCTCTGTTGTTTCAGGTAGAAAATGGGATCACCACGATATGATAAATCTTAACAAAGATAGAAAAAGCATCAACTTTTATAATGCATGATGTCAGAGATTAATAATTTAAGCAAGTTTTAAAAACAGGCTATATTGCTTTTATCTATATATCATAAATTTTGGGTATATAGATGCCTGCTACTCTAGGCCAGGTGATGTGAACCTAGAGACCTGAAGATTTACAAAGATATGCATTAAGGTGCATTGCATTAATATCTCCAATTTTCACCCCTGTATAATATGTAGAATCTATCAATGTTGTTATTTTTCTTCAGTTAAACTATTAAAGATGTAGGATCTACTTATCCCCTCAATCAGTATAAATTTAATCATGAAATTGCTTTGGTCAATTAAATGTAGCAGAAAAATGGCTTGACAGTGCTGGTGTTAGATTTCAGGAGACCGTGTGTCTTTCTGAATTTTACTTGGACTGCTGCCATCTCACCAAAAAAGTGCTGCCCTGCTTGTCCTGTGCTTCCAGAAGAGGATGACAGCTTTCTTTGAAGAACTAAGCTGAACCCACTTGGTCTGGCCAAGATCAGCTACTGCATAAAGTAAAACTTAAAAAATCCACCTAAATTGCATACCACCAAGATTCTGATTTTTAAGAAGCATTCTTGTGGCAATGACAGTTACATGAGACTTTTCATTCAGAAACTGTTTGTGTACATATAAAGTAATCACATATTTTCATAAAGCAAAACTTGTTTTTTATCTGTTAACTGAGTATCAGATTAAGAAGGCCCAATCCTACACAAAAATAAAATAAATGTTCAGCAGTTGCTTGTGGCTTTCTTTCTATTTTCAAAGCCTAGTCTCTCTGGGATATTTTTAAGCATACTCCTTCGCAAATATTTTCTTGCAGCCTAGTACTATCAATCTTTCATGTCTTAAAGTTTTCAGCATCAGTTGAACAGTGACTTTTGTTTAAATTGTGAAATGATTCTTCGTTCAGGAAGTCCTGCTTGAAACAAATATGATAATACTTTCGACGCTTTTATATACACAACAAGCAATCAGATACCCGGTGATCAGTTAATGTTACCTTTCATATACTATTAGAAGCAAAACATATGATTCTACTTACTAATTTTTTACTTACTTTTACTAAACATTCTGTGTAGCTTGAAAACATATTTTTAAAAATATAATTTTGATTTATACCTCAATGATGTTCCAACTCTTAATACTCTACGTGCCTTGTTAGCACTAGAAAAAGTAGAGTTAGTGCTACTGAAAATGACTTAAACTATGAACTTTAAAGGCATTAACATATGGAATGCAGACTACATGTAGATTCAAAACTGGATAGATATACTGAAGTAATCAAAAGAAAGCCCCCAATAGAACAAAAATAAGTAAAGGGAAATTAGAAGGGTGGAGGAAGGTGGGAAGGAAGGAAGGGAAAGAGGACTGAAAATAAGAATCAAGCTAATCATGTACACGCTTCCTCTCCTGAAGATGAAAACTACAAGTACTGTGAACAGGAACTAATAATTTTTTAAAAAAAGAAGACCTTCAAAAAACTCTGGTTCAGAATGAGTTATAGGAGCTTTTAAAATAAAACTACACCAGTTAGGTGATCCTCATAGCTCAGTAGACTGTACACATCCCACTAACTTGGTTGTTTAGTGGATCTGCTGACTATCACTAGACATTTATTCTCAATTAATATTGATCTAAAATGTTATATGTAATTCTGAAGCATCTTTATACACTAGTGCTTGACAGAGCTAACCCAAAAACAAGTAGACATCTCTTTGAATTTTACTACAAATGTCCAAGAGAAGTTTGCAAAGTAAAATTTCCCAGAGGAGTACAAATGATGTGAAAGTAAATTCACAGAAGCACTAAGTGAAACAGCTAAGAATTATGCAAATATCATTTGAAGTTGAAATTAAGCCTTAGTCTGGTAAACTATTGAAATGCTACTTTGTGTTTTATTTGTTCAAATAATATTTACAGAGCATTATTGTTTTTTCAGGTATTGTCCTGTGTATAAGAATATGATAATGAAGAGATGGTCCATGAATGTATGGATATTTTAACAGAGATATACACAAAGGACAATTAATAGCAACCTGCATTCCTCTTTTCTGTGATTTTATTAATATGTGTTTGTAGTACACGATGTTTACATTCATCTTAAGCAGCAGATAGATGCACTGAACATATTTTGATGTTATTCTCTTCCTCACTCCTTTCCCTTCCCTCCAGCTCTAGATCCCTTCCCCTCTTTCATTATTGTTTTTAGTTCCCGTTTATGTTATATCACAATTACATTCATTGTGAGTGGTTGCTACATGTACATGACACACCTTAAATCTTTCTCATATATTAAGTAAGATTTAGGGAAAAATATGTTGAAAAAATAAATTTATATTTTGAATCAATTGGCATGCTTCTGAGAATATTTCAATATGCCTAAAAATTCTTTTTTTTATTTCAAAGAGAAGAAAAAGAAAAACAGGAATAAAATAAAATAGAGTTTCACATCAGGCTAGTAGGAGATTAATAATTAATGTGCTGTGTATTATTACCTTTGAGTCACTCAGAGTATAAGACATAGGCATGAACTATTGTCCAAACAATATTAGCAGCAATCTTTCTTTTCAATGGACTAACCAAACCTAGTTGTATAACTATTAAATATCTTAAATATCTTGTGTGTGTGTGTGTGTGTGTGTGTGTGAGACCAACAGTGGAGAAGAGTTCCTTTTCTGCACAGCTCCTCTAGCAATTGTTATTAGTTTTTTTTTGTTTGTTTGTTTGTTTTTTTTTTTTGTTTTTCTCCGGTACCAGGAACTGAACTCACGACCTTGCGCTTCCAGGCAGGCGCTTTTGCCGCTGAGCTAAATCCCCAGCCCCAATTGTTATTAGTTGATTTCTTAATAACAGCCATTTTTCCTGGGGTGAGAGGGAATCTCTGTATTATATTAATTTGCATCTCTTGAATGACCAGTGATGTTGAACATTTTTTGATATATTTATTTATCATTTGTATTTATCATCTGAGAAGTGTTTATTTATCACAGATGCCCATTTTTAGATTGGGTCTTTCAATTTGGGGGATCTGATTTTTTCATTTCTTTGTATGTTCTAGATATAAATCCTTTGCTTGAGGGACAACTGGCTAAAATTTTTTCCCACTCTTCAGGTTGTCTCTTTACTATGTTGGTGATTTCTCTTGTTGTGCAAAAGCTTTATAATAAGGTGAGATCGCATTTGTTGATTCTTTGTTGTATTCCCTATGCAGTCTGGGTTTGGTTCATGAAGCCTCTGTCCACAATTATGTCTTCAAACTACCATCTATTTTCTCACCCAGTGGATTTAGTGTTTCTGTTTTAATATTTAGGACATTGATCTATTTTTACTTCAATTTAGTGCATGGTGATAGCCATGGGACTAGTGTCACTCTTTAGCATGAGGAAAGCCAGTTTTTCCCGCACCATTTATTAAAGAGACTATCTTTCTTCCAGGGAACATATTTGGTTCTTTTGTCAAACATACAGTGGCTGAGTGTGTTTGGAGTTGCTTCTGCATCTGCTGTTCCACCTATCCACAAGTCTGTTTTTTAAAAATACCATGCCAATTTTATCACAGTAGATTTGTAGTAAAATTTCAGGTCAGGGATTGTGATGGCCCCCTGACTTGCCTTTGTTGTCCAGAATTGCTTTTTCCATTCTAGGTTTCTTCTGGTTCCAAAGGAATTTTACGATTGTTTCCTCTAGTTTCGTGAGGTATGCTCTTAGTATTTCGATTCAGACAGTTAAGAGAGTTATACAACTAATTTGTCTTAGTTCATTGAAAAGAAAAGTTTGTGCTAATATTCTTTGGAGAATTAAATGCTGAGAACTTGTACTCTGAGCAACTAATTTAAAGATAACAATATGTAACGTATTAACCATTGTTACCCTATTATCTTGTTTTGAAACTTTTTTTCTCTTTAATTAGAAAAAAATATGTCTGTTAGGGATTTATGATCTTTTTCTAAGAATGGAATTTGATGGTTTTGTGTTGCACACTTCCATTTGTTTTGCAGTATTGCATCCTCTTTTCAGTAATTACTTGTCAGAGATGCAGAGCTGAAATATAACAACCTAAGGAAGGATGAGTGCACGTGACTGTCATCTGACCCTGCAAGGGTTCAGACTAGTGAACATGAAAAGTGGTTCAATAAAGCTCAGTGCAGACTACACAAAGTCCTCAACTTTAAGCTGCATAATAATTTTCTTATAAATCACTAACCAAATAAGTCTTACAGCTAAACATAGGTTTTAAGGAAATTCATTACACCAACAGTGAAACTAAGTCACTAAGTCACTACAGTCACTGTCATGTTATTCAAACACTCAATGCCTTACTCAGAATTGCAGCAATAATGTGATACTATTTCCTAGTGTGACCCATGCAATTCAGTGGAGAAAGGCAAACCACTAGGCACTGGTTGTTTTCTAGACAGCATAAACTGAAGCTACTGTTAATTATACTAAGAAATACCAAATGAAGCTTTTGTAACCACTACATCTTTTAAAACCCACATTATTCATGGATATATTGGTAGATGAAACAAAACGATGTTGCTTTTCCTCCACCGCATATCAGTCCAGGAGTTGTTTGCTGCTTCAAGCTGTGAGTAGTTTCATACAGAAACAGTAGTGGCAGAGGTAGGCACTGCTGTCCCTCATGCCTCGTCATTTCATTGCCAGATCTCAGTGTTTATATTAGAAAATCAATTTGGCCAGTTTTAAATCTCATTTAGCAGCTCTCAGCTTTGGGCCAACATCCATTAAAACAGTGGGACTTCCTGATTCATCAGAATCGCACCTAACCCCTGCTTCAGTACTGTGTCACACAGAACAAAGCCAAACGTACTTACAAAATGTCTGAGGTCTATGGCAGTGATTTAGGATGTCATTCATCAGAGCTCTTCTGTCATTGTCTACCTGACAAAGACTCTGTGCAATTTATGTCTGAGTTCTTTCTTCAACAAGCTTTTGGAACACAGAATATTTTTAATGCACATAATTAATCAGGGTAAGAATTTATAAGTTGCCATTTCCTACACCTTCTGCATCCATCCTAACATAAAAATATTGAACACTTCTGTTGTTTTTGTGTCAGTGAAATTTTTAAATACATTTTCCTGAAATAAAACATTGTAGAACATGGAGATTACAGTGTCCACTAGCAATTCTTGGCATATTTTAATTATCACTGTAATTCCAGAAAGTAAAAGAAAAAAGAAAAGAAAGAAAAGAAAAGAAAAGAAATATATCTGAAGAATGATGATTTTATTTTATATTATACTAGGAAAGGCATAAGAGAATTTCCAAAGAGGGGAGAAATCAGGAATCTGAGGTTCCATTTTCCAATGGAGATTTTAAAGTATCAAGCTTTAGAAATTTTAACATGTTAAGCATTACTGAAAATGTTAATACTACCTAGTTTTGTAATTATATATTTATAAATCCAGTATATATAATTAGAATTAAGTACTCAAAATTGAAACTAATGATTTTTAAAATGGTAATAATGGTAACAACAAGGACTACCTACCATCTGCCAAAAATAAAAGTGCAAGCAGGTCTCTCTAAATTTCCACAGCAATAGATAGGATTCTTAAGGCAATCCCATCATGCCCTCTATGCCTTACCCTGGACGAGGGATAGAAACCAGGAGTCCCCGGGCCATAGCTTTGGTGATGCGTATGGAGGTAGATTATCCATGGTTAATCACCTTGATAACACTCAAATTTAGCGTCAATTACTATATCATCAAATATGTACAAAAATTCTCAACTCCCTATACCAACTACAACTTACTAAAATAGAGGTTATGGATATGCAAAAGAGCCTTAGAATTTTTTTCTTTAACATTTATCTTAGTCTGTTTGGTTTGCTGTAACAGAACACCTCACACAAGGGTAATTATAAACAATAGAAATATATTTCTCGCAATCCACGATTAAGGCAGATTCAGTGTCTTTTGAAGGCCTGTTTCCAGATTCATACATGGATCTTTCAAACCACAGAACAACAAAGTGGGTAGATGGGACACACATACTGCCTAGGCCTATTTGAGATGGAGTCTGTTCTCCTGATCTAATCACCCCTAAAGGTTCTACTGAGTGCTATCACAATTGGAGTTAGGAGTTCAACATGAATTTTGCAAGGAGGACCAAAATATTCACCACTTTTCTTTTTATGCACTCCAATAAGTACAGGAATGAATTGCTAATTAACCTAGCAAATTAGGTCATTGTTATGTTATTAAGCATAATATTGTAGTAATAGAGGTTAAAATGAGATTACATATTACTAAATGTATGTGAGTATTCTGTATTTCCCTTTTATTCACAGTGACCCATCCACTCAGTCTCGTCTTTACAATGTTCTTTCATAACATTTTCCAGCTTCAAGAAAAGCTTATATTATAGTTTATGAATGACCTTTTGCCACTTATCACAAAACTGCAAATGACTTCCAGAAAAAAAGCAGATTTCCAATGCAGAATGAAATTTCCATACATAAGATGAGAATGTTAAAGAAAATTATATAATATGATCTGGCTGTTATTCATTTGCACTGAATTATTAACAGCAAGGAATGAAAGGTTTCTGAAAGATGATCTAATTTCCCTGAGAATTATTGCTCTATATCTGAAAAGAAGAGTTGATTTCTTTCTTAATGATTAATTAGAATGTGATGAATAGTATTAGATAAAGTAGCAATACTTGGCATATATTAGCAGTATTAGAATTTAGATATATGTTGTATATTAGAAACACAAGTGGCATCTTACAAAAAGAAAATACTGTAAATGCCTACCATCTATCCTGTTTATGATAGAATCATTTAAATATAATTTACGCATTGCATACCTATTAAAATATGCTTAATTACTTAAAGCATGATGATTTGTCATTATTTTCTCAACTGTTTTGTTTCCTATTTTCCTTTGCTACTGTTCATGTACTTTTCCCGTAATGTTTTAGGTTGTATACAGAAATCATATATATATATATTTTATATATTTTATATATATATATATGTAGGCTACAAATTTCAGTAACACCATTGAAATAATTATTAAATATCAAATGGTGAGGAAAACATTTTTAATTTTTAAAACACCACATCTTTAGAACCAGTAAAAGTCCTTAAAAATATTCTTATATATAAAGAGTTATATTTGCTAATTCAAATTGGATGATTTCTAGGGACATGTCGCAGTACATTTTTTTCTTGAATTGTATCCAACCTCAGACTAGCTCAAGTCTCTTTTAAATAGAATGCTAATTGTTATTATAGTGTGAATTATAGATATGGATTTTTCTAAACTATGAAAAGTTATTCTCCAAAAATATAGCTGAAATATTTTGTGAGAATGTATAACCAGAAAAGTACATTTAAAATTACTTTGAAATTTGCTGTTAGAAGATATATACATTTTATATTGTTCAATTTGCTTGAAAAAATGTAATTGGGTTCCAAAATTTTTAAAATTTAAAATAATTATACGGGCTGGGAATTTAGCTCAGCGGCACTGCACCTGCCTGGCAAATGCGAGGTCGTGAGTTCGATTTCCAATACTGGAAAAAAAATAATTATAATGATTATTTGATTTATTTTAAATATTAAGTAATTTAAAATATTCACTGATTGCATACTATATCCCAAATATTGTGCTAAGAGCTAGGTTTAGTTCATTGAACAGAGCAGGCTATGTTGATAACCTCATCGTGTTTGTGTTATTTTGGAGTGAGATCTATAATAAAAACACAATAATTAAAAGTAAAAATATGTGGCAAAGGAATGTACGTAGTAGACTGGAAGAGAGTACAGATTAAACAACATTGGTTTGTAAAGCAAAACAAAACCCGAAAACATCTCTCATGTAAGCAAAATCAAGATGGTGAGGCGAAGAGCTAAGAGCTGAACCTCATAAAGAGAAGTGAGAGGGAGTGCCGGGAGTGAAAGGAGGCTGCATCAGAGTAAGGGAAGCACGGAAGTAAACAGAGCATCCAATGGGAGAAATTTAGTTTAGAGAAAGTGCAAGACAAAATCGAAACAGAAAATGTCCCGGAATGATTGAGTGTGAGGCTGTATCACACAGGACTTTATGGACCATATTATGAAATTTTGCCCTAGTTTTAAGAGCAGCAGATAACTGAAAGAAGTGAGAAGATAGATCTGAATTTGAGTGATTTCTCAGACTGTGAAGAATGCAGTTTCCATTAAACTGTAGCGTAGTAGTTATGTCAAAAGGCTGTTGCAGTCATCAAGATGAAGATGATAGCTTCCAATTGTGATGGCAATGATAGAGATACAAGAATAAAAGGGTTTGAAAAGAATTGAGGTGTAGAAATTATGTCATCTATTAAAGTGTTATAAGAGTTCAAGAACCAGGATGACTCAAAAGTAACATCCAGGTTTCTGATCTAAAGAGTCACACTCATTGTGGCTGTACTAGAAACACTCCAGATAGTACAAACTAAGAGAAATTTGCTTCATTAGAGACACTGAATGGAAGCTATTTGGAAATTATCTAGGTGGATAGAAAGAAAGCAGGTGGGTATATAAGGCATAAGAATTTTTCAAATATTATGTTCCCACATTTCAGTCTTTCAAAAATAAAAGCAAAATTGAGAGTCTGTCATTCTTCCCAGTATTTCGTCATCTGTGCTTAGAAGTGAACGAGATGGCCAACATAAACAATTTTGAGGATTTTATTTGGGGATGGAAGTGACAGACATTCAGAAAAATAAATACATTCATATGGTTTCAGCATGAATTGAATTTGTTTTGATTATGAAAATAACTTGTGACTCGTTGTGAGACTTTACTTAAAAACAGCATCACGGACAACATGAAACTACACTAAATAGGCATATTGTTTGAGTATTATTTTCAAGGTTTTAGTAGCTATAACATTTTCTGTCCCTGCAGTGAGCAAAATATGTATAATTCCCTGCTAGTTGCACCACCATGAAGAAGGTACACATAAACATAATGGAAAATTGGAGGGAGAGTAAACTTTATACATTGATACTACTTTGAGAGCTAGACTGTAGAAATCATTGATGCATAGGTTAAAAGCCTTAAAAAGTGGTATCTTACTCCTTTTTCTTTAAACTGCAGAATACTAGGTATTACTATTTCACTAGTTCAATGAGAAATAGAAGAAGTACAAATTAAAAGAATTTAAGACAGATGACAACATTACAAATTTGCTAAACATTGCTTTCAGGACATTCCAAGTACATGTGATTACTGGCAAAGATAGAGATATCACAAAAATGTGGATTATATTAAATATATCAGCATATTTTTCTAATTTTTCTGGTGCATAGCTTAAGCCATTATGATTTGCAGTTCAGCATTGTAAGTCCTATTAATTGTAGAATAAAAGTCATGCTTCATTTTTGACAATTAAACACAATTTTACTAGAATGGAGAAAGAACTCTGAATTGGACTCAAAGGAGAAATCTTCTTTAAAGGTCACCCTTATTAAATAGCATGACAATTTGATTATGCCATTCATGCTCAATACCCCAGACTATTCCCAACACAGTGGCTAGAGTGATGCTTTTTAAAATCAAAGTCAGCTCGTGTTATTCCTCTACTCAACACCCTACCAAATCTGCACATTCCCCTCTGCATAAAAGCCAAAGTCATTACAACCAGAACTTACTGGATTGGTTCCCCCACCCACCCCTGGCATCGTATTATTACATCTTACTTTCTCAGCCACTCTACTATCATCACACTGGTCTCCTTGCTCTTATCCCCGTCTCAAGGCCTTTTGCACTGGCCATTTCATTTTCTGGACATGATGGCTCTCCACTGCAGATATCGAGAGATGCTTTTTTTTTTTTTTTTTTTAAGTCAAATGACATCTGCTCAGTAAAACTTTTCTTGACCATTTTTATTTCAAATAAGTGTCATTTTCTAATGGCATGGTATATCCTTCTTATTCTTCTCAATTTTATCTCTTTTTCCTATAGCATTGAACAGCTTTTAAAATACCATGAAATTTATGTATGCTATTTGTATTCCTTCTTTCTCCCCACCCCATTGACAATGTGGGCTTTGAGATCCCAAGGTTATTTCTTTGTTATATTCACTTCTGCCTAGCAAATAGTATAAATGTTCAGTGAAAACATGTTGAATGAATGATTGTTTATTAGATTTTACCCTGGCAGAAGAATATTAACCCTTTTTGTGAGCAGATGTTGATAAGGAGATGGAATATGTTAGGCTATAATATGGAATGTAGAAATCTGGGAAGAACATTGTTCTTATACACAAAAGAAAGCCCAGAAAATCAAAATTCACAATTTCTTTGGAATATACTAAAAATAAACAAACTAATCTCAAGTCTAAGGAAAAGCAGCTTACAATAAAGTAGTACTTAAGGAATAAAACAGAGACTGCAAAAGCAGAAAGATGAAGAAATGAAAACTGCAAAAATAAATGAGTAAGAACTGATTAAAAACAGAAAAACATTAGAGAAAAATCAATGGAATTTAAAACTTTTTAGAGAGCAAGATAATGGATAATTCTCTACTCACACTGACCAACCAATATGACAAAGAGAAATAAAGAACATACAAATAAAGAATGCAATTTCCATTTACCGGGAAAGGAAAAGAGAACATCACTATGGATGTAGACATGTGAAAATTAATAAAGGAGTATTATAAACTACCTCATTCATAAATTCAACAATGTAAATGAAATATATAAAGTCCTCAAAAAATAGAAATTACAATATCACATTCAATAACCATTATGTAAGACTAGGGTCTGATCTCCAGCATTGTAAAAGCAGACAAATAGCAAAAACACAACCTGGATAGTTCAACATCTATTATAAAAACTTTTAGTGTCCAGAAAGAAAGGCAGTCCTAGTCTAAGTTTTGAGTTATAGAAAGTCTCCTGAATGAGCAATTACTGGTCAAAAGTTCAAATGTTTCAGAAAGGTAAGAGGACTGAATTTTGAAATTTATTACACTATCCTCACTTATAGCTTAGTGTATATTTCAAGATAATTAAAATAATAAATGGAAATATGTGATGACAAAACATTTTAAGTGAGGTGACAGTTACATATGACAATTAGACTGAGTTAATCATTTCCCATTGTACACATGTATCAAAGCATTACATTGTACTATACAGATGCAGTATGATTTACCAATCAAAATAATCAATACGAATAATATTAATAATCCATGTAAATAATGTTAATAAACTTTTAGAAGAATACACCCTAGCTTTCAGATAGAAGTTGTAGAGGCTGCCCTGAGATCTGAGAAACAGCATAAAATGGATTAACATTTGGAAATGAAATCCTTCACTGTATGAACGCACTGGCTTATGTAACATAAGATTTACAGAGCATGACTATATCTAAGACATAGTCTATACCTAAGAAAGAGGTGGGATGTTTGGGTTTAAGCAACCCTCACAGAGATGTATTAATTTGAGAAACTGCTACCACTTCTGTGATTGGAAAACAAATTCCACCGTGGATTTACCAGAGTGTTTTGAACAATCCTTACCCACTTTTCTTGTTTAAAAGTTTCTTGAAATTAAAAGTTATACAGCATTGAGGAAATAAAATAATAAGCTACATACTGAAAACAGTAGCCAATACAGTGTGTAAAAAGGGGTGAGGGAGCACAGGATGGGAGAAGAAATCCGTATTGTAAAAATTACCTTACAACTAGATGTATGCAGCTGTTATGGTTTGTGTCTGGATGTCCCCTCAAAACCTCATGCAGTCATGAGACAGGTTCTAGTGTTTCTGATGGATTCATGGTCCAGTGCTGGGATTATGGGTGTGAGTGCTACACCTGCCCTAGGGCGGGGAGTTCGCATACAATATAAGGGAGGGAAAGTGCCTTGCTCTGCTCCTCCCTTTTTGCTCTTGTTGCTTTTGCTGTTTTCTACCACTATGAACTGTCGCCCCTCTGCTATTCCACCATGCCTTGGAGCCACAAACCGTGAACTAAATAAACCTTTCCTTCCTTAATTTTGGGCATCAGATAGTTTGTCTCAGCAATGAGAGAAAAGTAACTAAGACAGCAGGGTTTGGAGAAGTGATTCACTGAAGAAAAAATCCACAGATTCTTTTGATGTGTATGGTAGGGTGCATAACAGAATTTGAATGGGAATTTGGTAATACGTACAAGTTATCAAGACGCACGTGTCAAATATATTTTTACCACGTACAAGCAAAAAGGCTGGGGTCTCTTTACAAGAAATAAAATTGCACACATTTCTAACAGTACTTATCACACAGCTACCTAAAACACCGTCTAGAAAATTAGATCCAGCTGTTGCAGATCATTATGGAAGTACTATATTTATTCTTAGAGAAATGTAAACTTCCCCAGACACCGGGGAATATATACATATGCAAGGATTGAGTAAAGGAGATATTTGGAGATAGTTCTTTTATAAGACCTCTATATTTAAACACAAGTGAGCCCTTTTTTTTTTTGCTTCCTGAGAGCTCACATGTAAAAAACCGCTATACTTTGGACATTGTTTCTCAAGTGAATAAAAAGCTCTAAGCATATTCATTTTATTAGATAGAGTCCAAGTATATGGAATTGGTGAGGCTGTGGAGAGAAGAGGGAGAAGGTTTGTAGGAATTTCATTCCAATAAAGATGCAAGCATATTTCACCAGGCAGTTCATTGTCTTTTTTCACATTACACCTTTTCAGTTGGTTTTAATTTATACTTGGTGACATCAAAATCATTACCCCTAAAATACATAGCACATATTATATTTTAAAATTTCCTCCAAAGGTAGCTATTTGATCTAGGGGCAATTATACTTCATTTCCGTCCAGTAACACATCATTGTGCAGAGTCTAAGATGATAAGAAAGTCCACATGTGAACAACGATCTAATGTTTTGTTTGTTTTTAAGTAAAAAGCACCAATTCATGTAATCCATGATTAATACAGTAGACCTTCCTCTCTTACCTGTAATTTTGCCTTCTACAATTTTACTTATCTGTGGTACATGGTCCAAACTTTTAAGTGAAAAATTCCAGAAATAAACTCTTCATAGGTTTTAAATTGTGTACTATTCTAAGTGGCGGGATGAACTCTTATGTCATCTCTCTGCATCCTACCTCCAGCATGAATCATTACTTTGTCACTGTGTTCATATAGTATGCACTGCCTGCATGTCAGGCACATAATAGCCATCTTGGTTATCTGTCAACCAGAAGTGTTACACTGTTTGTGTTTTAGTAACCCTTACTTTACTTAATAAAGGTCAAAAGCACAAGAATAGTGATGCTTGAAACTTTATTTCAATGTATAATTACTATAAATGTTCTATTTTGTTGTTAGTTATTATTATCTCTTAATGTGCTTTTAAGTTAAAATTCATCACAGGTCTCCACGCATAGGAAAAAGCACAGTATATATAGGGTTTGTTACTATGGTATTAGAGATTTCAGGCACCCACTGGGGTTTTAAATATATTCTCCTTAGATAAGAAAAGGCTTTTTTGAGCTGGGCATGGTGGTGCACACCTGTAATCCCAGCACTTTGGAGGCTGAGGCAGGAGGATCATCCTGAGGCCAGTTTGGGCTACACAGTGAGTTCAAGGCCTACCTGAACAACAGAGTGAGACTCTTTCTCAAAAAGAAAAGGGCTTCTCTATGTATTAATATTGTATGCAACATTTCATACTGCCGTATTTTCAACATTTTTTGTAACAGAAAATTCTTTCATTTAATTGAACATTTTTGGTGATGCTGTTTTCAGAGATTTAAGTTTTATACACCGTCAAGTCTTTTCAAAATTGTAGTATTTACGCTTCACAAAAATGCAACAATATATTCGTTAAGTGGACACTATATTCATATAGCTATTTTGAGCACCATTAGAACTTAAAAATAAGCAAAATCAAGATCTTTATAAATAGCATCATATGTTGTATATATTTATCAAGACCCCATTGTGAATATAATCAGTGTGTACTGCAAAACACATAGAAGGTTATAAGAAAGAAATTCAGCAGTAGTAAAATAATAAAATCAAAATTTCTGAGTACTTCATTTTAAGCTCACCAGTACCAAGCCCCTGTTAATACACAATTTCTTCAATAATATTAAGAAATAACTGTCAATAATCTAAACACATGCTCTGATCATTTTATGATACAGTGATGGTGCATGTTACTGGGTTGCTGGACTCGTTTTCATCCATGGCTCTTGTCATTTCATGCTTGTTACCCTGGGCTGTCTGAGTGTCACTTCTGTGACCCAGCCCCTTCTAATTTAGTACTGCAATTCTCAGCCTACGCCATTCTGTGACAATTCTTTTCTTTCAAAGGAAACATGCTACTATGGAGTTTTACTTTAAAAAAGAGAAAAACAAGTTTCAAATGTTAATGAGAATTTTAGGAGACTACCAACCATACATAGGTGAGGAATTGCTTACATTTTTCTATACTCTTTGCAAGCCTATATTTTAAAGGTTTGTCTTATAAGCAGTCATTTGAAAAGCTGGGGATTTTTACATTTAAGACCCTGTTTCTTGGGCCTTAAGAATGTCTATTAGAAATATTTAACATTTCAAATTATACTAAATTTGCTTTCTTAGCACCTTGCCTTTGGCTCTAGACTTTTTCTGGTGTTAATCTGTTGCCTTCTGAAGCTAAACCACATTATCTTATTGAATGTAAGAGATGCTAATACAGAAAAATAAATTCAAGTGGAAAAACTAATTGTTAACTATAATTTTGTGAAAATTAGATCATATATTGGTATGGTTTTCTCCATGAAAATAGGGTGAATAAATTAAAAATGAAATTCTGTAACATTTGTCATATCAAAAATTGCATTTGTATTATACCTATACAATTATATACTGTAGTTTGTTGTGTCATCAATGCTAAAAACACAACTTTAAATTTTTCTTATATATTATCCTTTATAATATCTCCATATTTTTCCCCTGTTCTTCCAATGGTATTATTTCTGAAGCCAACTGCTTTTTTCAGTTTAAGAAAATTCTCTAGTCTTCTAAAATTTTATGGTTTTCCTTTTTGTGCCACTTTAAAATTAGTACATATTTATGATATATAAAATATTATGTACCAAACACATATTGAGAAAAATATGAAAAATGTAGCCAGGTGTGGTGGCGTACACCTATAATCCCAGCACTCAAGAGGCTGAGGCGGGAGGATCGTTGTGAGTTCAAGACCAGCCTGGGCTGCAAAGTGAGCTCAAGGCCAGCCTGAACTGCGTAGCAAGACCTGTCTCAGAAAGAAAAAAATAAAGAAAAAAGAAAAATTAAGCAAGAGTAAGTATAAAACTGAAGTTTCTGCCAAAATTAAAGTACTTAGTTTTAAGATCACCAATACCAGGCCTCTGTTAATACACTACTTATTCAGTAAAAGTTATGGGTAGATAACAATAATTGTATCCTCTGGTCATTCACCCCGGGGACTTCACACAAATTCACACCACATTTTAATCATTTTTACTCTCCCTTTTCAACTCTTCCCCCCCTCTTCCTCTAGCCCTGCATCCCCTTTCCCACCGCAGGGTCCACTTTCTTTTCTCCTATCATGGATCTCTCCTATTTGGCTCTCTAAATTATTTATAGTTGCATTTCTCAATAGTTAATCTTGTGTATCTGATTTATTTCACTTAGCGTTATAGTCTCAAGATCTATTTTCCTACAAATTACTCAAATATATCCTTGTTTATGGCTGAGTAGTACTCCATTGTGTATATATATCATATATTCTTTAGCTGTTGAACTATCAATAGGTATATGTTACTTTCGTAATTTAGTTATGTAAATTGTGCTGTATGTTGATGTGTTGCTTTAATATGATTTTAACTCTTAAGAAGATACTCAAAAGAGGTATAGCTGGGTCAAGTGGATTTGAATTTCTAGCTTTTTGAGTAATGTCTAAATATCTCTACAATGGTTTTATATTTTCAAAATGGAACTTGTCAATTGTTCTTTTTCTGTTCATCTGACTCAATAACTTTTCTTAATATTTAATACTAATCATTGCATTCAACAGGAAGCTCCAATTTTTAATGGGCTAATAAATTTTGAAATAACCACTTTATCATTAAAAGTTCATAAATGATATATCATTTATAAAGTAGCCATTAGGGGCTGGGGATTTAGCTCAGCGGCAAGAGCGCCTGCCTGGCAAGCGCAAGGTCGTGAGTTCGGTTCCTGGTACCGGAGAAAAACCAAAAAAAAAAAAAAAGAGACCCTGTCTTAAAGTAGCCATTAATAGGAATCCAATTATAGCTTCTGGTATTACAAATAAAAGTTTCTAAATAACCCAGTTACGATTTTAATATTTCAAATAAAGAATATCTAAAGTACTATTATTTTGAAAGTCAAATATATTTCAGTCTTTAATATAATTAAATATTACAATGAATTAGAAGTAGAACAACTAAAATTTAAAGTTCAGAATCGAAATGTTGTACTATTCAGATTTTGTACAAAGTTATATCTAATATAAGCAGTTTCTCATTTTGATTTCTATTTCCTCCCATTTGATAAGCCCTTTTCCTAAATTTAATACTTTAGTAAAATATAAATTCTCAAGTAATTTAAGAGTAGTAATTTAAAATGCTACTGATAAGTAACATGAAGAAAATAGATTACAAGATTTCCAAAGACACAGTAAAGACAGAAATTGACAGGAGTAACTTGAAGTTAAAGGAAACAGGAATATTTAACGTTTGACTAAGTTGCAAAGCTTAAATTTTATCATATAGGTATTAATCTTTAAGAAAATAACTATTTTCAAAATAACTTTGGATACTCATACAAATGAGCCATATAGCACGCAGTAATTTCTGTCAAGATGAAAGATAAGTAGTATGTATCACCACCTACTTTTTAAAAAGGCAAATGTCCCAATAATTCCTGAGAAAAACATTCAGCCCTCATCTGGCACTAAAAAGAAATGACAGCATAGTTTGTCATCACCACAGTGTTGCTGTATTTTGTTCATTATGTTTTACTCTCTGTTATTGAACAGTAGCAGATGATCTTCATTTCATTTACTTTAATCAAAAGACTTCCAAAATGCTTCTGGTTAATATTTAGTTTGAATGAAGCACTTTATTAAAAATGCTCAATGTTTCCAGTTAGCATAGCCTGAATAGATGAAAGGGAAATAATGGCACAAGCATAAAATAGCATAATAAATCAAAGGACACTCTTTTCCTTCGAAGCATTTCCAAGGTTAGTTTTCATCTTAATAGAACTGCTGATCTGTCAACTGATCAACTGTAGATATGCTTGTGACCTGTCTCACTGGAGAGAATGATGCCAAAAATAATGAGAAATAACCCTTTGAGTCTTGTCTAAAATCATTTTGGTTTTGCTGCACATGCTTTGTGTGTATTGAGAAAACCTCTTCTCTTCCACAAGTAAAATTTCAATTGATTAAAAATAAAAGAACTTGGCTGGATCACATTTCAAAGTGGCATAGAACAACAAATCATTGTGGTAAATATTATTTTCAGGATAGGCTTTAAATTGTAATGGGAAAACAACACTTGACTAGAAATATATAGCTCTATTGGAGACAATAAGTTACTACAATTATTTGGAAGATTAGAAAACTGTATAATCTGAAGGAAGAATGATCTTCATTTCACATTTACAGTAATAAGAGCACTCAGGATCAGCTCTTCTTCCTCTGCAAAATACAAACTAGAGAAAGAATCTTTTCTTCAGTCTCATATATATTCTCAACTATCATTTATCCTTTCACTGATAACAAGGTTTTGAAATCCCTCTGACATTTCCAGTGACAGTTACATGATGACTCTCAATGTCTAGAAAAAGTAAAAAGTCTAAAAGAAGAGAAGAAACCCAGGCTCCACCATATTTATCTCACTGAATCCTTGTGGAAGTGCACATTTCACTTTACCAGATAAAAAATTCAAGTTTCTTTCAGGATGGGGCTGAGCCAAAACTTTGCTCTCATTTTAATTAATGACAGTAGATAGAAGAACAGTGATTCTTAACATTTCAAAGAGTAATATTGTAGTTTTAGCTCATCCATACATCCCTACAGAGTAAAGCACACTCTTACACTGGATGATGGTCTTTCAATAAGAGGCAATCATTTAGAAGTCTAATCCAGTATGTCTTTTAAATATGCATCCTGGTAATGTTCAAGAGCACAAAAGAATACCCTGAATTCAAACTTGGATAGAGAACAAGGTATTCATTAAGTGCCTTTACATCCTTAGTTAAATTACATGTCCTTTATCAGAGTGTGTGCTGCAGGTTATTTTCCTTTAAATGTGCATCTTTTAACTTGGAAGCATATACATGTTTCTTACGGTTTGTGTCTGGATGTCCCCCCAAAGCCTCATGCAGTCATGGAGCGGGCTTCTAGAGTTCATGATTGATCCATGATCTAATTCTGGGATTATGGATGTGAGTGCTACATCTGTCCTGGGGTGGATAGTTTGCATACAGTGTAAGGGAGTAAAAGAGGCTGCCCTTGCTCCCTTTTGCTTTTTCTGCTCCTACTGTTTTTGCTATCTTCCGCTGCCATGAACTGTTGCCCTCTTCCATGTGCCACTCTGCCTTGGAGCCCACAAATATGGACTGAAACCTCCACAACCTGTAAGCTAAATAGAGCTTTCCTTCCTTAATTTTGGGCATCAGGCATTTTGTCTCAGCTATGAGAGAAAAATAATCAAGACAATGCATTAGGAAGTTATGCTATTCCACTTTCAAATATTATCTGGATTTTTATAGATAGAAAAGCCTTTACTGGATAAGGAAATATTCTGCAACATAAAATATCCAGGAGCCCCTGCACTGGCTGAGATTTTGATTGTAAATATTCACTTCCTAAGTTTACATCCTACTTCTAGCCTCAGATTTATATTTCACTCACACAAAGTAACAATCTTAATAATAAAGTAAAATTGATTTTTAATAGATGGATTTTTAAAGAATTTCTTGAATTACAAATTGTTTTATGCAAATTTCTTCGTAAAATATAATATACGAGAAGGGGGAAATCATGAAGCCATCCTGGGTATGATCATAGAGAGCTGGCTAGACTTATTCACTAGGTTATATTCTCTCTCCTTTATACCATCCACAAAGGATTAGTAAACAAAGTTACAGCATAGCATCTCATATGTGCATTGAGGAGATATAAAATTTCAATCTATTAATGTTAATAGGTAGTATGTCTATATGGTCAGTGAGGAAAAATTAACAATATAAGAGAGCGACAAGTTTATACAAATCACATTTTAAACATATTCCAACAGCATTTGACTGAGGTGTATAACATTTATTTTAAAAGCTAATATGAAGTAGGAGATATATGAATAAATTAGACTATCTATAATTAACCACTTTTATACAGTTTCATAGATGTCATAGAATAATCAAACGTAAAAGAATTACTACAGACTCAAAAATAGTAAAAATCAATGCATTTCCTAAGGAGATATTTTCCCCCTGGAAAACATTTCTTGAACTTACATACCTTTTCAAACTTGGAAGTATAAAATAAATGTTAAAATTAAAATTCTACTTCTGAAAATGCATTACAATTTGGTGAAAGTAATGATTCGGTGACAGAAATAGATGCATCTATAAGTATGTGAGTATAATTATGTATCACAGGTAGTAAATGTCATGTTATGTTTCAATGATTTTATGGATATCAAACTCATCTGTATGCTATTTCTAATAGCAATTTTATGACTAAACTAATAAATATAGGAAACTGTTCTGATTTTAATAATACATGGTTTCTTACACTGGTAGTTTATTTTGGCTAATGTAAAATGATAAATCTGAAGGCGAAGGTTAAAGCAGCCCTGGAAAAATAACTTAAAACATTAAATATAATTCTTGTCCTACGTGTCTTCCTGAAGTCATTATTGCATTTTTTTGAAAGTATACTTCAGGGGCTTCTTTTCCACTTCAAAGTTAAAGCCATTAAACTTACTGTTCCATGTAATAAATTAATAAACAAGGATAGATTAACCAAATGATATGGAGCATTACCTTCTTCCAGTTCCTCTCATTCTCATCTAGTTCATTGTTGTGCCTCTCTTGGGAAGTGGTGAAAAGTTCTATTTAAATTTAGATTGAATAAAGTGCTCGGTAAGATATTTCAGAATCCCAGAAGTGCGGTACGCAGAGGAGAGAGGAAAATGGATTTTTTTTTTTTCTGGAGCTTTTAAATACATTGGCATATGAACAACTTTGCTAAGTATGGCTACCAAAGTAACACTGGCAATGGTTAAGCTGCTATCAGAGCTGAGAAAGTAACCCAGAAATGATTTTCCTAAATATCAACTATCTCGTGTGTCTCTATGAATTCTAACATAGACCTTCCTTAGGAGCCTTCGCTTTTAACTTGAGGAAATGCTTGCATATTTTATTGTACGCAAAGCAGGAAGAAATCAACGGCAAAATCTTCTGAACTGCACCTCTTTGTTCATAAAACTCTTCCTACGATTTGCGGCCAAGGGGCTTCCCTCAGGAGGGGCTTCACCATAATTAGGAGTGCTGCCCACATTCTCCACGGCTAGGATGAGACAAAACAAGGCAGAGGAGCACTGCTGATGTGGAAATGGGTCCAATTAATAATTACACTAGGACGGGGGCTGGGGATATAGCTCAGTAGCATAAGTGCCTGTTTGGCAAGTGCAAGATCGTGAGTTCAATTCCCCGGTACCGCAAAAAATTTAAATAAATAAATAAATTACACTAGGACAACAGATCTATTAGGACTGTCCCAGGTGCACCCAGAGTGTCGCTCACCTGCAGTTGCCCATTGACACACAAGATTTCTGAACACCAGCATGTTTCCATAAATTTAAAAATATAATAATAATTCAGTCATGACATTTTGTTTTTTACAAGCACATGTCGGGGCTGGTGGTTTAGCTCAGAGGCATAGCGCCTGCCTGGCAAGCGCAATGTCGTGAGTTTGATTCCCGGTACCGGAAAAAAACAAAAAAATAACAACAACAAAAAAGCACATGTCCTCTGTGAGCTAGTGAACTGTGGAATTCTCAAGTAGAACGATTTGGTTTATGTCAATACAATGGTTCCAATTCTTTAATTTAAAATAAAATTTCTAAAAGCCATTAAATTGATTATAATTATTTTCACATACACTTCAAAGTACCATATCTATATATCGCTGGCTAGATATTTTTGTTTTGTTTTTCTTCTTTTTGTGGTACTGGAGCTTGAATCCATGGCCTTTGTACTGAGTGACAGAACCAACTCTTTTATAGTTTTGAGTCATGGTCTTGCTGAGTTGCTTAGTTGTCCAGGCTGGACTCCATCTCATGATCCTCCTGCCTCTGCCTCCCAGACTGCTGCTAGTACACATGTACACCACCATGGCCAATTTAGAGTATTTTTTTCTTATTTCTACATAAACTTCCATGAGTACTAAAGCTCTGTGTTTCCTGTTTGAAAGGCATTGGCCTTATGTGTTATCTAAGAAGCAAATTCACATTAATGCATAGAGAAAAACCAAGTTCAAACATTGATTGAACACTAATGATGGTGCTGTCATGAGTGAAATGCATACTTTTAATAAGCAAAAATGGTAACTTTCCTTGTATTTTAAAAACAGAAAACATTAAACCATGAAATACAGTTTCACTTTATCAGTAAATGGTAAGGTGTCATCTTGACATTTTTTAATGCAATTATCTTCAAAAGCTACTCTATCTTGATATCTGCCTATAATATATAGCATGACAATAATTCATTCCCTTAATTAGCTGATTATTGTCACAAAAGTGTTCTCAAGCCCACTCATTCAACATATACTCATTGAATATTTACAACATGGAAAGCACACGAGAGGAAGCACTGAAGATGTTATAGAAGGTCTCAGCTTTCAGGGAGTTTTGGTTTTAGAGCAGAGTGACATAAAAGGAAATTAACAAATCAATGTAGAAATTAGTCCTGGCAAATAATAATGAGACTAACTGAGTGATGTAACATCAAGTGCCTGAGTTAAGGTAAGCTTCATTTAGGAATTAAGGCTTAACTTGTCTAGAAAAACCAATTTAATACTGTCCTCGGAATAATTATGCCCCATTCTTGTCTTTATCATTTTATTTTCTACCATGCTTTATGCCTCCATAACATCTAGTTTTCTACCTGTTGATTAGGAATACGAAACTTTTGCAATCTTTGAATTTTGCCTGACTCTACAAATGACCTCCATATATCTGAATACTTCTACAATGCCGTGCTCTAAAGCAAGAAAATCTATACATCTCCCATCTAAAAGGAGAATAAAACGAAATTGGAAATATACTTATATAGAAAACCCTTCTGGACGTCATCATGGTCCAGAGGAATCCACATTTGTAATCCCATGGAAAAGTTATCAGAATTCTAATAAATTAATTCCAGTCTACTATTTCCAGTGCAATGCATGGTGGGGACAAAGACACTAGGCTTATTTGTTCATGTGGGGAGGCAAGGGGGTCCAGAATCCAGCACAGATTGATGGCTAACTGGAACAAAGGCCTCAACCCAGGGCTGAGTCCAAGTTTTATTAATTTGCGAAAAGGGGAGTAGCTTGGGGATGAGTGACAGTGAGACTAGTGGGAAGTGTGTGAGTGCTGTGAGCTGGGCTAGGTAGGAGGCCTGAAATCACCTCTGCACTATGCAGAGAGGATATGCAGATAGAGTAATCTGCATATCACAGATTTGGGCAGTACCTCGTGTTTGGGTGTTGGTGCTTCAGGTTTGATGTACAATTTTCATGCCATGAGAAGTCATAGCCTCTTTTCTCAAGGTTCATTCTCAACTGACACCGTGGGTCTCTCAGCCTAGCTCACACATACTACATGGGATCTATAGGTGGAACATCACTGACCTGCCCATTGCTTTAAAAACTACGCATCAGCACCTCAGCCAGACCGATTTGCATTGCTTAAAGCCAAGTGAGGGGATAAGGAAATGGCCTAGCCAGCTCTGTACATATCAGTCCATGGAGCTAGGGCTAAATGCTCTTCTTTCATAGAGAGGCACCCACGTGGTCCTCCATGTATTTATTTCTTCAACAGCTTTTAGAATTTTTAATAAGACACTTAAAACTAGCCTAGACAAATAAACCAGTAGAACAGAAAACCCAATAAGTGATAACTGGTCACTTAAACTGTATCTATGCTTACACTAAATGACTGGGGAACACTCTACTTATTTCAGTAGACAGTGCTAGGTCAGCTGACAATCCATATGGACGAATAGTACTTATATTTCTATGTTTAACATATATAAAATAATTCTAAATAGATGGTACATAAATATGTTTGGTAAAACAGTTTTCTGGAAGAAAAGAAATTGAATATTTTCATGATCTTGTAGCAGGAAAGATTTCTTTACTAAGAAACAAAATGTACTAACTACTAATGTATAATCATTGCCAAAAACACTGTATTTAAATTTATAATTTCTAATCCCTCCAAAGACACCATTAAGATAAAAGGCAACCCAAAGAGTGGGAGTGTATGACAGCAATGTATAGACCCACTAAATCTGGAGTATATAAATTACTCCTACAAATTAAGAAATGGCAGAAAAGTCAATAAAAATTGTCCGAACTTTGTATAGACCCTTCATACCAAAGAAATCCAAAATGGCCAATTGATATAAAAGAAAGCCATAAGTCATTATGTAAATATATATTAAAACTGCATGAATACCAATGTACCCATATTACATTGGTTAAAATTTAAGAATACAATGACACGATCCCAAACGTTAACAAGAACTTAAAATAATTAGAATTACCAAGTTCCCTCTTTGTGTAAACATTTTGGAAAACATTTGGTAAAATTCAGTAAAGCAGAAAACACACGTTAACTTATAGCCAACAATTTTACCATCATATATTTTCTCCAAAGTAGTGAATATATATGCTTACTAAACACATACATAAAATACTTGTACTTGTATTGTTCATGGCAAGCAAATTTGGAAGCAAATATTTCTCCTTAGTAGAATAGATAAAGTCTCACACATCCAAATAATTTAATACTATATTATTGAGTTCAGTAAACACTAACCTATGAGTAATTTCTGACCTGAGTCTTGTTTTATGTATGACTTGCAAAATAACCATAGCTTTTACATATGTAATGGTTTGTAAGAGACATACACAATATATCACAAATCTGTACATATCCCTCAAAACCTAATACATTTTCTGCCCCTCTAAAGAAAATGTTAACTAATTTTTGTTTTACAGAAATCAGTAGAAGTAGCTACAATTATGCACAATGGTAACATAATAGCATAAACATAAATAAAACACACTGCTGAGAGAAAGGTAATAGGTATAAAAAAGAAAATAAGGAACAACTCCTTTAAAAACATTCAGAAGTAGACAAACTTTTCAATGCTATCAGAAGCCAAATAGTGATTCCCATAGAGAGTGGGAAAATATAGGACAAAGATACAATAGAGCCCTGGGGACTGCGATGGTGCCTTCTGTCTGACTCTAGCATTAGTCATGACTGGATTCACTTGGTAGAAATTCCTTGATCTATATGTTACTATAATGTGTACATTGTGTGTGCATTTGTATTAATATTTTATGGAATTTACTGAAAAGCAGTGACTCCCCATAACAGTTAAAAAGGATATACACTACAGCATTATTTGGAATTGATAAAACTAGAATAAATCTAATTGTCCAACAACAAAACTAGTAAAATATAATTTAATTTATTCATATAATGGAATCTTACACAACCACTAAAATTAGCTCATAGAAGAATGTTAATTAATTAATTAATTAATTTTGTCTTTTTGAGACAGCATCTCACTATGCAGTTCAGGCTGGCCTTGAGCTCACTTTGTAGCCCAGGCAGGTCTCAGACTCTTAATAATCCTCCTGCCTCAGCCTCCGGAGTGCTGGGGTTAGAGGCGTGCACAACCATTCCCAGGCAAGAATATTTATTTATATAGAAATATAAGCAATATAATCTTTAATGAAGGAGATTTTTTTAAAGTGGGGCCAAATGACTATTAATAACACAAACACATCATAAAATCTCTGCATAGAGCAATACGCACAAAAATGGATGGTGTTTTCCTCTCTGTGTGAAGTGAGAAGTGCCCTCAGTGTATTATTGCTTTTGTTTGCTTATTAGTATGTCCTGATAATTTTTAAGTAAAATGTTTAGAAAATGAAAGAGATCTCTTTTAAAGAATGTAGCATTTCAAGTGTGTTTGTAAAAGTTTGCAATGCCTACTATAATCAGAAAACACAAGGAGATGCTCCACCTGATCTCAGTCTGGAAGGGTTTGAAGATATGTAGAAAAATCTATTAGTACCCACAGCTGTAGGAGAGCTCTATAAATACACTGCTTCTAGTTAAGTCTCACAGTATAAGATCCCTAACCTCAAAGAGATCTAAGGGTTTGCAGTATCAAAGGTATCACACTGACACTGCCACAACTTTTCATTTATAAGCATCATAAACCCCTGGGGGTGATAGATGACTTCCCTCTCTTGCTGATAAAGAGAAGTTGACATTGCTTTATTATCTACTCAAGGTTAAAAATCAATGGTTTACCTGTGAAAACATCTGTTTGTAAGCTTGTCTTTGCTCCTCTCAGGGCCATATTTACATGCTGAGTTTTAAGCATGCCAAAATGACAAGTTTAAGTTTCATTTGGCCCATTTTCTTTTTAAAGACGCCAGCATGGTTCTCTACGAGAAAAATAGGGGAAAAATGAGCAGCAGTGTAAGTCTACACTCATCCATTTGTAATGAGAACAAGTTACATTTTGGCTGATAAACATTAATGAATAGCATCTCTAAGCAGGTGACTAGAGACATGAGTATTGATTTTAGATCAAATGATGGATGTTGAATAAATTCTGGCCAAGGAAATTCATGGAAGGAAAATATTGTTGTGGTGGTGGTAGACTCTCATATGGATTATTATGTCTCCCAATTCACCTTTACCCTCTGTGCTTATTTCCTTCAAGTCTACTACTGAGCTAGCATCTAGAGTCATTGTACTAAGGAGACCATGAGATCACATAATATACTTTTTGTATTCTTCTAGTAGTTTCTGGAAATTTCTTAAAATTTGAAGAGAAATTCTACGTTAGTAGTCTGATCCTCAGGACCATATCAAAGTTTAACCTTTTATTCCCTTGCAGTATTTCTTGAGCAAGCAAACTGTCACAGATTCTACCTTGTATTTATTTATTTATTTATTTATTTGCAGTACCGGAGATCGAACTCAGGACCTTGCTCTTGCCAGCAGGAGCTTATGCAACTGAACTATATACCCAGCCCCTCTACCTTCTATTTAAATGTTATTTTTTCTTCTTTGCAGCTTTATATATCATCTAAGCAATAACTTCAATTCTACTTTGGCAAGACATTTCTTAATTTTAGGGCTTACCTATGTAGCAGCTACCTCTCTGCTTAGTGAACTAGCCATGCTTAAAGATCATTTTCTTTTATTTGTTTTTTTTTGTTTCTTTGTTTTTGTGGTTTTTTTTCGTTGTTGTTGTTGTTTTTTCTGGTATCGGGGATCAAACTCATGACCTTGCACTTGCCAGGCAGGTGCTGTGCCACTGAGCTAAATCCCCAACCCCCCAAATCATTTTCTTTTAAATGACGCTATACCACAAAGAGAAAAAATTACATATCCATAAAACATCGAATATAGAAAGTTTAGGCTAACACACGCTTGCTTTTAAAACTCTGTGATCTCTAAGCTAAAGTGATACTAAATAGTAGTACTGAAAAAAATGATAAATACTAAGAATCATTTCAATTATGTATGAGAAACAGAGAGAAAATATTATGTATGTAACTTTTAGGAAATAAATAATCATTAATGTACAGATTATCAAAGGAAAGGCTTGGAGATAATATTTTCAATGTAATACAGTATAATCTTATGAGAGTAGAAGAGCAAAAGCCTAAGAATTCTTATCACATATTCATTTTCCCAGAACTTTATACATTTGCCAATAGATAAGAAAAGGATCTAATTTATGATTTAAAGTCAATCAGATTGCTTATGAATATAAAAGTATATTCTCAGACTCATTTGTATTTAATGATATATTTAAAGAATATTTGTAGAAAACTCCAGAACATGTATGGCTTCCCTTCAGCTCCTGGTTGAAGCTAAAACTTTACCTGTCATTCAGAGCATGGTTGTTAGGACTTTAGACTATAGGTTATGTCATCTTGGCTAAAAGTCCATCTCTAAGACTTACAGATCCTAAACTTAGGGTCATTGTTTAAGCCCTCATTCCCTCCGTTTCTTCCTTGTAAATGTTGATAAAAATAGTTCCCCTATTATACTTTTTTTTACTACTAGCTGCTTTTTCCCCCCTAATTTACAGATTTAGATAAATGAGCTAAGTGGTTAGCTTATTTTCAAATTATATTCTTAATAAAAGACATGGAAATTTGAATATTTGTAAAATTTCTGAAGATTCAGTACAGTTAAACTCAGCAGCACTAATTCATGCATTTTTAAGTTAATCAGTGTGTTGTCTATAGTAAGACGGTTTGGAGGAGAGGCAGAGAGTAGGACTTGGTTTTTATTCTCCTGGAAGCCAAATCCATTCTAGGATTTTAAACCAGGGAGATTATCTGTAGTTAACACCAGGAAGCTCCAAGAGGAGCGAAGCAAAGCAAGAAAGAGAGGTTACTATGGAAATCATAAAAGAATTCCACTGGTGAAATCTGGGGGTCAGTACAGAACAGAACTATAGCTTTCCACGTAAAAGGTTAGAGCACAAAAGTACTTATGTGCCACTACCCAGTAGTCACTGGTGTAATGCTCCTCCAGGGTTGCAGAGATGCTTTCACACTTACAGCGTGACTCAGAAAAACATCAAACTCATGGGACCTGAGAACATCCTCACACAGAATCAGAGATTCTGTCAACAAGAAATACTATTCCCGATCACGCTGGTGCTCAATTCCAAGGCCCCATGAACAGGGCACTGGCAGAATCTGGCCTCTCTGCTACAGTGTACAGAGGAGGAAGAAAGGTCAGAGTGGAGTAGCTTTTGTAAATTTCAGGGCAGTATAAAGCCATGTGGAATGGTGGAAAATTAATCCTAAAACGTTCATCCTGGAATACTTTTAAGAAATAATTTAGATGTTCAAATCCCCCTAAGAAAAAACTAAAAAATTCATTACAGTCATAGAATTGAATAAAAAAGAAACAGGATGAGCAAAAGAATAATATGAATTTCCAAAGACATTTAGTGCTCTCCCAATTCCTCACATAATGATGAATTTTATTACACCATAATTCTTATTTATTAAAATTTTTGTGTTTCAACAGCTCCAATGAGATGCAACTTTTGTTTTTATGTTGGTCCAGGGAGCATTAGAGGACACTATACTCATATAACATATTAAGCATGCCATCACTTGCACATCAAACTCTAATAAATCCCTGCATCTTGTGATTTAAAATGAACACAAGGTCCTGAAAGGTTAGAATGCATTGCAGTCTTAAATTTTCAAGTGTTAAACTCTGTTTCTATATAACTTGTAAAGACTTTGAACATTAAGTTTTAACTAGGTTCCTTGAGAAAATATCACTCCTGTTAACTTCTTGTAAATTTTTGTCTTGAACTGACCCCTGAAAAAAGAGCATGTGGATTCAAATTTTTTCTAAAAATCAAGCAATTATAGCAAGTAGAGTCCAAGGCTGTAAACAATGCAGTATTACCTTCATCGTAATATAGAATCAAAGCCTTTAAGGGTTCCAGTTTTGAAGTTAGTTTGGAGAGTTTAGTTTCTGCCATGAAAAGAAAGTTAAGGGACAACATCTCAAGTACTGGATAAATATGCTTCATGAATATTAAAATATAGAAGTGCAAAAGTGATAGTGAAATATTGTCCGGTCAAATAAAGAGAAATAAAGCCTAAATATAGAGCAGTAAATTGGTGCTAGAGTATATCACCCAATTTGCCTCAAGGCATAATTGTATGTCAAGAAAATAGTGCAGGTTTAATGTACACAATATGAGTAGTTTAGGTATTTGCATACATCCATGATACTCTCTCCACAACGAATAAATCTCTTGCCTCCAAAAGTTTTCATGCGTTCTTTTGTGATTTTTGCTTGTTTTTATAGCAAGAATATTTAGCATGAAATCTGTCAAGTTTTTGATTGCAAAGATCTATATGTCTAACTCTAAACTCTATGCTTTACAGCAGATCTCTAGAATTTATTCTTGGATAACTGAATCTTTGCATGTGTTTTGCAGCAGTTCCCAGTCCTCCCATCCTTCAAAGATTGGAAACCTCCATTTTATTCTGTGCACCAATAAGTTTGACTGTTTTAAATACTTTCTGTAAGAGGACTCATACAGTGCCCTTCTATCTGTGACTAACTTATTCCACTTAAAATCTTGTCTTGCACTTTTATTCATGATCCTTCAAAAGGACTACTTTCTGAATGGTATTCCATGGGATATAGATATCACATTTTCTTTATCCATTCGTTTTGATTGGTTTGGATGGCTTGTATGAACTGGATGCTGTGAATAATGCTGCACTTAACACAAGAATGCAGATATCCTGCAAGATACTAATTCAATTCTTTTACATGTATACCTACAAGTGCAATTGCTGGATTATATAATAGCTTTATTTTTAACTTTTGAAGACCCTCTTACTGTATATAACAATTATGCTTATTTATACTTACACTAGCGATGCACAGTGGTTATAATTACTACACATTCTTAGCAACCCTTGCCATCTTTTTAATAATAAATATGAGATATCTCCTTATGGATTTCCCTGATGATTAGTGATAGTATCCTCTCACTGATATCCTGGTATCCTGGTATCCTGATAGTATCCTGGTATCCATTTGCATATATTTTTTGAAACAAAAAAGGGCTATTCAGGTACTGTGCCTGCTTTGGGTGTGTTCCGGTGAGAAAGGGGATGACGATGCACTGTCATGTTTGTATGAGCCTGCCTTTCTGTTCAATTGACACTCCACAGCAGCAGCCACTGTGTGTTTGATCTCACCTCATAAAGACAGGAGAGAGCACTTCCAGAGCTGCTTCAGAAACTGGCAGAAATATAATCCCAGCATTTGGGAGGCTGAGGCAAAAAGATCCCTACAAGGTCACGGCCAGCCTGGGCTACAAAAGTGAGCTCAAGACCAGCCTGAAACACAAAGCGAGACCCTGTCTCAAAACACAAAACAAAACAAGACCAAGAAAATGCAAGGAGAATGGGAAGCGTGTTTAGAGTGAGAAGGAGGATTTTGAGGGGATTCACGGCAATGTGTATTTTACTACAATAAATTTTAAATTCAAAATATTTGTGTGTGGATCTGCTCTTTTTCCTATTGAATCATGGGAGTGTCTTATATGAGGAATGTAATATATTTTGGACATTAGCTCTTATCAAATAAATAGTTTTTAAATATATTTTCCTATTCCATATGTTGTTTTTACACTTTGTTGATTTTTTCCTTTGTTGTATGGAAACGTTTTAGTTTGATGATGTCATCCTTGTCTATTTTTGCTTTACTTATCTGTTCTTTTGGTATCCTATCCAGAAAACAATTTCTTCCACTGTCAAGGTTTCTACCTATGCTCTCCTTTAAGAGCTTTACAGTACCAGGTATTGTATTTAAACCTTTAATCCTTTTTCATTTGATTTTGTGCATGATGTCCACTCAGTTTCATTCTTTGCATATAGATGTTTGGTTTTCTTAGCATTATTTTTTAAAAGATTATCCTCTCCCTGCTGAATATTCTTAATATGCTTTTTTAGTATTTTTATTGTATATGTTTGCAGTACATAATGTTCACATTCATCATGGGGAATTTATACATGTACACAACGTCTCTTAATTTTTTTGTCTCTTCCCCTTCCCTCCTTGCCATTATTGAAGATCAGTTTACTCTCCATATATCAGCTTGTATTTCAGGGCTCTCTGTTCAGCCCCACTGGTCTATATTTCTTTCTCTGTGAGATACAAGTATGATACCAGTGATATGCAAATCAATAAATATGTATACTACCTGAACAGAATGAAGAATTAAAAGCATAACATCTCAACAGATGCACAGAATGGATTTGACAAAATCCAGCACCATTTCATGACCAAAAAAACCACTCAATGGTTGAGTATGAAAGGAATGTATCTCAACAAAACAAAATCCATATGTCACAAACCTACAGGTAACATCATTTTCTAGTACCCGTAATTCAAAGTTTCATCTAAACCTAGGAATAAGAAAAAAATGCCCACTGACATCACTTGTGTTCAACACAAAACTTAAAGGCCAGCCAGACACATTAAGCAGGAGAAGAAAGACATTTGAATTGGAAAGGAAGTAAAATTCCATCTGTTTGAAGATATTAATATTATCCACATATATGTATGTATTTCTTTGTTATGAACCAATAAATGAATTCAGAAAAGTTTCATGACACAAAGTCAACATGTGTAAATCAGTTTGCTTCTATAAACTAATAATGGGATACCCAAAAGTGAACAAAACCAATGCTATTTATAATAGGATTGAAAATAATAAGGTATTCAGGAAAAAACTTAACTAAGAAAGTAACAGGTTTGCCCCTAATAACTACAAGACATTAGTGAAAGAAATTAAAGACAAAAACAACTGGAAAGACAGTCTGTATCCATAGATTAGAAGGTTTAGCAGTGCAATTGTAATTAAAGTACCATACTCTCCAAAGTTTTTACTGGTCCTTTGCTGTTCTGCCAAAACATCAAAAATATTGCTTTTGGAAACACAAACAACAGCACCAAAGTTCACACAGAAGTACAAAAGCCACAGAGATTTCAAGAAAGAAAAACAAAGATGAAATCATCATACTTCATGATTTTATAGTATATTTAACTGTACATCATATAAAATGTTATGTAAAATATTATATAATTATATTGCTAACATATGAAGGTATTTATGCTTTTGGATTTAGTTTCCTCACTTAAAAATCGGGATAAATCTCAATCTGATTAAGATTTGCAGTAGGATTGAATGACAAAATGTACAAAACTACTTCTTTTACATTGACTGTAGATAATACCTCAAAAAATCTTCACACAATATTTCCAAATTCATTAATGATGGAGAAAACAAGAAAGGTAGGTGCTGCAGCAATATTATGTTCATAGGATAACAAAGAGCACTTATATAAACAGTTGATGGATTTCTCAAAAGTGACCTTCATACAGAGGATCTCATGATAGAGGACTCACTACCAAAGTTGAGTTGCCCTGGATTCTGCTCATTGACTGTTTCTTCCTTGAGGAACCCAAAGCTGGAATTGCCCCCAAAGAGAGCATTAAAGGAGAGGTCTGAACTATCTGGACATGGCTGTTAAGATTCCAAAGGAAGTCAAATAAGTCTGAGGTTATCAAACCAAAACATGTATTAAAGGAATTCAATAGAGCATTGCCAAACATGCTGGTAACAAATACTGAGGTACGTCAGCAACAAAGAGTTAAGAGTATGGAGTTGTGTGAGAGTTAAAGGAATTTGGCTCAGAGCCAGTTCTGGCTTCTTTCAGTGCTTTGTTCATTGACCTAAACCTCTCTACCAAAATAAATAAATAAATAAAAAATAAATAAATAAAATAAAATAGAATAAGAAAGTAAACCTCTTTACCAGTGCTTGTGAATGTTTAAGGTCCTGTCTTGGGTTCAAGCCTACCAGGACAATTACACAGGTAGCAGGTCAGAGATGTCAAGTTGCTTTGTGCTCCTCAGTCAGGACAAGAGAAAAAGCAGGGCAACTGGGTGACCCTACACTCACATGCTCAAGACAGCTCTCTTTCAATCAATGGGATCTATACATATCAAGCAGGACCACATCAGTTGAAAGAATTTATACAAAAAAATTTCAACCAAGAAGTTAAAGCCTAATATCACAGAAGACATACAGGTAGTCATGGTAGAGAACAGGGAATATCAAAATGAGCTAATTTCAAGTGACACTGGTTAATAGGTTAATAGACATTATCATAAATGAGTGTCTGAGAGACCACCAATAGCACAACATGCGAGAAGATATTGAAAATGTAGGCAAGCCAGGCCTGGTGCCAAAAGCCTGCAATCCCAACACTCGGAAGGCTGAAGATGGAAGGTCACTGCAACTGGCCAGCCTGGGCTACAGAGTGGGTTCAAGGTCAACCAGCGTGACCCTGTCCCCAAAACAAAATTAAAAAGTAAGTGACTGCAGACACCTTGTAACAAAAAGTCAGCTTCAGGGCTTATAAAGTAATAGTAAAACATATTTAGTTTCCTAATCACCTATTCTCCTTAACTAAAATTGCTTATGTACTTATTTGTCTACTTGGCATATCTATACTCTCTTGGCTTACATGCTCTAGGCCCAGAATATAATCAATTCTCAAAAGGAAAAACTAGGAACCAACTGTATTAAACGATCAGTAGCTAAAACATGAAATAGTGTAAAAAATACTTACACAATATGTTTATTTAAAAAGCAGTATGCAAAATCATGCAATGAGGTAATAAAGTTTTATCCCATCTGTATAAAAATGAGAACATTTACTAAAATCATAGCAATGGCTATCAATGATAGAAATTCATACATTCTAAAATTGGAATTTTTTCCCTTTTATGCTCCTCTAATTTTAAGATGTTCTCAAATGAGTATGTATTGTTTCTGTATTAGAAAAATAAGAAAATATACCAATATGTTATTGATAGCCTCTAATAGAAAAGATCTCCTTAAGAAGCAGCATCATATTTGGTACTGATATATTCTTGTTTTCACTTTCATTTCAGATCAACAAATATTAGCTAATACTACTTCAGAGAATGGTAAGATGCGATTTCTTTCTTCAAATAATTTTGGGAAGGTAAAGCATTTGTATACAAAAGATTAAAATGTATGGTGAATGTTTAAATTAAAAAAAAAATAAACAGTAAAAGACATACTGCCAAGAATGACAAGACGAGTATGTTCCAAATGAAGGAAATTTTGAGTATTTTTAGGGAAGTTAATGACAATGTGTCTTTTACTCTAATAAATTTTAAATGTAAGCATTTACCATACTTTTTATTGTTCCTCATTAATCAACCACTTATGGTAAACATTACAGTGTGTCATCCACCTTATTCACCAGATCTGGTACATTATGATTTCCAGCTCTTCCTAAAATCAATATGACTATGAAAAGCAAATATTGTAAATTGACTCATATAAATTGACCCACTCATCCAGGCCCAAGTAAACATACCCACGAGAAAGGACTTCCAGAACTGCTTCAGAAAGTGGCAAGGACAATAGGAAAAATATGTTCAAAGCAAGAGGGAGTATTTTGAGGAGGGTTGATGACAGTATAAATTTAATAATTTTTTTTTATTTAGTGCAAGTCACATTTTATTTTTATATTTTTTAGTTTTAAAGAAAATAGTATAAAGAAAAAGAACAATTGTAAAATACAAACACAAAGCAAGGACATATATTTAATAATTTTAAAAAATTAAACATCCACCATATCTTTTTTTAAATTAAGTTTATTGATACACTTTACATATACATAGTGATCCCATTCATCACAGGGAATTTCTACTGTACATAGCTTAGTTGCTTTTTCTTTTTTCCCATCCTTTCCCTTCAACACCTGGTCCCCTCTTTATTTACAAAAGCTTTGTTTCTATTTTTTTCTATTCTCTTTGTTTTCTTTCCTTCTCCTTCCTCCGTCAGTCCCCTTCCCATCTGAACACTTTCTTCCCACTTCCCAATATCTACTATGAATTTTGGCCCTGACTTACACGTTCTGTTTTTCTGTAGAAGACAATTACAGTACATATAGACATAGTAAATACTGATCACTCGCTTGATCAAAGACATAATGGAAAATTTGAGTTTGGGAAGATGAAAAACAAGGTGTTTATCCAGAGAGGAGAATGTATTTTCATTAACCCAGTAGTGGAGATAACACAGACCACGTGACAGCCAATGAATATTAAAGGTCTTATTGAAGGCTGAAGAAAGATTTCACTACTGTCTAATATTTTATAGACAGCATCCACCTTTTTCACAACCCCAACAGGTTGAGACAAGACTACTTTCAAGGCTTATTTTTCAATATTTTGTGTTGCCTGAATTAGTTATCTACTAAGAATGCAAAGAATGAGCATTTATCATTTTAAATATAAGCTATTCATTTCACTTTGGTCCTATGTTTAGAAATAGAACATTATATCCTATTTTTGGCATGTAACACAAACATATTTGTCAAACTCTGACAATAGGTGACATCAAATTCTGACTGTAAACTTCTACTGACTTTTTTTAACCTGAAGGATTCTCTGTAATTATGCCTCCCACACAGAATGAGCAGAAATGCCCTTGTATGCAAATGGCAGGTTATGTATAAGAAGAAAAAACAAGAGTCCAAAAATACTCTCAAATTTACAAAGCCTATTTGTTTGTTCAATTTGATTTACATGTCAAAATTGCCACCATTTGTGGCTTTCAAACAAGTTATTTTTAAATTCCTTTGCTACCAACTAGGCATCTTAATACGTAAAGTTTACTTAGAAAAAAAATTCCATAATTAACTAGTTCAAATGCCCTAGTGAGGTAATTAAAGTTATTTTCATCAATTGTGTTTAATGTTTATCCAGTCACCTTCCTGTGTCACTGATAACCCTCAGAGACCAACTGTGCAATAAATGTCATTCCTTGGACAAAAGGCAGGGAGGGGGATAAAAGGTTGTCATTTCTTGTGATAGGATCCAAGACAAGCATATGTTCTGCATGGATCTTAAAATTCTACGTACAAAAGTATTGCTTAATTCCTTCAGTCTACTTTGTAGTTGCTTTTTGATAAAATCTGAATTTGTATTATTGTTAATAATTTTAGCATTTCTGCTGATGTTGTTTTCATAAATTATTAATTGCTTTTTAGGATTTAGTTAATATAATTACAAAAGTGAATATTTTTAAGGACAGGGACTCACTAAGAAGTTCAGGCTGATCTTAAACTTGGGATCCTCCTGCATCAGCCTCCCAAGTCCTGGAATTATACACATGTGCTAGCCCTTGTTACTTGAACGTATGTTCTTGATTAGAGTAGGAATGTGATTTACATATAAGAAAAGTAAGAAATTTTTCTAACAGTGTCTAAGCTATAATTTCACAGACAAATAAATGTAAACAGGAAGGGTTTTTATTAGTCATTATGTTTCTAATTTAAGCAGTTAAACTTTTACTTTTATTCTTACTAGTATTTTTAGCATTTTATGAGAAAGTGTTTCACTAGAACTTTAAAAGAAAATATGACTAATAGTGGTTCAGCATATTAAACCTATGAAATGCTTGAACATATCCTAGTTCATTATTCACTTCACATTTTCTTGTTTTTATGTTTTATTTTTTGTCTTTTTGAGACAGGGTTTTACTCTGTAGTTCAGGCTGGCCTTGAACTCACTTTGTATTCCAGGCTGGCCTCAAGCTCTCAGTGATCCTCCTGCCTCAGCCTCCCCAGTGCTGGGATTACAGACCTGTGTCACTACACACAGCCTCCTTATTCACTTTAAAAAATCCTATAGTTTGGGGCTGGGGATTTAGCTCAGTGGCACTGTGCCTGCCTGGCAAGTGCGAGGTCATGAGTTCGATTCCCAGTACTGGAAAGAAAAAAAAATCCTATGGTTTGGTACAGCTAGTGGGGTAATTGTTTCCTTTTCTTAAAAAAATATGAGACTCATACAGGCTAAACAATTTCCCCTAAAATCTCATAACTATTACTGAGTTATGACAATTACATTTATTTTGTTAACTCTTATACTCCAGTGCCTATAAAAATGTTTTAGCACATAGTAGGTACTCAAGACAAAATCTAAGTGCATAATTTAAATCATCTATTAATTAAAGAATGCCATTGTGGTATATCTTAGGAAATGCCAACAGGCCATTTGTGAAGAAAATTCTCTCAAAAGACTATTAATGAGGCTTTAAAAATACCTATGAAAATACCTTTAAAGAACTAATTGCTCCTAAAATCAAGAGTTTTATTGGATGAATTTAACCAATGACAATCCTGCATACCTTCTAACAATTTAGTAGTAGTATATGTAGAATCTATTTCTTACAACACTAATCTGACTTCAAAACTTCTACAGAACACTTCTTTTCCATTCCAAAATTCAGTAATGGAAACTGGAGCTAGAGGAAAATGTGCATGATGAGAGATCTGTACACTAGAAACCATAAATGTTCCTGATGCTAGTTTCAGAATGACTTTGAGTCTGGGGCAGTTTGTGAGTCAGTGACTGAGAAGCAGAAATCTGGGAAAGGTTTTCCTCTGAGAGAATACTGAGGCCTAATACCTAAACCAAAAGAATCATCCCAGTGTAGGTACACATGGATAATTGTTTGAGCAGGATTCACCTTGCATGTATTGAGTACACTTAGCTTATGTTTTCAGATTTTGACCTCCAACCTCCTGCTGTGGTACAACTCAGAGAATAACAATGTTTGTGCAAAGATAGATCCTTCCCAAGAATGAGAGAGCACATCTTGAAATCACGCAGTCTGATAGGGTCTGACCTGTCATCACCTCACTGGGTAGAAGTCAAGGTAAATCGCTCATTGGGAAGTAGAGGATAGAAAACAGTAGAGGATAGAAAACATGCCTTTATTACAAATACAAATATAAAGAATTTAAAGCACTTGAAGGATGGGTATATTTTTTTCTTTTGTAACAATTCTAGCAGCAAAAGTAATGCCAGGCACCTGGTTTATGCACAGACACATACTTTGTGAAAAATTAATTCACAGATTCATGCAAAATCTCACACAGCTGAAAGAAGATCAAGATTGGCAATGAAAAGACTAATTGGGATGAGGGCATTGAGGGAGTTCATTAAAAGAAAACTCTGTAAAGTATGGGAGGAACATGAAGGCAAACTTCTATGCTTATCAATCTCCTGCCAGTTGTCTGACATGCTTATGCGTATATTTATGGACTAAACTAAATTATAGATAATGATAATTATGAAAAAGAAAAATAGTACAGCAAGTTTCATAGGTAATTTAAGGCTCAAAGATTCAAACAACAAAATTTAAAATGATCAAATATGATTTTCAAGTATCAGTTTTGGAATTTGAATTTTTACTTGAGTGCATTAGAATAAAAATCTGTAAAGGTAATGAAATAATACTAATTTCTAAGAATAATTATGGTTACAAGAGAAGTATAAACACACCATCTTTCATGAAAATGAGTTCAATTACTATCAAGAAATAATTAGGAAAGTGGCAAACATATGACAGTGATCACAAGGATCAAGAAAGGAATATTTTAACATAAGCTAGAAATATTGATGAAAAAGAAACTTAAGGAAAATTTATACCCTTATTTAAGTTTATATAATGTCTCATTTTCCAAATATAATTAAAGGCTATAAATTCATTGTAAAATTTTTATACAAAATATATAAGATGATATATATATCATTACTCTAGAAGTTTTATACTTATCTGTATAACTATTATCAGGAGTCTTGAGAAACAAATTAGTCCTTTTAATTACACATGATAAACTGATCATGTTCATCAAATTTGTAAAGTATGCTATGAAGAATGTAAAATACATAAATATAGAGACAGATATACCATATGTACATGCATGCTTGCATACATATATATGTACATACATACATACTTGGTTGTGCTTATTACTGAGCAAAAGGTTCCTTCTGGATATTAGTAGCTCTAGAGATAGGAGTCATTCCAAAATATTTTCTTGAGAGCTGAAAATTAAGTTACAAGTAAAAGTGTTCCAATTATATAAATCATTATACTTTGAATAGAAGTGAAGAATTGTTAAAGAGAAATCCTGAGACGTTTTAGCCAAATGTCATTTGTTATTAAAAATGTGTTAAACCATTAAACTCAATAGAATGAACTGTACAGTTAATGCCTTTCTCAGTAGAGATCCTTAACAGGATTACAAAAAGTCCCCCATGTCTTTTGGAGATTCATTTATGACTGAGATAATAAGAAGTCATTAGTTTTGCATCAAGGTTGAAAGGTAGACACACATAAGAGTGAACTCTGACTAAAAGCCAACTCCCGGGTGAAACATTAAAAATGACAGAAATGTTAACAGCCAATAAAAGAAAAAAAAAGACCTTGTTATGTCTCTGTTCAATAAAATGTTTATGGCACAGTTATTGGATCTATTCACATATTATAAGAATAGAAATATGATTTTTTTCAAGCAGATATTGACATCAAGGCCTCCTTACCAATTGCTTAAAAAAATTACGGAGGACTTCAAATGAAAAAACCAAATTATTTTATTATGTTAACATAGTAAATTAATCACTCACAAGAAATTCCACATTGGCATTAGATAAAATTAAGAACAGCCATGTATCAAATAGAATATTGTTTCTATGTATTTCCAGGCATGAAAAAGATATTCAAATTCATCACTACATTCAAGCAACCCACCAAAGTGAGTGTAACGGAAACTCCTGTATAGTATTAATTCTTATGATAAAATGTAATCATTCTTAACACTGTTCCTAACATATGTCACTTCATTTCTTTTGTTTTGAACTTCATTCAATTTTGTTTTGTTTGTTTTTCTCATGTAACCGTAGTACAAAAAAAGACTTGTACCATATTTTAAATGATTTAGACACATGGATAGCATTCCCCTCCTCGCTACTGGTTAACTTCTTAGCCTTGGCTATCTCATCTTTCAGTTTAATGTTCAGCTTTTTAATATTTATATCTTAGGGGGTTACATTATAAAGTAATAGGAGCACTTTATAATATAATCAGTTTATAATTCAGTATTTTGTATTAATATGGTAAAACTACCTGTACGATATTCTAAACTATTTTCCAAGATTTCTTTTGTCTTTCTCCTCCTAACTAAACAAATATTTTAGGAGATTTTTTTAAGCATGGTATTACGGTTTGAATGACCCCAACAGAATTCGCATAGACATTTAATCCCCACTGTGAGATATTATGAGGTGGAACCAGGTGAGACTTTTAAGAGGTGATTAAAGCCAAGCAACTAATGGCCAGTTAGAGCCCTCCTCATCTCATGGGTAATATTTATAAAAAGGAATACATAAAGGTATTCTGCATTCCTTTCAGCATTAAAATATTTTATGACTTCATTTCTTGATTAGTGTAAAATACAATGATTTACATCCTTCATCATGTATGAGTTTAGCACCTGAGTTTTATGAAATGTTAAACCCCTGTCATTCTCATATATTCTGGAAAAAATTTAAGTGCTATATTTTTTGTGTTAAAATATCAAAAGTATCTGCTTAAGTCTGGGAAGGCTTTAATGAGCAAACTAATGGATTATGAAAATCTGAACTTCTCACAAGATGAAAATGAGCACTGAAATGGAACAGAAATTTTCCATTCTGTCTTTCAGAACTAAGGGGAAACCAGAAGCAAAATTATAAGATAAAAAAGGACCTAGACCGCATTGACTTCTGGACATTCTTACATTGTTAAAGTGGGCTTCAGACATTTCCATTTTATTCCCTTGCTAATTGTTGACATTTCATGGAACAGAAAACTTCCTAGGAATCTACAAGTTGCACTGACCTTTGTCTTCATCAAATCAAACCCTGGAGAGTTCAGATCTGCAGGAATATGAGAGAGGGAAGGTAGTGGTAAATGACACAGTCATAGACATGGTTCAAAACAAAAATTAAGCACTCTGCTTTATCAAAGTAGGAGGTAGAGCGGTTGAGAAATGCCTCCATGGGAAAGGAAGCCTGACCTCTTTGCTTATTAGCATTTATCCCTGAGAAAGTTACTGAATTTATTTAACACTCTTCTTTCACTGTAAACCATGATAAAATAGACTAGTTCAGAGATTTGTGTTGTAAAAAAGATAGAATGATAAGCAGATAGAAAGATGATAAAATACAGGCAAAAATCAACAGAGATAGAGCTTGGAGATATGTAACTGAGAGGGTCGTGACTGGGCATTTGAACCTGGGATGAAGAGGAAGTGGTAGCATAATTAATGTGGCTTTTGAGCTCCTTTAAATGTTTAATTGTACTCATTAAGGCTCAATATTGCATTGCTTTGTATGCTGCTGTGATATGAGGTTGTTTTTCAGTGAATTAGTTTAAAACATTTTCTGCCCTTATTGCATTTGATAATCGCACTCCATCTAATGTACAACAGCTGCTTAGGAACCTGCTGTTTTTTTGTTCAGACTGAAATCAGTGTACTCAATTTATGCTACACCTCTGTTTAATGACATATGCTGGTGACATCCTAGGACTTTGTTGGTACTGCTTTCCAACCTTGATCTCTTCATTCTTAGGAAGAACTCAGAGGTGGCTCTGATTTCAGAAACTGAGACATGGTCTCCATCACACACCCACTGTCCTAGCATAGGGAGCTTCATTGCTTCACAGGGCTTTTAATTTAGTTGAAAGCCACAAATCATAGTGATACACCACTCTCTCAGACTGCCAAAGGACATATCGGACAATCTTTTATTTATTTCTTACTGCTTTTCTGACTACGGTTAATAAGAAACAACTCTAATTGAGCATAACTCTTTTGATCCCTTATAGCATATTGCTTTGAAAGAGTTTATTACAGCTGTTAAAAAGAAGCTATAAAGACACAGATCCTAATAAAACATCTTATTTGGTTAAACATTAGGGCAGGATTTGTTCAATAGCTGTTAATACTTGTGTTCCTCATAAAGTGTTTCTCGGGTCTTAGATTTCACAAGATGTAGCCAATTTAATAAAATATAAATTATAGGTAGAGAGACATTTGACACTATCTTCGTAATTGGGATCAGTAGTGAATGAGATGTCCCAGCGGCAAATGCTGATAATGAATTTTTTGCACACTCTGCCAAAATAACAGGGCAAATTACCATTTTATTCAAATTATTGGAAATGGATAGAACTAGATAAAAGTAGCAAAGTGATGGAATGGGAAGAAATGACATTTCTCAAAGTGTTCAAAATGCAAGAAAGTAGCCAGTAGATATTTTGGAAATATATGTGTTGGTGCTCAGGTATTGTTCACTGGATTGGTTTTTATGGAAAAGGCTGTATCCTTCAGAAAAGGGATAGGCAACAATTAATATAAGTAATATACTTATAATATATACTGTGGTATTGGATGACTTGAAAAGAAATTCATGGGTAGAGTTTTAAAAGATCAGAATTGTACATGGATGAGCAAATAATGAGGCCAGGAAACAGGAAAAACATCAATGCAAATGAAATGTGTGATATGTGGAAACTGTGATATTATCCTCCTGGAAGACATCAGTTACCATAGTGACTGAAACTGCCATTCTATCAAGAGTGGAAAGCAAAACAACATTTTCTCTCAGTTTTTCAATATGGTAGACATGTAAATAGATCTTGTGTTATTTCCTATTGATCCTAGGTATGCTCAGCCTCATAATTCCTCTCCATACATTACTCAAAATAACCACCAAAAAAACTTTGCTTTGAAAGTTAATTTTTTAAAATTTATTTCTCATATTTATGCAACTATATACATAAATACTAGATATATAAATAGATATATGCATATGCATGTGTATATATCCATTGTTCCATAAAATTATAACTACTTCAAATTTGGATCTTATGAAAGAATACAACTACTTGTTTTTATTCCCCTCTCAGGTGCATTATCATTTCCAAGGAGCAATAATATAATTTTAGAAGTACATTGTCTTAGTTACTTTTCTCATTGCTGAGACAAAATATTGATACCCACAAGTTAAAGGAAAAACAGGTTTTCTTTCAACTCACAGTTTGTAGAGCTTTCAGTCTATAGTCAGCTGGTTCCAAAGCAGGGCAGCATGATACAGAGACATAGCAGAGGAGAAACAGTCCATGGCAGGGCAGGCAGGAAGCAGTAGTGAGCAGCAGAACAGCAGTGAAGCATACCCCCTTTCTTTTTTATCCCATCCAGGCTATAGGCCTTTTGGGTGGTGCCATCTGTACCTAGGGTATGCCTTCCCATTATCCACACCCAGAACTATGCTAAACCAATGAGTGGACTGATTCAGTACCGCATACCCTTAATCCCAGTACTATATACCCTAAATTTAGTTAGCACAAAAAGCCCAACCTATGAGTGCATGAGGATTTGTGACATCTAATTACAAACCATAACATACATTTAATTCATTTTTCTCCTTTTCTCACAACTGAATTGTTAACCAGGTTCTGTTGATTTCTCTTAGATTGTTCTTATCCCTGCATCTAGGAGGCACTGACTTAATATTCTTCAAATCAGGTCCTACCCTATTCTCAGCCTCCTACTTTCTGTCACAGCCAATGTCACTTAAATGCCCATATGAAGCAAACTCTTCCTGTCTTTGAAGTATTCATTAACTCAATTATCAGATAAAAATCTAAACTCTGTATTAAAACGTCTTGATAATTTAATATTTAGTTAATTTATTATAATGTAATATATATATAAGGACACATATGTATCTATTCTTAAATGCTGTAATTGATGGTTATTTATTAATTGGATATTGAGAAATCAATATTTCTGCAATGAGGATATAGAATTTATCTTCAAACATAGCTTTTATCAGTTCTGCACTTCAAGAATGCCCTGAAGAACTGCTAATGGTCTTTGTATTATTCTGGCATAAAACAGCATCTGTCACATAATACAAGCTCAGTAAAAGTGAATGTATAAACATAATAGATGGATCTATGAGGGGAATCTATTATTAGGTGCATTTTGTGAACATCTACGTAAGACTGCCTGAAACACTGCATGTGTTAATCAGCTCTCTATTACTGTGACAAAATACCTGACATAAACAACTTAAAACATGGGAAAATTTATTTTGCCTCCCATTTTCAAAGATTTCAGCCCATGATTACGTGGCCCAGTGGCTTTGGGCCAGTGGTGGCACAGGACACCAATGCAGCTGATGCACATGGTGGAAGAAGACTCTTCAGCCATGGTGGCAAGAAAGCCAGAAGACAGAGAAGGAGGTCAAAGTCCCCAAGTTGCCTTCAAAGTCACCCCCAGACTGTCTTACTTCCACCAGGCCCCACCTCCAAAAGTTTCTGTTACCTCCCCACAGCTCAATCAGCAGGGTTCATGTGTGTGTTTGTGTGTTTGTGTGTGTGTGTGTGTGTGTGTGTGTGTTAAACCCTTTAACACATGAGCAGTTAGAGGACACTGAAGATTCAACAAACTGGTTAAATCTTTCATTCTTCAGGTCCAAGATGATTCTAGAGACCTGGAGCAGAGAAATCCCTCAGACAGAGAATCTCCACAGAGGAGAGAACAACAGTCACTCCATTTCTCTTCATTTTAAGATGTCCAACAATGAGCATATTACTGTCTATCTTAAACTTCCTATCTGGATTTCCCACACATCAATCACTCAGCTCAGCGTATGGTCATTTCCATACATCTTTGGACATTTTCTCCATTCCTTTCAATCAAACTGTTTAAGCTAACCTCAGCACTGTCTGTTTATTTTGTCATTCTGCCTTTCTGTGAAAGCGTCTTGAGGGTGCTGGGGATAGAATGCTGAGCACAACACCACAGCAAGCTCTGCGCTTTATCATTACCCCTTTATTTAGGGGTAATGTCAGGTGATAGGAATTAGAGCGCCAGATGCTTGGAGTAGAATGTTTACCTACTGTTTGCTATGTCTAGAATACTTGATTTCTCCCAGCTGCTTTTCATAAAGGCTACATAAAGCTGTTGCTTGGATTCTAATAACAATTTAATTATCTAAAAATATTAATTTAATTTTGGACAGAGAAACAGAATATATATTGGAACAGAATAGTGTTTTCCCTCATGTCAACCATAAATCTTCTAAAAGCAAGGATTGAGTCCTCTATTAAATCACAGTATCAAGAAAATACACATGTGTACAATGAGAAATAAAATCAATACAGATTTAAATATATACATAAGGGGCTGGGGATGTAGCTCAGCAACACAGCACCTGGCTGAAAACTGCAAGGCCCTGAGTTCAAGTCCTAGTACCAAAAGAAAAAGAAAAGAATTCCTTAAATATATACTTAAAATTAGTGCATATTAAAATATTAGTAAATATATTGTCACACTTTTCATTCTGAGGGACTTTCAATTAAGAAATATTCTACTCTAGGGACTGGGGTTTTAGCTCAGTGGCTCAGCAGCACAGTGCCTGCCGGCAAGCGTGAGTTCGATTCCCAGTACCAGAAAAAAAAAAAAAGAAAGAAATAGTCTACTCTATATACTCAGAAACATGTAAGCGTGTAGCCCTCCCTTCTCATGGATGAAGCATTCGCCTCAGATCTACCTAAGGGGAAGATTGAAAGCATTGAAGAGAGGCTGTCCTATTCAGGTCTCACTCCTTCCCCTGAGAGCAGAAGTGCAACAGAGGACAATTACCAGCAGCTGACACAGTGACTCAGCACATAAACATTACTGTCTAAAAAAAAATTTGCATGGTCACATACATTTATATTACATAAAATAACCAAGAAAAGAGCTACCCTCACCATAACCTCCCTGCCCTCCTTATGTCCATTTCCAACATCATTGTAGCACCCAATTTTCACTGAGAAGCAGTGCATTATTTAATAACAGCCCGTTCTGAACTTCTTTCTTTTCCATCATCTTCTGTTTATTATTCCTTCTGCTAATAGCAATGAGATTACTATGTTGAATTCACTCTACATTCCTGTAACCAAAGTTTGTGGCGAAAGTGACAGTTCATAAAAATGATGTTTGAGCCTACTGTATAATATCGATTTATTTTTAAAAAATCATCTTAGTAGAAATGCAATTTCTCTAACCCCTCTGTCAATATGTACCGACAGAATTCTATCCTTCCAGGTGGCCCTGTGATCCACAGCCTCTAACCATAAGCCTAAGTATCTCCTGTCTTAATGCACAATCCATTTCCTCAAAGTTTAAGTCACTGTTTACGCAGAGAACTTATAATGGCTATGTGACAGTTGAGGTGTTATGCCCTAGACAGATTTTCCCCAGATGTACTGCATGAAATTGACATTTTCGAGTTTCTTCAGCAGGATATAAAGATTTTATATAAATGGAAATTTTCCATTTCATAAGTGACATTCTAAATGTTATAACTGGCTTATACAGGTACCAGATGAGTTTTTCATTCTAACATATGAAGTAAGGAATTATGTTGAAATGTAATCTCTAATGATAGTTTTTTTTTCTGTTCATTAAAACTAATTATCCATTGATAGCATATGCAAGTAGCTAGAGTTATAAATATCTGATCTCTTTCTTTACTCTCCTTTATTCTCCAGCATCAGAACAATGTAACAAACAAATTAAACTGGTTGAGTACAGTCTTCTTATTTGTATACACTATAAAAAGAAAACAGAAGAGAAGAAAGTTCTCATAATGACTTGCTAGAAACGCATGTGCTTTCACTTAGTTTCTATCAATTTTTACTAACTCCTTTTGAAAGGAAATTTAACTCAGGGTTAGAAACATTAGTATCATTTTCATTATACAGTTGAGCTGACACATCACTGCTTGTTTGAGTCTCCATGATTCCCCCTTCTCGGGATAGCCAGTAACCCTATCCCACCAGGTGCTGCTGACTGATGCAAATAAGAATGCCTGGATTCCCAGAACTCTGGGAGGCTGAGGCAGAAGGATCACAAGTTCAAGCCAAGCCTTAACAACTTACCAATTTAATGAGTCTGTGTCTCAAAATAAAGAATAAAGCAAAACAAACCAAAAATAATTGGCTGCAGATTTAGTTCAGTAGAAAGATCTTGAATTCAGTTCTCAGTAGTACACACACACACACACACACACACACAAATAGATGCCTGATCCAATTTTGGGCAATTAAACTCTTTATCTTGGATATTTACACACTGAGGGCAATAGGATTTTAGCACATGAAAAGGAATCATAATAGAAAGTGTGTCTTTACCTTCTTGCTGCTGAGACCAACATAGTTACCCTACCACCTGCACTGCGTGCAGCTTGGTGATTCAGTTCTCTCCTTCTTCCTATGCCAAAACTCTGCATCTATTCATTATTCATTTTTACTCCAATCATTTAATGTAGAATAAATTCCCATTGCTAGTTACCAAGAATTTATTCACATTTAAAATGTCAAGGGTAAAAATGTTTCTTTTCTTATTTGCTACTTTTTAGAGATTTCACACTGATAAAATATCTACAGAAAGAAATAAACATTTGCACATGTCCAGCTATCATTTTCTAAGAGCTCTGGGGATTATTTGATGTGTGTTTAATAACACTCTGTAGTGTACATGTCAATAGTGCTTCCCAGGACTTTAAACTCTAAACATATTTTTTTTCCTGACAACCTCTTGAAATTTTCTTTTTGTTGTTAATATAACTTAATATATTTTAGGCAATTTCAAACCATGGACCTACTCTATTATTATTTCACACAAATTTCCCACTGTAATTATTTTCACGGACCATGACTGAGAAGAAATTATTCCTTTTTGTTTTTATTTCTGGAAATAATTAAAATATGTCTTACTACAGTGACAGCAATATATTTACCTAATGTAAAACAACAAAATAACAATATTAAAATATATATACATATATATTAGGCAATACCTCTTTTATCTAGAGCCTTTAAAAGTGTAGCTCATGCTCAATCTGCTCAGTCTCCTTTCTCCCTCTCTCTCCCCATCTGTCTCCCTGCCTGTCTCTCTTCTGCTCAACTCTTTCATCTGTGCTATGTTACGAGTAAAAAAATTCACCACTTCTTAAAAAGACCTTTCTTTCTCCTTTCCAACACATCTCTAATATTGTTCATTTCCCCCACCAGGGTTTGTTTGAAGGCACATCATCTATGCCAAATCCTTAGACAGCTTTCATTATAGCATCTATCACAGTGCACAGTTGTCGGATTCAGTTTACTGATTTTATAATCAGTTTTAGATTATGAAAGTGATAGTGTATAAAACATCTGCAAAGTAGGAAGATAGTACAGTGAATAAATACAGGAGGTCTATCATAACATAAAATAAAAATCACAAAGATATCTCCATTAGTGATAATAACAGAATATTTTAGTATAAGTTCTATTGAAGATAACACACTATTATTCTTTATAAAGTCTGGCTATGGTATAGATTTTAGACAACTTTCATTGCTACCTTCTTTGTATAATAAAATTCTTGTATTCTGGCTAGCTACATCACTACCCACCTAAAGTTAGCATGTTGGATGTTTCTTGTAGATTAGTGGGACTATGAGACTTAATTATAACCAGTCGAATAGAAGAGGGTATGGTTCCTTTGGATCATGACTCTGAAAAGAAACGAGATTGTCTTCTTCTGGTATTCTCTCTTTTCTAGGAGTGAACAAGAACTGGCTCAAACATATTGACCCTTGGTATAATTTGGATCTTATTGACTTCTTTAAGATCCATGTTTTAAAATGTTGGTTCCCAGGATGGCGATAGTGAGTGGTTGTGATGTCTTTAAGAGCTGAAGTTTAGTCAGAGATCACTAGGTCCTTTGGGACATTCTCTCAAAGGAGACTGTGGGTCCTCTCTTTTCTCTCCTTGTTTCCTGGCTCATAACATGCTCAATTTTGTTCTGCAAATATTGAAACATGTCTGCTGCCACGAACAGAAGTCCCTAAACTGTGAGCCAAAATATGCTTTTCTCCTTAAAAGTTAATTATCATAGGCATTTTATTAGAGTAAATTTTAAAAAGCTGGATAATGTTATCCTCAAAATGGAAAATCTATCTCAAGTGTGGGAACATTTTTCTAAGAGCTTTGAGTTATCTACTTCTGGGCCACTTGAGAAAGAAAAAAAAAATTCCATCTTACTTAAGCAGTTATATTTAAGGTCTCTTTGCCACCGATTAGACTGTCTCCAGAAGTTTGTGCTGGAAGTGGCCTCCGGTTCTCACAAAACTCTAAAATATGGGGCATTAGCTTAGCGGTGAATGGGGGAAATGCAGACAACTGCAGATTGGAAGTTGATTGTGATAACTAGGGAAGCAAACTTGATGCAAGTAAACAAATACCAAGAGACCAGACACAGGTTTTCATGCGGACAAGAGAAAACTCCATTAGGGGCTGAAGAGAAAGTAAAACTGAACACAAGGGTCAGTAAGCAAGTGAGAGATTTCACATAAAAGTCCTGGATCTACACAGTTTGCATTGATGACCCTTTAACAAGGAAATAAATTGTAACGCAAATTGAATACGCTCAGTAAGTTACCCAGGAATTTATACTGCCAGGGAAAGAACAACCTACCCCCAAATGCCTGTAATTGTCAGACCTCTACAGCAACTCCTGTGCTCCCAAATTGCACCGCCATTCTGCCCCAGGAGAGCATGCTTTCCAAAGCGCACTTCCAATGCGGCCATTCAAAAAAATGGAGAAAAGGACTGGAGAAAAACATGGACAGAATTCCTCCAGAGACTAACTAAGGGCGCTTTGTGCTGCCAACGCTTGCTCAGCAGGATTTGGTTATTGCTGTGGGCAAGTCACTGCTCTGCGGTATCCCTTTATTCTATTTTCTAGGTGAAATTTTTAACTGAAATGATCCTATTTTTTCCCGTTGTTCAATGTGCGTGGGAAGGGAAAAAATAATTTCATTCTTAGTTGGTAAGTCACCAACATGCCAGGAACTACATACTGATTTAATGAACAGCACCAATCACCATTCTGAGATCTGCCGTTTTAAACTAAAATAACCGGATGTGGCTTTGATTACCATCCATAGCCGTGACCGCATGGGTTTTATGTGTAGGAGTGGTACGGATGGATACTGGGACACCTGGGTGTGCAGTAAGGTGTAGATACTACTTGAGTTTATTCATTGTTTCTGGTAATACAATCCTAAATTTAAGCTGGTTTGAATCGTAGCTTTGAGCGGACATGTGACAAAGCTTTATAAACAACATGGTATGGGAAGTGATGATGCCACTTCCTGCTTATGTCTGTAAAAATAAAAATGTTTATGTCTCTCTGACCTTTCTTCTTTCAGGCTGACTGAAAGATGGAGTGCCGTAGCAACCACCTGCGAGGCTGAGATCGACGCTTTGGGTTAAGAATGGCAGACACCTTGCAATCCTTGAGTGTGTACCTCTGGCTGTGCCATGAGAAAAGTATATAATTTAAGCCACTCTTTTGTTTCCAGCGTCTAAACTTGTCATCCCATAGACTGATCTTATCCAAGATTTTATTGTCACCTATTTCCCAAATCAGTGCGCTAAATGAGTCCTAATAATACCACAGGAGTTTTCATCCCCTGAAGACAGAGGAGGAAAAAATTAGAATACTGTCCTGTGCAATATAGTGATGCTTCTGTCCTGTACTGATTATGTACGCAGTAGCGCTCCCATGAGACTTTCACTCGATAAAGGTATGGTCAACTTGGTTTGTGTAAGCGAACACTCTGGTGTTCACAAAACGATAGGATCACCTAGTACACACTTCTCAGAATGTGTCCCAGTGTTAGGCAACATATGACTTTATTTATAGACTAGATTATATATATAATTAGTTATGCTAACATACAGTTATGTACTATTCTCACTATACAGACTTCCAAACTATTAACGAAATACTTCGAGCATCTTCATGCTGACCAACCATTACTATAGAAGAGTGGCAGGTGATGAATAAAAGTTGTCCAGTAGGAATGTCATGTCATCCACTAATGGCAAATCTCTTAGAGCTTTCAGTGGTAACAACCGGCCCTGCATGCGCATCATAGGTCTGCCACCAAGGGAAAGTGAATACACAGGTGGCTAACCAGAGCCACGAACAGCACAAGAGAGGCAGAATAGGAACTGACTCTCTTATAGGCAGCTAAGCTTGCTATTTCCTGAAGTAAAGCATGGTTATTAAAACTCTTTCTCTCTTTCTTCAATGAACTTAAACTTAATAAAATTTCTTCTCCAACTGCTTTTCCTGAAGCGTTAGTGTTTTATGCTGTGAGTTTTTATTTTACTTTTTCTCTGGTTTTATGTATTTTAATGGGAATTTGGGAGTTTGTTTATTGTCTGGCTTTCTATCATAACAGATGATTCATAAAGGAGAACTTTCTCATCTGTCTTATTATAGTAATATCTCCAAATCTTAGAACAGAACATGGCACAGAAAAACTACAGACTAAATATTAGCATGCAGAAAAAAGTCACTCTTTCAGCCAGTAATTTAAGAGCCACTAGCTAAATGCCATTTTTGTGGTTTTTTTTTTTTTTTTTTTGTTTTTTTCCGGTACCGGGAACTGAACTCACGACCTTGCGCTTGCCAGGCAGGCGCTTTTGCCGCTGAGCTAAATCCCCAGCCCCTAAATGCCATTTTGAAGTCTGGATTTCACATTATTATGTCTTTTTGGGAACTGTTATCATATACTCATTTTTAAAAGTTAAAAAAATAGTGTGGATTTTTCAGAAAATAGGAAATAGAAATGTTACAATTTTAAAATATTAAAAATAAAGACAGTGTTACCCAAAATAACAAAATAAGTTTTCACATTGACCAAATTTAGTCTATAATTTCTTCCCATAATATTTTCTTTTACTGATGTTTTTAGTCAATTCTGAATAAAAATAGTCTCAACCTTGCAAAAATAACATGTCTTGTAGGTAAAAGTTCAAGTTTGAGATATTATTTGGGGGATTTTATTTCTTTTCTTCAGCAACAGTAAAAATTCTTAAGGATAACTGCACTCCAGTTCATACCAAACATAACAGCGTAACCCAATATTAAGTAGTCTTAAATCAAACTCTGTCCGTACGTGTCCTATGAGTTATTTCTACAGCCAAACCTCAGAATGAATAAATAGCTCTTCTAGGAATGCTCTGTAGGTTAATAGATGCTGCCTTATCAGAAGAATAAAGGGAAGTGAGTTTAAAGCTAATGGATCTTCAAAGAAATATCTCCCTTTCCATTGTTTCTTAAATAACAACATTTGAAACATTAAGAGGACGAGGACAAAAGCCTAAAGCTCAGGATGGCGAGGAGCATTTGTTACCAGAGAAAGATAGCAATCCAAAATGTTCTTTATTGATAATCTCAATCTTCATTTCTGTCCATAATGAGTCACCTGCTCAGAGACACTGTAATAAGGCGCCCCACTAATCCTCACTAAATTTTAAAACAAGTCACCCTATCTACGTTACTTACAGTTTTGGGGTTTTAACTTCTCAAAGCTTTTTAGCATTTCTTCATCAACTCTCTTTACTCAAGTACTAAAATATTTACTTAAATAAATTAAAAGATAAACTAATACACATGTACAATCAAAATTAAAAGTATTTCACCTTAGATGGCATTGAAGAATTCAAGGTTTGAGATGTATCATTGCCTAGATTTACAGCCTGGAGCATCTCATTTAATGTAGTGGGACCCGATAACTTCTAGTTGTGTATGGAACACAGGGACCTTTCACACAACATATTGATGTAAGTAGCAACGTGTTCTCTTTACCTACACTACTGTCTGTATAACCTTTTGTTTCTTCCTACGGATAGCTCTCAGTGGTGTCTGCAGGTTTTCACTCAGCATTGACCTTAGAGCAAATTACCGCTAGCTGAAAATGGAGTACCTTAGGACCCTCTCTCTTTGTCCTGTTCTTATTTATCCCTTTACCCCTAGGCCTTCAGTACATATGCTTTGCGAAGCAAAACCTTCTCAGGATATAATCAAAAGCACAATCAAGAATATTTGACTGCTGTTTCAAATATGAACTATTTGTAGCAATTCTGAACTTAAATGCCTTAAATCAAACAATGCATTAAATCAAAAGCATTTCTGCTGAAGTCCCTACAGTAGTATTTCACCTTCAGCAAATTTCATTCTTCTCCTTTCAGGTTTGTTATCCATTGTTCCTCTGCCCTTATTTCCCCCTTATTGGTGGAAGAGTTTGTTTGTGAGTTTGTGTTTGGGTGTGTGAGGGTGTGATTTACCTACATACATGTGTGTCTGTGTGTTCATTTGGAGGACGCAGCTCATGAGGACAGTGACTGTGTGTTTCTGTCTGACATCAATGGACTTTACATGTGCATATGTGTGTGTGCATGTATGTGTGTGTTGACACATGTTTTAATTCTACCATTCCTGAAAAGGAGGAGGGGTTCTTACGCATGTGCAGCCCTTCATGCTGTGCATGGTCCCCACACTTGCATTGTGAAACTACTTCAAATTTTATTTACATCCTAGAAAATAGCAAAAGAAAACATTTTGAGCAGATTTCACATTATGAAATGTGTTGAAGGATAATGAACAAGTGCTTCTTATTTTAAAGTTTATTATTTTCAAATCTTCCTTCAACTTTTTCTACCTTTTATGCTTTCTGTTTTCCTTACTTTGTCAAATAAAGCTAAAATATAGTAAAGCAGGCTTTTTAAAACTTAATCTTTACATTATAATTTAAACTCACAACCTTTAAACAAGGTTGTGAGTTTAAATTTTTTTGGTCATACTAGCTTGCTACACAGACACCAGGGTAGAAAAATTGTCCCCACATCTCCAAAGCGACATTGGAATTAGCCAGCTGTTCTGTTGAGCAGTGCAGCAAGCTGCAGGACACTTTCCTGCCATCTGAACGTTCTTTGCGAAGGAATCCCTTAGCGCACATGTCACCAAGTGATTTCTATTCGGTGCGTGTGTTATCAGCACCAGCAGCAGCAGAAACGCTGATACAACTGTCAGAGAGGAGAGGGCTGTCACAGAAACTGTAAGAAGTTAAGTGAGGGCCTGGCAGCCCTGTCGGCTCAGCACTCAGCCTGGAAAATATGAAGAAGCTCAATCTGTAGGCATGTTTATGATTTTCTTATTAGATGTCAATTCATTCCAACTCAATTCATCCCAAAATATAGGACCAATATTGAAAGGTTCGTATTAAAATTTTAACCAGTAACAGTTGAGAAAGAAAATATAAGTAGATGGCAGAGCAGAGTGCACACAGCAGAAAGAATTTGGAAATAAAACCCACCTTGATTTAAATTTGTGGTCTTCCAGTTATATGATGGAACAAATTATTAACATATATTTGGCTACCCTTACCTGGAAAGTCCATATAAGACATGTACTTCATACAGCTATTGTGGAGAATACATCAAGTATTGTTTCTTAAGAACAACCTCATTTGATATGTGGGGTTTTGATAAATGGTGGGAAACTACTGGATCAACACCGCAAATAGCTTTAAATTCTTTACTTAACTGTCTTCCTTGGTGCTTGTTGTGAACCTCTTTCACCAGCGCAATCCCTAGCATTTTTGTTTGTTTGTGCTTGTTTTGTCTGTTGTTTAAATTCCGTGACTATTCATGTGTGTATACTCAGATTTTAGTGTAATATTATGAATATGGTTTCAAAAAAGACAGACAAATTTTAGTGACAATTGCCTGTTTGGTAGGTATCTTCTAGATATTTTAGACTAACTTTTTAAATTCTCACAAGAATTTTTTAAGATGGTTACTTGTTTTGGTTAGGGTTCTCTCAAAGAGTTATATGTATTATGTATATGTAAAGTGCACAAAATTACCCTAGGGAAATTATTCAGAAGGCTGACAGGGTCACATGCGGGAGAGGACACAATGACTTCTGCATGCTAGAGAGCCTGAAGGTACAGTAACTGCTCATTCCAAGAAGCCAGAAGCTGCGGAACAAGAGGGATGGAGGATAAAGCTTCGCAGGGTCTCTGCTGTGGGTATACTGGAGCACTAACGAAGAGGGGCCCTGATGTCCATTGGCGACAGCAGCAAAAGACACAGCTGCTCCTGTAGGACAGAGCTTTTCAAGCACAAACTAGCTTCCTGCTTCCCTTTCAGCCCATCCATCCTACAAGCCTTTTAGATAGTGTCAACCACAACCAGAGTGGATTTTTCCCCCTCCCCTCGGTGTGCTGGCATACACACCAATCCTCTCTACAAACATTACCCAGACACATTCAGAAATGAGTTTTACTAATCTGGTGGGTGCTTCTTAATCTAATCAAGCTGACAGTTATGTTCTCTTGTACTCTGGACATATCCTCCCTTGCCTCCCCTGTTGAGTAATAATTCAATTTCTCCTTGCTACTCTGGCTAATCACCCTCATCAACGCTGTAACTCACTTCGTAAATTTGTTTTTTTCCCTAGTGGATCACTAAGGATAATGGTGAGTGGTATCATTCCCATTTCCAGCCCTTAATTCCTGGACCCATGAGTCCTGACGATGAGAAGAACCATAGCACATACTGGTCACTGATTCAGAACCTATTCAACCTTCTACAGAACCTTGCCCCAACCCTGCAAATATCCCTGCCCGATGCTATATATGCAAGGGCTCATTCTACCTTTCAATTCAGTGGATTCTGGATGGTGGGGAAGAGATTAGACAAGTGAATTTCACTATCACGAGCCAATTAGCACACTTCTTTGGCTGTGAAGCATATTCCTCCAACACGTTATGATATATAATACAATGATAGTAAATATGGCACCCAGTACACACGGTATTTGGTAGAAGCATTATATGCAGAAGCAAATCTATTTCCAGAGTAAGTATGTGCTCCAATAAAGACAAAGCATTGTCCCTTCCATGATGGAAGTGGCCCAGTATAACCAACCCGCCACCAGGAAGTAGACTGCTGGCCCGGGAGAATCATGCTATCCTAGAGGTTCAATGTCTGTCTCTGCCACTGCGGATTGAACACAGTGGCTGTGGATAGATTAGTCTTGGTGAGTGGGAGTCCATCTCACTGAGCCCATGCATAACTCCAGCTATGCCACCATGGCCACTTGTTAATAAACCCATTGGGCAATAACAAGAGTGACTATGGGTTGAGAGTGACAGCTACCCATAGAATAGCTCATTCTATCCACTGAGTGTTAAAATCCTCTTCTCCAAGGCAACCTTTTAGTAAACATTTATGTAAGATACATATAATTTCAAATCCTTCACCTGTATGGAGAAGTCTATTTACATATCTCTTCTCCAAAAATTTTTTGTCACCAATTTTCCAATTATGTTTCTTTCAAGTCCCTGATCACTCAGCAAGACCATTGACTACACCCAATGAATCAGTATAGTCACACATCTGGCTATTTTTATTCCAAGCAAAATATAGGACCAGATACACTGCTCAATGTTCTATCCATCATGAAGATTTCCTTCCATCACCATCCTACAGGAATGTCCCAGAAAGACGCAGTAGTGCCACAGATGTCCATGTTTCAGAGATACCTGTTTAACCTACAGAACCACCTGTAAACCAGGCTTTAATCTTTTCCTCTGTCAACTGATCGTACCTCTATCACTATCACAATCACTAACATTTTGTTCTGTTTTGTTTGTTCCTTAATTCTATAATTTACTCATGTTTTTAAACTCAAGTTTTATTGTAATATACAGAATATAGTTATAAAATTATAGACAAACTTTAGTGATGTTTCCCAGTTGCCAGGCACTTTTCTAGGTATTTTAAACTATCTTTTAAAATTATCACGAGAAACTTTTCATGTAGCTACTATTGTGATCTTCATTTTGATAAAGAGGTGTCCAGGTTGTCTACTGTCAGAGAAGTAAGAAATTTAGAGCCTGGATTCCAAGCTTAAATATCTGGCTTTTGAGCAGTATGGGAATCAGATAGAAGAGAAGGGAATACGAGAGAGAACCAAATAAGGTGGCAGAGTGCCACCTAGTGATAAAGTCTTGGAATAGCAGTGAATTAATCGCAAGTCTGGGGAAGATGAGAAAAATCACAGTGAGAATCCAAGGAAGGAAGATTAGCGCCACGGGGAAAGCCGCATTTGATGTCACTGAGAAACAGCCGACAATGGAGGATGTTAAGATTTGGAGACTATCTGATTTATTTCATTTTTTATTTGGATATTTTACCTTAGGCAAAGCAATTTAAATGCGAAACACTTAGCATTAACAAAAATGCATTCAGCATTCCAGGTACTTGTCTTAGAGGAACCACTGCACTACAGTTCTGTGTTTATCTCTGTATTTTATGGCTGGATAGAGCACACTGAGTAACAGATTTCACTTTGTGATTAAAAGATTTATTCACATCATTTGGCATTAAACTCCATGAGTAATTTCATATATATTGATTAGTAATTAATGGATAGAAGCGTGAGTGGATCGATGAGAAGGAGACCTATATAACAGTGGTGTAGAGAGATTAAATACTAAAATCCTGCCTTGCTGCTGCAATAGGGAAGTACCTTCTAGTTTCATATATTTGAGTTTTGTTCCGGGCACAGTTTGGAAATTATTCTATACTAGTCTGCTTTCTCCTCATTTGTACTGCACAAAACACTCAATATTCACAATTTAAAAGAAAAAAGTTTAATTTGGATCAGCCTGTGATCAGCTGACAGCAAGCACAGACATCAAAGTGAAAGGGAGTGGTGGAGCAAAGCTGTTTAGGTCACGGCAGTAAGGAAGCAGAGCCAGGGAAAGTACCAGAGACAGAGGGATCAGGGACCACATAGAGCCCCCAGGGCCGTGCTCCGTGACTCACACTGACACACACAGCAGCGTACTTCTTCAGTCCTCTGGGAAGACCAGTCAAGGTCAAAGATGCTCCAGCTTAACCACCGCATAGTGTTTCAGCCAAAAAATTCGAGTCTCATGAAATTCATCCAAGTGTCGGTGGTGGTAGGATACCTCTCAGCGCACACTGAAAACATGACCAAAAGAGAAAATTGATAGACTACAACAAAGTAGCAAAGCTTTTCCAAGGTACTATATGTCTTAGTTACTTTTCTTGTTGCTGAGACAAAATGCCCAACACCCAAAGTTAAAGGTGGAAAGGTTTAGTTAGATCGTAGTTTGTAGAGGTTTTAGTCCATAATCCACTGGCTTCAAGGAGGGGTGACTTCACCGAGGAGGACAGTTATAGTGGGCAGAAAGGAACAAAACAACAACCAAGGAGGGAGGAGGGGAGAACAAGTCTCTTACCTCCATTTTAGTGTATGCAGACTACTCACCCTAGGGCAGATGTGGCACTCACGCCTTTAATCCAAACATTAGATCATGAATCAGTCACAAACTCAAGATTCAGCCACCTCCAAAAAGCCGATGCCCTTGATCACGTGAGGCTTTAGGGAGACATTCAGACACAAACCATAACATTACACCCTTGGCCCCCCCAAAGGCTCTCGTGCATCTCTTCATGCAAAAGGCATTTGGTCCATCTCTAAGAGTTCCCAAAGTCCTAATAGTTTCAGCATTGCTGAAAAGTCCAAGTCCCAAGGATCCTCTGAGGTATAAGACAAACTCTTAGCTGTGAGCCCTTCCACAAATGAAGAGAAAGTTAAACACTTCCAACATTTAATGGCACAAGGTAAACATTTTCATTTCAAATATTTCAAACTGGGAGATACAAAAGAATGGGACTAATGCAAGTCCAAAATCCAGCAGGGAAAACATTAGGTCCTGTAGCTCCTTGTGCACCATCCAAGGCAATCTTTGGCAGGACGTGAACTCCAAAGGGCTTGGGTGGCTCCACTGCTGTGGCCCATCCAGTGGTTATAGCTCCCATGACTTCTCTCTTGGGGCCACTTTGCTTCCTCTTTGCATTTTTTCCTTAGATGGTCCATTCTCCTGGCCTCTCCAAACTTCTAGGATGTCTGTTGTACCTTTGGCTTCACACTGCCCCCTCAGAGGCACACTGTCTGGTCTCCCAGGCATTCTGGGTGGAATCCTTTCTGAACTCACAACTCTTTTACTCTGCATACACCTAAAACCAGTGCCACATTAATGATACCAAGGTCTGCTGCCACCTGGAGTGTCTCCCACTTCTGTTGGCTATAGAGGTCAAGTGTCTGGTTTGCTGGAGACTCTGAATTCAATTCTGAGGAACAAATTTGCTATGCTCCACCATTCTGGAACATGGTGCTCCATGGCGTTCTTCTCAAAGAAAAGCCTTTTATTTTTACAATTTTTGAAGCTGCAAAGAGTGGAGACTTGCTGTTTCTTGTGATTCTCTCAGGCCATATATTTTATTCTTCTGTTCTTTTTCAGCAGTCACAATCTCCTCTGCTCTACCTTTGCAGTTCCCAGCTTTACTGGAGCTTCCTTTCTGGCTAAACTCACCACATTTTAGATCATTCTGTTGGGCTCTTTGCTCTTCATTCTCAACATTAACCTGGATAAAATCCCCCAATAGTCACCATGGCATCAGTACAACATTAGATTGCCTTGAAATTACTTCTGCCAGATTAATTAGTCCAACACTTTTAATCTCAGTCTCAGTCAAAGTCTCTGGAAATGAACAAATGTAGAAAAACTTTCTGCCAAGCCATAGCATTCTGATTTTTATCAGCTTCTGGTCTTCTAAACTGTGACCAGAATCTACCACATAGAACTGCCTGAAGCATTCCAATTCTACTTTTTCAGCCAGCATTTCATAATCACTCCAAACTCTTCACAAGCCCTTCACAAAGGCTGCTACATCACATGGTCAGGTATACTCACACCAGCAACTCCACTGCTGGTACCAAATTCTGTCAGTTATTTTTCTCATTGATGAGACAAAATATTCAACACTCAAAGTTAAAGAGGAAAAGTTTAGTTAGCTCACAGTCTGTAGAGGTTTCAGTCCATAATCCACTGCCTCCAACATAGGCCTTTGGTAGAGGTCATGATGGGAAGAGAGTAGCAAAGCAACAAGTGAGGGGAGAGGAGGAGAGAGCAAGCCTCTCTGCTCCTGCATATTGTATGCAGGTTACCCACCCCAGCACAGGAGTAGAACTCACACCCTTTATACCAGCATTAGACTGTGAATCAAAAACTCTAAATTCAGCCATCTCAGAAAAGCCCACCCCTCCCATAATCACAGGAGGAACTGGGGGGGACATCCAAACACAAATCATAACACAACACTAAAAAATGGTAGGCAGGTAAGAAAATTTACCACTGTTAAAAATGATAAAAAATAAAGATTTATCTGTTATTAGTCATGTATGCTTTGCTACATATAGACATCCATTTTGGTACAGTCAGCACAGCACGAGCCTGCCACAGGACCCACTAAAGAAAATAACCATCAACAGACTTCAACTGTACCACAAAAGACAGTTTATGTCACCATCACCGTACATTTGCTTGCCCACCATGGACCACACTCCTCTAAGTATGCTTCCCTCAAGTACAGCAGTGTACACACCAATTGTCATAGGCTGAGTCTACAATTCCAAAGTCCAAGTTTAACCAATTAATCTTTCCGCTGCCCAATTTACACTAAAAACCATAGTCAAATACAACCTGAATTTGTTTATGTGATGAACAAATTATAATTAATCAAATAATGATTATAACCAAGGTTTCCATGCCCAAAGAAAGTAAGCAATGCCTTTTAAAGAGCACTATGCATATCAGTTAGTCCTGCCTACATCTGTATTCTTAAGAATACAATATATTGAATACTTATCATGTGTCTGACAAATTAAGTGTCTTCTCCCAAATGTTCTCATGCTGCTATGAAAAAACACAATGTAATGTAATTATCACACATGAAAGAACTGAAGTGCAGAAAAATAGGTAGCTTGACTGGAGCCACTTATCCTGTAAGTGTGAAAGTCAACATTTGAAAGTTCTGAAGACACTGACTAAACACTGAATATTGGAGGGTACTATAAAAATGTAGAACACATAGGATAAGGCATAATTTAGAGATGATAAAGGAAAAGCAAAGAAAACCAGGGCTGATCTGACGCATTACAAGTTGGCTGCTGAAAAATCTGAGTACAGGAATAGAATTAAGCAAACCTACAGAAATGTATAACTACCTGTCCTGAAATCCCCTTCAGGGAAATCTATATCTTCAAGAAAGCCCTTAGAAAGGACAGGAGTAAAACCAAATAAGAAATTCACCAAGTATATTTGAATGATCTATACTTCAGAGAAAAAAATAATCATGGGCTAAGCAATTCTGGCACAAACTCAATGTTGGAACTACCTATCTAAATAAATAGGAAAGAAAATTACTAACTGTAATGTTTCTCTAAGAAAATCTTAAATATATAGTTTAACCTTATTTCTGGAAATCTATCCAAAGATGTAAATTGAATGATAAGATATTTTTCTTCTATGAAAGTATTCAGCAATGTGTTGTTCATACATTTTATAAAGATTACATTAAATGAACAAGGAAAATATTTAGAATCAAATCAATTGCCAGAAAAGGGGTAGGCTGTCCTGCCTGATAAATTCAAACTGTAGGTAAGCAACATTTTTTAAAGATATATAAAAATTGTTGTTCATCTAAAACTCAAATTTAATAATATATCTTATACTTTTTTCTATTAAATCTGGTAGATGTATTAGATAAGTTAAAGATTTTTAAACTACACTAAAAACTTTTAAACATAAATGGATTTTAGCTAGATCAAAAAGATATGGTATTTTGCATATTTGTCCTGTTTACACTTGAAGAAACATTTTTGCTGTTCATTTCTTTAGTGGATATGTTTTATTATTGAGTCTTAAACGAGACACTTTGTAAAGACAATATATACTAACAGAATAGCTAATACCTCTGCAAGTGGTCACTGAATAAGATATGTAATGATGTTGTAGCACAGTCAGTTAAATATATATGTATATATGTATTAATAGAAATATATAGTTTATATATTGGGTAAATATATATAAACATATACAGTGTGTACATTATATGGATATGGATAGAGGACGAGAGGAAGGAAGAAAAAGAGAGAATGAGACAGAAGATCCATCGTGCTAAGTTAATTCTAAGCACAGCCATTTGTGTTTCTTGTAAGTTATCCCTAGATAAAGGCATGAAAAGTAGGAAGCAATTCTCAGACTCCAATCATTGAAAGGAAAGGAAACTCCTACTGTAGTTTTAGGCCAAGATCTCTATATTCAACAAGAGAATTATGAAAACCTAGCAAACAAAAAAATAACAGCAACAGAAACTGCCATTCAGCCTATCTCTGGGAAATGAGCATGCTAATTTATAGTCTCTCTGCACGCCCGCCTGCCTCATTATAATCCACTCTCTGTGATACGGCAGCCAAAATGTAAACCCCTGCTTGAAATCCTTCCCAACAATTCCATCACTCTCTGCACAAAGACCTATCCTTAACACAGCCTGTAATTAGGGTGACTCAGAGTTCCAGTGCCACCTGTTGTGCTGGTGTAATCATTTGTAGTACCTCCTTTTCACTCTCAGAAATGATCTATTTTAGATAATAAGTTACAGTGTTACATCACCTCATTCTAGCTTTTTCTGGTATCCCATTTTTCTATATTCTGCACTCACCAGCCACACTGAATTTCTTTTGGGGCTTGGAATGTACCATCTTGCTTCCTGTCCTGGGCCTCTTGGCAGCCTCTCCCCTGAACACTTTTCTCTGCTGTGCCCCTTCCCAGGCTTCTGCCTTACTAAAACCTATGCACCAGTCACACGTCAATCCAAATATTGCTTTTTCACCCCAAGTGACTCATTCATTTTCTACCAGAGGAGGTGCAGTTCTCTTACTATTTATTAGCACCATATATCTCTCACTCTATCACCAAGATTATAAGACATTTATTTACAAGGTTGTTTGATTAATGACCACATTTGCTGTGTCACTGTAGCTTCCAGATTCTATTTACTGTTTCTTTTGTTTTGCAAGTCACTGTATCTAGGACCCATAACTGGCACATAATTTGTGCTTAAATATTATTTGTTGAACTCATAACTGAAGGAGCTCCACAAACCTTTTGATGGAAGAACACATAGAACTGTAACTATGAATATGCCTGTTTCAAAAATAAGCTGTATGCCCTCTCATAAAAAGTTTTCTGAGGTTGGTTTGACTCTTTTGTGAGCTTGTGAACTTATGGTACTTATTTCTCATATGCACCAATTCACAATTGATTGTTAGAAAATTTCTATTCTATTGTTTTACTTTTGTTTAGCAACTACAACACACTTACATGTGAAGTAGTAAGCTTATTCTACTTTTTAAAGAGATTTCACCTCTGCCTTTCCCCCTCAGTTATGCTAGCTTGTTAGAGAAGATAGTCATTATATATTTTACTACCTCCATTAAAACACTATTATGTCTTGATTTGCAGGTAATCATCTCCAGCCTTTTGTTGGTGTATTTCCAAATGCTTTTGCCAAAGAGTTTTATTGCTACTGATGTCTATGGCTCTTTGCTTTCACTATCTTATGCTCTATTTTTATAGGGGGTGGGGTTCTTGAAAATTCAAAACATGCTTAGTCACCATTTTCTTAATACTTTACATTTAAATTGTGCTACGTCAAATTTTGAGTGTCCAGATTTCCTCAAGTCCTATTTTTACATATACTACCTTATACAGATTATTGGAAATCAATCAATGAAAATTTAAACTATGGTAAGGGTTATTGCAATTATAATAATAATAGCAAACAGTTATTAGTTACTTACCATGTGACAGATAATATTCTAAGTGTTTTTCATGTTTTAAGTCAAATCTCTATCAAGAGAACCATAAAAAAGCAAAATGTAACAGAGCATTTTAAAGCAATTAGCTTGGAACAAAGAAAAATCATTATGAAAACAGATACTGTGCCTTGAGGGAAGAGCGCCAAGTCCTTGGTTTAAGGGTAGGAATAAAGAAAGAAAGAAACAAAGACAGAAAGTGAATGATTTTAAGTACATTCTGCACTTCAATTTTGTGCTCGGTTTCAGGAGAGTTAATGTTTGGTCTCTAACATTAATATTCTGTAATAGACACTCTGGACACTGCTATTGGATGATTACAATAAATAGATACTCTATTGCAGCAGATGTCTTTAGAACACAGGTCTCATAGCTAAAATTTCTACCTAGCAGATTAAAAACATCACACAAAGTATATCCTAACTCCCTTCTAATATAAGCCCAAGGTTGAGTCAAAATCTTTCTCTCCTAAGGGATAATAATCTCCTTCAAGAGCTTAAAGGGTTTACCAAAAATGCAGGAATCATACACCTTAATGAGATTTAGATATAGTCTATGGACTCCTGAGGAAAAAATATTGCTATGAACAGAATAAAATTGATCGACAATCAACCTAAACATAGATACACTGAGGAAATAATGAACCAACTTATCTGTAACAAAAATTTTACAAGAATTTACAAGGTATTGCTATGACTTGGATAGCTGGTCCCATTATATAAGCTTCTTTGTTTCACTCAGTTATCAGATGAAAAGCCAACTTTCACCCATTCAATCATGTCTTCCTTTCCATGACAGCCTTAGGAACTCTTTGAAGTTCTAGTCAAGTAAGTTTTACTAAAAAACGCAACTGCTCTTATTAGTTTGGTGGTGTCAGAGAGATGTAAAAAGTGAAATCAGCATTAGGTATTGATCTCCCAGTTAATTAACTTCTATCCTGAAGTAAATATCTTCCTAATTAATGGTTTGCATGCTAATAAAGAAAAACGCACTTTGCAGTAGATGTGTATTTGATTCTTCTACATCATACTCAGAGGAAAGAATCTAGTAAATGTTAAATTCTTTTCCTCTTGGCTTCAAGAATCCCCCTTAGCCTCACTGCTAATTCAATTCCTACAAATGAACAGCTTTTGTCTTCATTTAAGTCTGTATGTATTCAGTGAGTCATTATCACAGTATCTTGGGATTTCATTGCTCCCCGTCTCTCTCAAGGTACAAAGTCCCTTTTTCTTCTAATTGGTACCTAGAGCTCTACCTTGTTTCTCTGCAATTTAATTATACTTTATGATTCACTCTATTACCTAAAAAGGTTGAATCACAAATATTTCAAACATATTACCTATAACTGTATTGTAAACTTAAATTATATGTAAATATAAACATAGATGTGTATATGTAATGTATGTGAATATGTACCTGCTAGGAGGAGTTTAGAAAGACATTTCTTATAAAGTATTGGTTCACATGGGTACAAAGGCTAAAGGTCCCATGATCCACCACCTGCAAGCTGAAGGCCAAAGAGAGCTGATGATGAAAATCAAACCTGGGTACCAGACAGCTAACGGTGTGAATGCTCATCTGAATCTGAAAGCCTGAATACCAGGAGTACCAATGAGAAAAGACTCATCTCCCAGCTCAAACACTCAGAGAACACATTTGACCTTCATCTACCTTTTATTGTATTTATCCCCTGGACAGCTTCTATGCCACCTACTCACATTGAAAGAGGGACATCTGCCTGACTCATCAACAATCTGAATGTTAGTCTCTTTCATAAACACTCTAACAGACACATCCAGAAGTAACATTTAACCACATATCTCGGCATCATGTGGTCCAGTCAAGGTGACATGTAAAATTAACATCATGGTATGTGGCATGTGCAAATGCCCAGAGCAATTTTTAGGAGGCATGCAATAAAACATGCAGGTAGAATATCATTCTTTTTTTCCTGGTGATCCATGAGGAACTAAAAAGGTTACTGATTTTCTTCTAATAACCAAACTACAGGCGTTCTTTAAAAAATGTTTTGTCTTTGTTACAACAAAGTTGTTTGAGTTCAGCACGCTATGAAATATTTAAATCAATATCAAAATACAGAATCTTGTCATCTGTTTTTCACAAACCATAAAGATTACTGATTGATGTGAATAATAGGTGTGTTTTTAGGTAAAGCTGAGAAGTGATACAGAGAATAAACACAATAAATTGTGTCCATGTGCTTAACTTCAATTATAGTCCTAAGAGGTCAGAAAACTTCAAATTTTAAAATTCATTTATTTTATTTCTAGAAAAATTTTGTACAAATATAACACAAGGGTAGGAATGTTTTCTAACCAAATGCAATTATTTAGGATTTAGCTCATCAAATACTACCTATTGTGGATATTAGAATATTGATAATTGTTTAGGCTACTTCATAGCTAGGTTTCAATTTATAATCATATGTAAATGGAATATAAATAAAAATTAGCATACCATATTTCATAACTTGGTGTAAGCCCCTGGCCACCAAATAAAGTGTGGCTTTATAAGTAATTATATTTTACCCCATGGAAAATTTCTCTTCTCTCACTCTTCAGGGTTGGCTAGGTTTCTTATAAATGTCTCAAAATGGACCATGTCCTGGTAGTTTAGAAGTTCCTTGTAACAAGTACAAAAGCAATTGGTAAGTAGTATCAACTTTACTTTTTCTGTTTTCAAAGGCAAGCTTTTCAACTGAGACTTTATCAACTATGTTGATAACTAGCTATTTATCCCAATACTATGATAAGTACCTATGACAGTAAATTCTATCCATTTGTGCTCCCCATCTGTCCTTTTTGAAGTTTATATCAACCTGTTGAGATTTACAGTTGATAATACCAAATATTATGCAGTCTAGACACTCAACAGATGTCTAAGCATCTTATATTCATTTTCTTTATTTTTAAGGTATTACAACAACCTTATGATAAATATGACTATTCATCCTCATAGTTGAAAAAGCTCAGGCACTTGCAGTCATTTAGCTGGACCAAAGTTTTCATAGATTAGGGGCACAGCAGTAACAGTATAAAATTTTAGACACATTCAGAAGTAATAATGATACCAAAAGGTATTCCATTACTGAGGATTTGCAAGAGAAACAAAATCACACATACACACACACACACACTCACACAGGGAGGAATTGACTCACACAATTATAGATAGTGAGACATCCCATAATCTGCCCTTTGCAAGTTGGATGTTTACTTGAGGGTCTAAGAATCTAGAGAGCTGATGATATGAATCTCTGTTAAAGGGAAGGAAAAGACCACTGTCACAGTTCACGATAGCAGACAGGGAACAAAAGTGAGTCCTCTACTATTTTATTTTATTTAAGCCATTGGTAGATTGGATGATGACAATTTACACTGAGGAGAGATTCTACATGACTGAGTCCACTAATTCAAGCTCTAATTTCATTCAGAAATCATCTCATAGACACTCTCAGAAATAATATTTAGTCTTGGCATGGCTTGACTTTGTCAAGTGACATTAAATTGACCATTACAATCATGTTATGGTTTGTCTGTGTGTCCCCCCAAAGCCTCATGTGGCCATGGGGCAGGCTTTTAGAGTTGATTGATTGTGGGTGTGAAAGCTAACCTGCCCTGGGGTGGATAGTTTGCATATGTAAGGGAGAGGAAAAGGGTGCTTGAGGCCATTCCTCCCCCATTCCGCCCTGGTGTATGCTTGTTGCTTTTGCTGTGTTCTGCAGCCATGAGCTGTAGTCCTCTGCCATGTGCCACTCTGCCTTATAATCTGCCAAGTAGGGACTGAAACCTCCACGAACTGTAAGCGAAATAAACCTTTCCTTCCTTAATTTTGGGGGTCAGGTATTTTGTCCCAGCAGCGAGAAAAAAGTAATCAAGACAAATCATCAAGGTAGAAAACCATTAAATGCCTAGGTGCTGCTGCCAGATTATTTGCATTCAAGTCCCAGATTCACTCCTTTGCTAGTTTTGTGACCTCTTTCAATTACCTGACCTCTTTAAGCCGCAATGTCTTCATCACCACAGGAGGCATAATGGTCATTCAGAATGCAGATTGTTGTGAGTAATGAGAGATAAAGCATATACATAGCTTGGTAAGTTGTACCTGACACATGATAAAAGTCTCAAAAATATTACCGATTAGTCAGGAGTACATTTCACATTTCCACCACATTAGTGGGAAAACATTGTTCTTCCATCTGCGTTTGGAAAAAAAGTTTAGCTTTTGTGTGAGTTCAAAGGCTTCCTCCATTCCATAGAAATATGCATAGCATCTCTGACAGTTCTTCTGACTGCTCAAACACATGATTCTTCTTAACCAATCACGCTATCATTACAGATAACACAAAAACAAGGAAAAGTAAATGTAAAAGTCTACTTATAACAGAATTGAAGTATTTGCTTCCAAATTTACCTCTGTAAAACTTGTTTCTTTTATTGCTTTTTTCCTCTCAACAATTGTTATTGTGTGCTTGTCACATAATAGGCTTTTGGCTAAACATCTTTTATTTAATAGTCACCTCTCAGAATAACACTATAAAATAGGCACTTATCACCATGTAATAGATAAGAGTACAGAGGTCCAGATAGTTACTTAATTTTCTAAAATCAGTCCAGTCCTATCAGCTAGAGCTGGGTCTGACCCAGTCTTAATTCTGGTCCACTATTGTTGTATCCCTTCAGTCCTTCCTCACCAAATTATCTACATTTATCACATGATAAATGCCTACACTTTAGCATTCAGCATTCAAATTCAAATTATCTGTGAGTTATGGAGTTAAAAAAATCCATAGCTTTTTATACATTTAATTAGTAAATACATGATCAATTTTAATTAATACAGCTAAAATGAGTATCAAAATAATAATAAAGATAGAAATTTCACCCTGAGCTTTTGAAAAATGTTACATTCTTCTTAATAAGGTTTCCACAATTCAGTCCTCCAATAAGTTCTTCAATTAATTCTCCATTTCTGGGCAACAGTATGAACATGAAGGTCTTTTGAAGGTACATTAATTTTATGTTATGCAAGGACATATTTTCATACTAAATTAATTCACTTCCTCTCCAGTTACTGACTTCCTTTTACCCAAGGTTATCCTTTCTGGTTACACTGTAAGATAAATACATTGAAATTTTCTTAAAATAAGAGTCATAACATTTTCAAAGGGAAAATGACTTTGAAGACCATGTCACTTTAAACAGTCCGGCCAAAATCATGGAAATGAATCATTACAAACTTCAGATTTCATGTGAGAATAGGATGTTCCATCTCCTGATACAGTCAAATTCCCCCAAAAACTAACTATATAAAACAAGACTAAACCTGTAAGAGATGTTTCTTCTAGAAAGAAATATATTATCTGTATGGAAAGAAAGATATGCAGATATATAGTTTCATCAGCTATGATAGAATTTCCATTAAATAATGCTACAATAGTAATATATACATGTATCAAAAACAGTATGATTAGAAGTAGAAATGATGTATAAAAATTATGTGCTATAAAGTGTAAATTTTGTGTCTATTAGCATCTTGAAACTATAAAAGTAAAATTGTTCAAAGTTTAAACTAAAGATAAAAAATAGAACATTGCTTAAGGCAAGTGATGAGTCATCGTGTTTGGGATTTCTTTTACCCCAGGAGTCCTTCTCTCACTAAATAAGAGAAGGGACCAGCTCCCCAAAACTAATGACCTGGGTCAGAGGTAACTTACCCCACATTAACTCTAGGAAATTGGCCTTTGAAACTGTGACCTACTGGATCTTCAGATTCCTTTAAATCCTGATTTAGTTTTTTGGGGAAAAACTAGGATTATGATATTTGGGATAAATAAGTAATTTGCAGCTATTCAGTTCTTGGAATTAATTGGCAAGAAACATCATCTTGATTACCAGTAAAAGAGAGAAAATATGAAGAAAATGTCATCCTGGAGCACAGCACTCATTTAATCATTCCAGTAAGTTGTCTCAAAATGTTACATTGAAGAACTCTGACAAACTGACATACACCAGGCATCAATTAATTTATCTGTACTGTCCCGGAATCTATACCTTTTAACAACATCCCCTATCTGGGAAAAGACTTTCGTACGTTTATAATCACTTCCAAGTGTGAAAGGTAACCTTTATTCTTGTAATTAGAGATCAAATAGAAAGATCTGAAGTCACTGTGTACACATTCTTCAAAATATTTTAAGCTTCAATCATTTCTACTCTCTGCTTTTATCTTCTGAGGTGAAAGCCCTCCTTTGTGTTTGTGCATCATTAAATGGAAACTGGTCAATCCCATTTCATCTGCAGCTCTATTGAAAAGTCTAGTAGCTTCCTAAAGTAGAATCATTTACAGGAATACTACTAAAATCTATTTTTAAATTCTTTTTGAGGCAAAAGCTCTTCTAAACAAAAAGCAGGACATAACACGTCCAGCAAAATGCAAAGTATTTATTTTTAATGTTTCCTATCTTGTTTTATTTTAAAATATTGAATAGGCAGCTAACGAAAAGTTGGCATAGAATAAGTCACACTAGAGTAAAGGCCATCTGCTCATGTGAATACTTTTGTCCCCTGAAAAGCAGTATTCTGTTTACATGTCATGCTGACTACTCTAATACTCCAATTTTGTCGCAAATTTCTCTTGGTACTTTATGGACACCTAAATGAAAATTTATTTTTAAAAATAAGAAATAACATTTATGTAAATATGATACTGATAAAATAATATGCACTGTAACTTTAATTTCTGTTTAATGTAAAACTGCTATCAAACATAGAAATATCAGGATTTTCCTAATTAAAATTCAGCATTTAATACTATCTAGATTTTTCAAGTGAAAGTTATAGAATCAGCAGGCAGTGCTGAGAGTCTAACACATTTTAACACTGTAGGAGTGTGTGTGGGTGGATGAGTAAATAAGCAGTTTTAGGCAAGTGTAACACCTACTCAAACCATACATAATACATAAAATTTTATTTGAATAATTTAACAAGTACCATACTTTACTAATTTAAGGCAATTAAGTTGGCCAAAAAAAAGGACTCTATCCTCAAATTTTGAAGTTATTATTATTGAGTTTACTAGCTACCAATTTACTAAATAAAGAAAAACAATCATCTTCATTGACTGACACAGAAAAAGTACACCCCCTACCTCTTCCTTTGCCATACCATCATGCAGAGCCTAGAGACGACCTAGAAACCTAACTCTCTTTCCTTTTCTATTTAACACAGTAGTAGAGATTCTAACCAGAGAAATTAAGCAAAAAAAGAAAGGAAAGTTGTCTAAATTGGTGGATGAGTTAAAATGTGTCTTTCTGCAGATGACTTTATCATATGTGCATATATAGAAAATCCTAAAGACACCACCAAGAAAACTTTCAGAAATAATAAGCATATTTAGTTTTGTTTTCAGGCTAAAAAGTAATACACACAGCCAGTGGGGATACAAGAGTATCTTAAAATGAAATTAATAAAAACAATCCCATATGCCCTCTATCTGAAAGAAGAAATACTTGGAAATAAGTCAAAAATCTTTATAATTTTGTGTCAGTCTCCATTTTCTTTTTTTCATTTTTGCTACTCTTCTGCCCAGCTTAATATCTCACACATAAAAGGCATGAAATATGTATTTGTTAAATGAACACATGGTGTCTTAACAGATTTAGTAATAGAGATAGAACCTACAAAACATAGCAGGATTAGCAGTAGAAATAGAACCTACAGTTGAATAGCAGGTTGAGTGAACATTACCAAATGTCACAGCTTGAAGGAGGATATTCCTAAAAATCCACTTCCCTATAGTGTTATAAGTTTCTTTTGTTGAATAGATATTTGAGAAGCACCAAATAAAATGCAAACAAATTTCCCACAAGGAGTAATATATCAGTGCATTGACATCCACTTTTAAATACCAGACAAGCTTTAGTTGAGCTAAGTTTAGATGCAGAGTTTACCCCAAGTATAACCCAACGCCCAGGAAGAAAATAAAATTATTGAGTGCCATAGAGAAAACTAAGCGTGAAAATGGCACAGAGGAAGCAGTTAACTTCAAAAGCAGAAATTAACTTCAAAATTGTATCTAAGCATGTCCCCTGAGGAGGCAGCAGGAGTTGGGAAAGCGTGAGTGAGGAGTAAGAAATACTGTCCTAGAAGGACGAAGAAAGTATAGGGAGAAAATGTTGAAATAATAAAATAAAAAGGATGAAATAATCATTGCCCTGAAGCTGGAGGTAGCAAGTAGAAGCACTTGATTTTCCTTCTGTCCTTTCTTGTCGTCCTTTCATATCTGTTACCCTGCGTCAGTACAAGTGATCACAGCCCCGCTCGACCATGCTCATCCAGTCTTCTATGCCTGCTGTACCTGCTGGGAGCCTCTCATTCATCTCAGCGTTTTGGGCGTGCTGTGAAATAGTGCTGCCACTGTCGACCTCGGATGCGGATGTCTGGGCCTCCTGCCAGCTACTCACTTGTCGTTGTCTTGCTACGGCAGCAAGGAGGATACATCTGCTTCCCCTGACCTTGTTATTTCTCTTTCCTTCGTTTTCTTCTTCTGCCTTAGAACATGCTCACTCCCTTGCATGCTCACAGGTGCATGCACGTGCACACACACATTCTCTCCCTCCCTCTCTCTGTCTCTCTCTCTCTCACACATACACATTCCTTTTATCATTATTTCTTGTACAACTAAAACTTACACTGTAAGTCTTTTAGTTGTAACATCCCTTAACTCTATGATTAATTTTTTAGTTCCTATGCAAAATTTTAAAGTATATATATATATATATATATATATATATATATATACACATTCATATCTACCACATTTCCCCAAAAATATAATCATGTCTTATATTAAGTTTTACTCCAAAAAACACAATAGAGCATAACTTCAGGTGATGTCTTATTTTTTATCTGTAACAATCTATGTTTATTCATGTACAAAAATACACATTTATTCATGTACAAAAGTCTTCATCTATTCCTGTGCAAAAATCTACATTTATACAAATACAGTCACGTCATCTTCTTCTGGAATATAATTAGACCACCCAAAACCCCAAATTCTGGCCTGAATTTCTTGCAACTCCATTTCCTGTAGAGCCATTAAGCCCAATCTCTCAAGTCCAGCAATAAATTTCTCTTTAAATAAGCACTTCCTTTCCCAATAGCCTGCTGGTAGTGCGTTGGCAGCATACCTGTCAGTTATTTCATACCATGAGTTCTTCACCCAAGTCATGACCTCTTGCCGATGAGGTTTCACAAAGTTTCCACTAAATCAAGTGTTAATTGAAGACAGGATAGGAGTGGCAACAAAAATGACAGTTGAGGATGATGGTCCACACAAAAGCAGCGAAAAATTGCAGGCCCCCACGTTCTAAAACTATTTTTTTACTTCATGTGAGTGCATTAAGTACATCTATTCCAATACATGATATACTGGATTATGAGGATTCATATTAGATATAACCAAGTCTGGTCATACACACATTATTTGCATGTTGTGTCTGTACTCTGGTCATTCAGCAATAAGTTTTAAATTGATCTACTTACATAAGCATTTACCTTTGTCCAAAGATGCCTACTTGGGTATTTACCAATACTTAATTATAATTTGTCCTATCATTTAAATATTAATGTATTTATTTATGTTTAATTGCATAGCAATATTATTTTAAAATTCAATATGTCTATCATGTGTTGCAATGGGTGTACTAAATGTACTTGTCTGACTTACTATCTTAATGGGGCTTATTTTGGGAGAAGGACTTGTATGATGAAAAAAATCATCTGAAAAAAATCATAGGTCTTATTTTCCAGTTAGGTCTTGTTTGGGGGGAAAATATGGCATCTATCTATCATTCATCTATATCTAACAGTCTGATGTTTCCTGGAGGTCTTGTAAAATGTGATCCAGTAAAAAAAGGCATCACCTTCCAGTGTTCCTTATATGTGCTCCCAATATATTTTCTTTGATGGACTCATAACTTTTATTAGGAAAAAATGGAAAATTTTAATAGTAAAAGTAAAAGTTGATTGTTGGCAACGTCATGGCTCCAGAATCAAACCCAGAAACCACCACAATGAACTGAAATCATGCTTCCTCCAATTATTACTTAGCAAACTATCACAGCATCTGAAATCACAATTTTTTCACCTTTGTTCCTGACATACAAAACAGAAATCAAAGGTCGCACACTATAGTGCTGGACTTGTCCTTTGGTACACAGTACATGAAGAATTGTGTCAGCTGTGTGAAACAAGTAAGGCCGCAACTTGTGTCAGCTGTCACACCTAGCGATTGTTTCAAAGCCTCGACTTCATCACAGTCAAGGGTGATGACATGATAGGATGAAATGTAGCACATCCACTAGGCATCTAGAATGGCACTTCCTTCAAAGGAAATTAATAACTTATCCCTTCCTGTTTGAAGGGCTCCCCTAAGTTACTGCATGAAATGATAGAGAATTGTTAGAAAAATATCTGCAACTAATGAAGTATAGAGAAAATGATTTACTGAAAGGAACAGTTAATGCTTAATTTGTTGACCAATTTTGCATGCTTATACCTGGTAATCTGAACAACTAATTAGCAGACAGTAATATGCAATAGAACAACCATTGGTGAATTCCTATCATCTTGTCTACTGAAACTCTGTATTGTTTCTAATGGGTTTTTTGTTGTTATTTTTTATTCTCTTTAATGGTTTGATCAATCTTGCATTCTTATATCTGGTAATCTGAGCAATCTCATTGAAGATAACAGTATGTAATATAACAACAACCACTGTTAATTCCTATCATTTTGTTCTGAAATCCTGTGTCATTTTTATTGTTTTTTCTTTGTTTTGTTTTTGTCTGTGTTGGTATTTTGCTATTGTTCTTTTTTTATTCTCTTTAAAATTTAATTAAAAAAAAGAAAATTTAAATGGAGAAAACGTCACAAAGTTCTGGTTTGCTCTGGGTTGTTTTGTTCCTGTTTTTTGTTTTGTTTATACTAAACCACACCCCCATCCTTTTTATTTTATAGTTTGAGATGGGATCTCACTAACTCACTAAATTGCTTGGGGCTGGACTTGAAGTTGTAATCCTCCTGCTGTGGCCTCCCATAGTTCTGGGATTATAAGCATGTGCCACTAGGATAAACTAAACCCTGCTTCTTTACATTGTCATCTACAATTGAGTTTTCTAGGTATCAAATGAGACGAATGCAACTTACAAAATACCTTCTGACAGCAGGGCAAATATATGTAAACAAGATATGTCACTTTGCTTAAAAAGGTTATGTCCATTACAAAAGACTGGCTTTATTCACAAATAAGTATAGAAAGCATAGCCTCTGGAAGAGCATCCGCTCTTGGAAACCATATGAACTTCCTGCATTTAAATCCCTGCTGTCCCTCTTACTAGCACTATGACTTTGGGAAAATCCCCTAGCCTTTCTGTACCTCTATCTTCTCATCTAGGAAATAGGGATGACAATAATATGTCAGTAAATGTACTACAGAAGTAAAATAAGTTACTATTTACACAGGTATTAAACTCATGGATGAAGGTAATAAATATAAATAGTTAATAATGTGACTAATACAGGTCAACTTTTGGAAAGTGCTGTGGCAGAAATAATAGGAAGGTAGAGTGGGAAAGATTAAATAAATAAATATAAAAATAAGATAAGTCTGTTGAGTCCCCAAAATTTAAAAGAATTCTATGGCAAGTACTTTATTAATATTTGAATAATACAGAGGACGGCATAGTCACAAGGGAGCCAGAACATCACATATTATTGAATACTAGTTGTAACAGAGACATGATTTTGGAGCTAAACTAGTCACTTCTACTCTTGTGACCTGAACTAAGTTACTGAAAATCTCCATTTTTCTGCTTCTTCAGTTGCAAAAATAAAAAAACCTCAAAAGCATGTTGCAAGAACTAGGTACATGAATTCATGTAAAGAGGACCTGGCGCATGGTAAATATTTAGTAAATGTCATTAAAAGGTGTATTTTGTGCACTGTTAGAGAACTGTGTATAAATCACAGCAAGTATGGCTTTCAGTTCATTTAATTAGCATCTGTGTATCCATAACATTATCTAATTAGTATAAACTCACTATCCTGTCATTTTCTCTTGTCCGGGAATAGGTGAATAATCCCAAAATCTCATCTAAACTTTACAAGGTAAAATATCCTAGAGAATGTGTACTGCAAAAAGAAAAGTACATGTAACATATATTTACATACAAGCATATATAACATATTTTATTTTTTCTTGATCTGTCCTTCATCCAGAAAGTGGATAGAGAGGGAGAGGGAAGAACAGAAAGACAGAGAGAGAGAGACAGACAGCCTTTATATTTTATTATTAAATTTGCTCTAGTTGAGATTGAAGCATTGTGTCATTATGTATAGTAAACATGTACTAATAAAAAAAATTTAAAAATTAAAAATATTGACAAAATTAGATACAGTGTACACTGTGATAGCATTTTAATATGTGCCTATTCGTTAGCCATTTTTAAGCATGAAAAGGTTTTGCAACGGGTCCTTATCAAATTTGGCTGTAGTACATATCTTCCCAACTTACAAAGAAAAAAATTCTATATAAAATCATCCCAAAATTTTATTCCTTGATTTTCTCTTCATATATTTCCTCATTAGTATTTCAGTGGTTTAATAAACTATAAGTATGGCTTTTTGAAGGGGAACGATATTTTAAAATTTCAGGTGTATTAATTTTAATGCAAACTTATTGATATCCTACCTATATCAGGCACTAAGTAAATGGCCAGAAAGTGTGAGAAGCCATATGTTAGTTTGAAATTAATGTCCCAGGGGGGATGGTACTTGAGTTAAGTCTCAACAAATAATACTAAGGCTTGAGACAACAAGTCAGGAAATAACTGAGCAGTTACACTTCTGATGAGCAAATGTTTTCTCATCATTACTAAGCTACAGGTAAAAGAAGGACTATGGATATAATTTAGGAGATTAACAGGATCCAGGCCACAGGTACCCTCTGTGTCTGCTGAAGATCTAGCTCTTTGCTTTCTCACTGAAGCAACTGAAATGGGGAAGGTGAAAGCCAGATGTACACATTAACAGAAAGGCCACTGCTGCAGAAGTGGAAGAAAGATTGGCTGCAGAGGGAAAGATTGGCGGCAGAGTAGATATGACTGAGTTATACCTACTCAATATGAGTAGATATAACTTTCTAATAGTCATAGCTCATGTAGTACCTGAGCATCTTAACTAAGTATATGATGTTGAGGTGGAAGGAAAGGTCTGTTTTGAAGAAGGTTTTCAGAGGCAAGATGTAGTCATTATCCAGCTGCTCAGAGTAAAGAGGAAATGAGTGTAGAAAAGGTTTCCAAAACTTAGACTTGGAAAGCCAGTAAATCTTTGCATCAGCTTCAGAAGTAGAACGTACAGAAGTAATTCAGGTGACAGGCAGGTGTTTCCCAGGGATTTTGTGAGACAAGTGGGGCTTTGCACTGACAGGCGGGACACTTGGCTTCCAAAGTCAAAGGGGGATCTGCGCGGCGACACTGTCGGATGCGGATAAGCTCCTTTCATCTCAGACGGTGCATTGATTATGAGGAGAAGAAAAACTTTAAGAATATGAGCATAATGGCTAGAGAATAGAATTCAGGGGAAGTTAAGAAGCATATGCAAAGAAAAGAGAGAGGCAGTGCAAGCGTCTTGTCACAGAAGCAAAAAGAGGAAAGAATTTTGAGGACGAGGACAAACGCATAGAGTCCAGGTAAGGACCATGTGTTTATCAGATTTAATAATTTTTAATTTATAGTTATAGCTACAAAAAATTACACAGGATTGAGGATGGTGCAGTAAATTGAGAAATAAATGCCAGGTGAAAAAAATTAAATGGAATAAATATACATTTATCTTTTAATAAATCTGGACAAAGAATGCTAGTTAGAAGACAATAGGGGTGCTGAGGAAAATAAGCAGTGAGGCAGTGTTGTAGTGGAGGAGATAACCCAGTAATTAAAAGGGATTTAAACTGTTGAATAAACTGAGAAAATCTTGTTAAGCAAAAACTGCATTAAAGATTTATCTAGTAATTATTTTCTTATTCTCTTTAACGGTTTGAACAATCTTCCATTCTTACATCTGGTCATCTGAGCAACGTAGTTGAGGATAGTGACATGTAAAATAGCAACCAGTGGTAATTCATATTATTTTGTCTTGAAACCCTGTACCACTTTAAGTGTTCTTGCTTTGGTTTGTTTATGTTTGTGATGCTGGTATGCTGCTAGTTCCTTTTTTTGTTTGTTTCTCATTTACTACTCTCTTTAAAATAAAATTTTTTAAAAAATCTGCATTAAACAAAATTATATAGGCAGAAAGGTTTTATTCAACACTAAGGTTATAGGTGGGAGCTCAGCTTCATGACAACAAAATACAAGAGAGTTTTGCGACTCTGAGGTGGGAAAATCATAGGTCATTGTATCATAGGCTTTCCTCAAAGAAAGTATAAACTACCTCATATCTTCATGACGGGAGGTGGTTTACAATTAAGAACAAGGTGCTCAGCCAAAGTTAGGTTCCTATTCTCCCAACAAGCTGAAAAATTAGGGTGTTAATTTTCTTAAACATTACAAAAGACTAGCTTCCAGGTCCTTGAGAGACTGGACAGAGGTCTATTTAAAAAAAAAAAATTTTTTCAAAAAAAAAAACAAAACAAAGAACGGATTTGCAATTACATTTTCTAAAATTGACTGAGAAAAGACGTCCGTAGTTCAGAATCTGACCTAACTTTACTCAATCTGAGGAAGGCCTACAAGTTGGTCTTTCTACAGTCGGTCATTTCTGTAGGTGGAAGACAGTGGAGACAGTGGGGGTGATTTAAAAGTTGGAAGTACACCCCATCAGCCCATCCTGGAATACTAGTGGATACTGTATTAGTAATTCTATAATGGTGAGGTAGCTGAGGTAATTCTAACCTGGGTTCTCAAATTTTATGACAAGGTAGAACAAAGGAATAAAATGATCTGCCAGTGTGGGGTGGGGTGGTAGCAAATGGAAGAAGCAAAGCTCAAGATTTACAGAAGAGATGGAAGGGGGAGTAGTAGATCAATGAGTCACGTCTCTAACTATAAACATGATTTTCTGGAAGAGAAACACAAAATATTTCAGAAGAAAGCACTGCTTATGCCCCAGAAGCATTTACAAAAGGTTTCATTATGTTTCTGAGTTATCATTTTTTTTCTACCACTTACAAAGATGAGCCTGCATTGTAATTACATATTTTACCTTTTCTTAATAATGATGTTTTCTAGTTCAACTGATTTTTAAAGTTCTGCATTGAACCTCTACAAAGGTTTCTTGGCATATTGTCTCCTCTGTGTATAGACTATGAAAAAGAGACATTGAATTTTCTTACTAACTTCTCTGAACTTTGGTTATTACAGCAATCCTGGGTATGTTCATTTTTCTGCTCCTTTTCACAGTGCATTAACTTTAAAATAACATCTAAGTCCCTATCTAGCTGTTTTCACATTTTATTTTCATCTACTGCCAGCCAATGAATTGTTCAGCTTTCCAGTCTCTCTTCTGGGATTCTCCTTTCATTGACAATAAGAGTTATTAAGATCTGTATAGCTGATTTTTATCCTTCCTTAGATCTCTTTATATCTCTTGGGTAACTATGCTGTGCACAACTCCAATTACTTTATTTCTGTACTGTCCTTTCTTTGTACCAAAATTTGATTGTTTTCATTCCCCTCCTTTTATAATAGATTTCTGAACTGCTTTTTACTTTCTATGTACGCTTATTTAGTGCCTTTTTTGAGTTTTTTTATGGTCTGATATTAAAATCTATTTGCAGGTTTTGAATACATGTCTTATTCCTGGAAAAATCTTTGTTTTTCTTTGTTCTCCCATCTTGAAAATTTACATTAACAGTTATCACTTGCATAATGCTTTTATTCATGTACAAAACTATATTTTATAGATACACAGAGAGTTTCAGTCTAAGATATAAAACAGTAATCTTCCTTCTTTTCATGGTGATTAGAAAATTCTATACGTTGTCGAAATGTTTCTAAACCTCATCTTGCTACTTAAATTGAGCCTCTTTTCTTCAGCCAGGCTTATAAAAGAGAATAAGCGTTTTCCAACTCCCTGTGATTGAAGGCTCCTCTAGGCTTCAATATCCCCTTCCCAGTTTCTGCCTTTGAAACCCACTGTCCTCACTCCTGGCATGAAATTCTAATTTTGACTGGGTTTTCGAAGAATAAAACCTCACGTTGTCTTTCTGAGACCCCAGAATCTATAAAAGTAGAGTTCCTGGGGTAGACTTGTTGTGTTCCAGAAGTGGGACCTTCTGATGAGCAGTAGAAGCAGATGGGGAAGAGCAGACAGGAGATACTAGAGGGGAAGATCTACTAAAAGAGCCTAAGGAGCAATTTACAAAGTAAGGCTAGGCTTAGTCTAAGGCAAGAATCTGCATTATTATGCTAAGTTTCAAAGTGTCTTAGTAATGAACTTATCAACCCAATATTATGAGGCTTGAAAATAAATTGTCTCCTTCTGAAGGTTAAAGTATTTTCCACTGAGAACAAAAGAAAAATATATTTAGCCCTCCTATTTATTTAACACTTGATAAGGGAGAAATTGTGCTCTTCGATGCACTAAGTTTTGATGAGAACTGTTAGCCATTACATTTCTCTTACCCAACAAGAAGGACTATTTCTTTCAGAAAGTTACTTTTATGATCAACAGCACTAAAACTGACTCCAAAAGAAATGTTTCTGAAAATTAAAAGCCATTAATGGTTCTGTTATACAGATGAACATTTTTACCTAGACACATGTAAGAGATTCTGGACAAAAAAATAGAACACAGAAAGAGAAGGTAAGCAATATTTGAACTGTTGAATAGATATATTTGAATAAAATATTTTTGTTGTTGTTTGTTTTTAGTTCTTTCAAGAAGGTGAGATTTTGCAGCAGGTGAAAATAACACATTTTAGTCTCACAGTGTAAACTAAGCAAAAATCATTGAAATCAATATTGAGTTTATACTCCAGACATGAAATATCTGTTATACAAATCTGATATTTGACAATAGAAAATACTTTTTTGCCTCAAGGTTAAGATTTATAATTTAAAATGAATAACACTACCTAGTACTTGTATACCTAGATTTCTATAGTCTCTCAACATTTCCACAGTTATTAACAAGTTGTACAGAAAACATTTTTGACATAAAGACTGACATACAATTGCATTTGTATTTTATATTAAAAATAAGTATTCTAATGTTTCCCTGTTCTACTTTAAAAAGCCATCTTGTCCCCTACCTGTAGTCTAGCCACCATTCAAATCATTTGGATAATAAAAGTCATTCTTGAAAACATCTATTGTCATGAAGTAATAATCACTAGTGACAATTTTATTACATATACAATAGTTATATAAAATTCTATAAGCATTTACCATGATAGTTACTGTCAATTACTTAATACTTTCAGATGATAATCACTCTCTTCTCATGAAAGGTGACACTGTTTCCTTGAATATCTATAAATCATAACATGCCTTAGAAGTATTCCTTCCCTTTTTCTGTGAAGTACATGTTTTTACTCCAGTGCTAATTGTAGCTAAAGGAAATATTCTAAAATTACTGGATACAATAAAATCATATCTAGGCAAATTTTCCTCCGGAAATATATCATAAAAGTTATTAGACAATACGGTCAGTTACCTCATTCTCTTATCCTTGGATGAAATTATTTAAATTTGTTGACATATTTTGTGGCCAGATTTATTTAAAGGTATCTATCTTTGAGCTTCCAGACTGCAATCAAAATGGAGAAATAGGCACAGTCTGCCCATGATAGACCTAACAGAGGCACAACATCATAACCCTAGGTCACACTCACTCTGGACTACGTAGTAGGCTCCTCAGTATTCTCTGCTGTCAAAAACCATTTTTTCTTCTCTCTTTCTTTCCTTCTCCCTATCTCTAAATATGAGTATGTATTTATACAATTCAATTGCTACAAGGCATTCACTTTGCGGGATCTTTGTGGGCCCTTACAACTATGAATACTAACATAACAGACTGCAAACACTTGCTTTGGTGATGGAGCCTCTTCCTCTCCAGTATGACGCAGGATCTGAACTTGGAAGAGTGGCCTGACTTACCTCTGAAATGTCTCCTTGGTCTTTGGCCATCTGTTACAAAGCATCTTCTGCCTGTTCTGAGCTTTTTGAGGCAGTGCTGTGGTAGGATTTCTTTCTATCTCTATATGCCTTCTTTCACTTCAACTTGTAACGCAGCTGCCACTGATAAATCCTGCTTTCATACTAGAAAATTCATTGTTGGCAGGGACTAAATAGCTTTCCAGCAGTGGGCCAAACACTCTGCACTCCATATCCTAGTATTCACAGGAAGAACTTAAATCTGCCTTGTGTTCCTTCTGAAGGTTTTTTGTTTTTTGTTTTTTTTTTTTTCTTTTTTTTTTCGGTACCAGGGATCAAACTCACGACCTTGCGCTTGCCGGGCAGGCGCTCTGCCACTAAATCCCCAGCCCCAGCTAAATCCCCAGCCCCTTGTGTTCCTTCTTTTCAAAAGCCTTCTCTTTTAAGCCTCTACAGATTATGCCAGTTTTCACTTAAAATACTACATCACACAAGCCTGTTCTCATCCTGAATATACAAGGAATGGATCTCAGGGGTTTGTGCCTTACATGATTGAAATATGAAACTTTGAAATTGCCAGGGTATTTGAAGATATCAATATGTAACACAACAAGCATTGTTAATTTCCTACCACTTTGTTTGTAATTCTGCATTGTTTGTATTGTTCTTATGCTATTTTGTAAATGGTTGTTTGTTAATGTTTTCCTTATTTTATTTTTTTAAAAAAATTGCCAGCGTAAATAAAACATGGAATGAAGGCAATCTCATTTTATACTTCAGTTTCACTTTTCCATTTCTCTAAAGGGCACTATTCCCAGATATCCTGGGATTAAGGTAGGAACTATTGTAGTGAGCAGCAATTGCACTTGGCCCATTTATATTATCATTTCCAGACAAGCTAATATCATTCTCAACTTGGACCCCAAACAATTGGCGATTCCACAGGATGAATTTTTGTATGGCACGAAGGCTGCTCATTGAACTCCAGGCTGACATCTGTTCCTCTAACTCATAAAGAATAGTTCCATGGATTTCTTTTTTTTCTTTTGGCTGGAAAATATATACAGCAAGTGAAGGGGAAAACACTACAGTTGTTTAAAGAAAATATCTGCTCATACAGATTCTATCCAACATGCAATGAGTGCTGAAAATAACAGTTAACTGTGAAACTTATTTATCTACAACACCAGTTCTACATCCTCTTCTCATTTTTAACATAATTTTGCTCTTACTAAACCAACAGTTGTAGAGAATGAACCAACACATCAAGCAATTTAAGAATTTAAAAAATACAGGCCACTGACATATGTAACTTGTAGAGTGCATACACCGCATGCCCGAGGCCCTCGGTTCAATGGACCTGAACACCAAGGGGAAAAAAAATAAGGTCAAAAGATTAGCATTTTACAGATGAGAGAAGTGAACACTCGGTAACTTTTTATTTTTATTTCATGTAATGTTTAAAATTTCTTTGTGTGTGTGTGTACATGTGTGTTTGTGTGTGTGTGTTTGCATGGGTAAGTGTATCTTCCACTCTTAAGAAATAGGCCATTTCTTTTGTTACATTCTTCATTAAATAAATTAAAATTTCCTGTTCTGTTACTCAACACTCGATGCCACACATTTCAGTATAGAAAGATAACATAGGGATGTGTGCACGGACAAGTAGCAATACTTGGAGAACTTCACCTAAAAGCATGATACAAGATGTTTCATCTGCAGCGCTGTCACCAGTTGCATAAATTTTGATCTTCAGAAAAAGGGTTTCATCCAGTGGCTAAAATCGTGTGGCAACTTTTGTTTCTAGAAAGAGAAATAACTAGTCCGGATAATAGGGACTTGTAACAAAAGAAGCATGGCACAATAAGAGATCAGGGCACCCTCCAAAATTCCTAGGCCTAATCTCATGAAGACAGAAGCAGGGGGAGAAGCAAAGATTCAGAGTTGGTATAATAATCCTAGAAGAATATTGTAGATTTCATTCTGATACTACCTCATAAAGTTAAATAAATTAAATAAATAAATTACATCTATGCTGTTTCCCATCTTTCCCTGTAAAAGTATCTCTCTGACCTTAGCTGCTGTTTCTTAGCAACATCAATATAAATACAGCTATAGCTTATTCTTAGGCCCAACTAGTTTCCATGACCTTGTAGCTGCAGCAACCAACAGTGATCCTTCAATCCTACATGCTTTTAGCCATACTCCTAAAAGAAAAAAAAAATGATTACTGTAACTCATCAGGTTAATTAGACCATTGGATGTTATGCAACCTACAGGCTAGTTGTCCCTGAAACAAGTGGCCCTAGATGTCTAATTAGCAGTGGCTGTGGCACTGATTGTCACATGCTAGAGATGGGCGTCTTTCAGAAAATCTTTTCCTCAGAAAGAGAGCTCAAGTCCTGTAGCCACAGTAATTAACCTCGCCTGTCACCTGCTGCATGATGAAAGAAGAAAATAAATTGATCATCTCATATAGGTGATAAAGGTGTAAGAGAAACACAAAACTTATTAAAAAGAAAGTGTGTACAAACAATCTCTGTGATATAAATTTGGTCTGTGTTTAACATGCTACTGAAGGAAACTTGAAAGCATTTGATACTGACTGATGCATAAGATCATCTTTTTCATAGGTTAGTGGTTTTGATCTCATTAGTAAAGATTTGTTCTATGATTTCCCCTGGCATATTTTAAATATATGTACTTTTAAGCATAAAACAAATAATTTTTATACTTCATAAACTATTTCTGAAGTGTACAGATAACTCATACTTAGATTCATTTTGCAAATCCTTGATAGTAAATCTAAAAGCACATAAAATACTAAATTAAGACAGAAGAGGGGGCTGGGGATTTAGCTCAGCGGCAAAAAGCGCCTGCCTGGCAAGCGTGAGGTCGTGAGTTCGGTTCCCGGTACCGGAGAAAAACCAAAACCAAAAA
>NW_004955406.1:25590528-25598872 GCF_000276665.1 Chinchilla lanigera | reverse complement strand
AAAAAAAAAAAAAATAAATAAATTAAGACAGAAGAAACTAAAGATATATAACATAAATGTAAATAAAATCGAAATAAATTATAATACCAGCCATATATTATAAAATTAATACAGTCTGACAGAAAGAAACTTGTTAGAAAAGCAGCAATAAGTCCATTATAAATCAATATTTAACAGGTCAAAGAAGAGAGCATATCTGTAAGCTGAATAAGTAAGCAAAAGCCATTAAGCCAAATCCAACACCCATTCTTCTTTTCATCAAAGTAAGAAAAACAAAATGAACACACAAGCCGGGTGTTGTGGTACACACCTGTAATCCCAGCACATGGGAGGCTGAGACAGGAGGATCATTGTGAAGTTTGAGACCAGCCTGGGCTACAAAGTGAGCACAAGGCCAGCCTGAACTGCATAGTGAGACCCTGTCTCAAAAAGACCAAAAGAAAAAAAAAATGAACACACATAAAATAGCCTTTTGAATGAATAGTGATACAAAATTTATTTATTTACTTAATATTTAAACAAATCTGTATCAGATGAATAATTGGTACTAATTTAATGCTCAAACATTATTAGTTTGATGATATTAACAGTACAAGAAAGGAGCTCATTATCATACCTACTATATAAATTTTTCTGGAAATATGACCAAAATAAGACACGATACGGTAATGCACAGTCAATGGAACCTACACATGGCTTTTGAGGACTTATTACGAAAAGTTTAAAATATCTCATTAGCAACTTTATATTGAATACATGTTGAATAGAATTCCTTTGAGTACAGCAAGTTAAATACAATGCAATATGAGTGTTAATTTTACTTGCCTACGAAATTTAAATCCAGTAAGGCTTATGTTGGTGGAGAGCCGCACAGTTGTACTAAGCAGTACTTCCTACCATTAGGCAAATGAAAAGTGTAAGGCCTCAGGGAATAACTGAAGTTATTATTAAGGGTCATAAAGTCAAAACCTACTCTTGAAATTGATTTTAAGGGTAAAGATAACAATAAATCAACGTAATAAAATGCAATTTCAGTTCTGTATCAAAATGTCAAGTAGACTGCACAAAACATTCTAATATTTATTAATGAATCTAAGAGATTATATATATATGAAAATTGACAGGAAAATATTTACATGAAAAACAATAAGAATGTTTTCAACAAGTAAATAACAGGATGGAATAAATTTATAATGCTTGAAAATCAGTTGAAATAATACAAAAAGTTGTGAATGGACTAGAATAAAAGCATAGTACTAGACTCAAATACATAGAGTTATGTGTATTAATGTCTCATCACAGTGATTTGAAATACATGGAACATGTCCAAATTATTTTATTAGGCTGAAATAATTGATTTAATCATGTGGTGGGAGTATAAACTTTGGATAAGACCTGATTATATGCCATACTAGGTGTCAAAATCAGTTCTAATTCATTAGTTAATTGTGAAAAAATAGCATAAATCCTTAAAAACAAATGCTTAGTTGATATAAGGAGAATAAAATCTATTTTAAGCAGACAATAAAGCTGTTGTGCATGATATCTCATACAGTAGACCTCACTACCCTACAAGATAGCAGATCTTCTTATATCGCATTTACCAAAGTGGGAAAGGAGACTCAGGTTAAACAATTTGTCCAAAGTCACCTAGCATCTAATTGGTAGAGCTGGAATGAACTCTTATGTATGTGACTCCTTAGACTATGTTATTAATAACTGTTATCATATGAGAAAATAAAAATATATGTATTTCCATAAAGTAACAGTAATCAATATAAAAATGTACAGCAAATAATTGGGGAAAATATTGCCAAATCTCCTCATTATAAATCAACAAGAATAGATGTTTTAAAAGGCAACCAAAAAAAGGAGAAATGCAAAAATATTCAAGAATGCCTCTACATCATGATTAATAAAAGAAATGCACTTGAATAAAAACATCAAGTTTTCAATTTGCAATTAACTAAATGGAAACAATTTGATGGTATCTTGCAGTGTGGGTATAGCAAACTCTGTTCAGGTTCAAAAACCAGGTACCATGCCAGGAAAGATGTATTTGCTGGGAGAGGATTTGGAGGGATTCAATTCATGAATATGAACTTCTATACTATTGGGAATATGAAATTCAGAGAGTTCTTTAAAAATGGGATGTAGTGTAGACAATAATATTCTGCTATTTCACTATTCTTAATCTAATTATTTAACATGATTATGTTTTTAAAATTCTTAATAATCATTTTCAGAATATAATGCCAACTATTGAGGAATACACTTTTAGAAGACATGTAAGGTAATTTTTTTCCAGTATTAACAGGCAAAGTTGAGGAAAATTGATGCATTTGATGGATTACTTAGCTGGGAGGCATTATTATCCATTTTATGATTTATAGTCTCCTAGTACTACATTTCTACCCATTAACTGAGATTTTAAAATTTGTGAGTTGTATAAAAAGATTGAGTTGAAGATACAGGATTTGAAATAATTCATGATAATTGGAAAACAATATTGAAACCTTGCTCAAATAAATAGACATACTTGGTTTATGTGATCAAATTTTTATCGTATTTTTAGCACAAAGTAAAATGTTACCTTTTATACATAAAGATTGCATATTAAACAATAAACTGAAAAAGAGAAAATGAAAGAACAATATTCTGAGTAATGAAGGGTAATATATGAGTTTACTGATATATCTCAGTTTATTGAACAGATATTTTTCTAAAGTGGAATAGCCTCAACAATGCAAACCCCACATAAATATGCATTTTATTACTTCTTTAATGTCTGTTTCCCTAAACAGTGCACCAGAGCTTCTTGAGCCAAACGAAGAAACAAGATCAGGATAGTGAAAACTCAGTTTGGGAGCTGGAGATAACCGTGAGCCCTTTGAGCTCATACTTTATTTCACATAAGACACACCACACCGCATTTGCGGTGAAATAGGTCTCTTTCTTCATTGGAAAAGTTTTGTCACTCTTTCCCTAAGACTGCTGACCAGAGCATCCAAAGTCAGTCCCATGAAGACGCAAACTAACCTGTAAGAAATAGACCGTACTTAACGTCTCACTCTGCAGAATCCTCAAAGCCCTTTAAAAAGTGCCAAAAGTCTCCTATGTGACCCCATTAAGTGCCCAAGGACTTGAATTCTTTCTTGGGTGCTAGGGCACTTTGGTTTTCAGAGCAAAGAGCTGCATCATTTGCAACCTAATTTTCTGAGGAGCTGAAATTGAATGACTTGCCAGAGGAATGGTAGACATAAACAATAACCTATCATTCAAAGCAAGTACTTGAATGAAAGACACAAGAACAACCGTCAAGTGTCTTGTTTGGGGACTACCTATTCTATACATAAATGGATTAGTGCTTGTAAAAGACTGCAAAAAATTCAATACTTTTATTTTAGCTAAACAATTTTGTTGCTAACAGAGGAAAAATAACTTTTCTATTGATGTTTTTGAAAAACAGATCTTCTCTGTACTTCACAAGACGGGTCTAATACAGAACAGAAATATATTAGCATGAGAAGAAAAGGAATCCATTAAACTTGGAAAGATAATGGTGCAAATGAAAGTGAATGGTGCAAACGGTTCAAAGGAAAAAGTGGTTGACCAATGTTTTTGCTCCTCATCTTTTCATATTCTTGTTTTAAGGGACTTTGTGAACGTTTATCATTCAAGTGCATTGCTCCTCTAGTTAAGTGCAATTTTCTCTTCCACAGAGGCTAATGTGAATTAGTAGACCAACTGCTGGGATAAACTGGCTAAAGGCAGTCGGTAAAATCTGCTAAATTGGAGAGTTGGTGTGGAATTTGCTGATTCTGCCATAACTAAAGTTAGATCAGAGCAACGTATATGCCAACCGTATGCACTAGAAGGGACCACGCATCTCTTCACAGAAATGAGAGATTGTGTGCGCTTCAGATTTCTTACTTAAATGAATACTATATAATTTTCAGAAATTTTCCCTCACCTTCCTGCCACTGACGACATCTTTGACATTTCACCATATTTTCAGTCAACTGAATGAACTTTGGGCTATTTTAGAAGAAATTATTGGCACATGTGTGCCACAGACAGCCAGGAAAATCTTTTCCTTTCTAGATATAATTTTACTTTTTTATTGCTTAAGGTTATTTTGTCATGATCATAATAATACAACAGAGATCCTAAATATACAGTGGACAGACCATATAGAACTCTGTCCCTAAACCTATGCCCAAATCAATCAGTTCCAGAAACCAAGCCTTAGTTGTATCAATTAGCCCAAAATGGTCAGCACCTGGTCAACAACTGTAGGCTTCTCTAATTTGGTCTCCACTTTGGATTTAAGACCAATGATAAGAAGTCAGACATGCCACCCAATCAATCACTGAAGATGCGTTGGTTCCAGGTAGCCCACCTCCAGCTTCCCTGTGCCAACAGTCTCTGCAGATCAGAATGTACCTGTTTGTTTTGCCTGTTTCCCAAACCATTGCTTACTTTCCTATGAGTCACTTGTTTTTGTTCTCATGTTAGTAATCTTCACTTCTATAATGTTTCATGAACTGTCATTAGTCTGTATTACTTGAAATAGAGTTATTGTGGTCTTAATTATAACTACTAGGGAGTTAATTGCAGAAATCTCTGATCAATGAAAAGAAAAGAACTCATCCTTAAAATTTTGTCCCTCTACAGCCACTCCCAGGACCAACATCTGTAATCTCTACAGCCAAGGTTCTCCAGAGAAACAGAACTAAAGAGAGACACAGAGAAAAAGAGAGCGAGAGAGAAAGTATGTGTGTCAATTACAAGGGATTGGCCAATGGGATATGATTTTGGAAACTGGCAGGTCCCAAACTCTGCAGTTGGTAAGTTAGAAACCTCAGGTAATCAGTGATGTAGGTTTAGTCCAGAGGCTGTCAGTCTCAAGACCCACAAAGAGCCCATGTTACAATTAGAGTCTGACAGCAGGGAAAAATGATGCCCCCATTCACAGAAGTGAGGAAGCTTTGCAATCCACTTTACTTTGTCTACTAGTCTCACTGCATCTAGCAACAACATATCCGGAAGGACAGTTGACCAACTCTCTGGGAAACCTACGGTCCACTCAAGTAGCAAAACTAAAATTAACAATCTCCAAATTATTCTTAGAGAAATATGCCAAATAGCGGTGGATGCATTTTTAAAATTATAAACAAAAAATGACAAAAAAAGATAAATGAGAACTTCTTAAAAGTTGAGCTCTATATTTGTGTGTATAGTTGTGGTACTCATTTTCTCACCTCTGAGACACAATACTTGACATGCACAACTTAAAGGAGAGTTTTGTTGGGGCTCATACTTCAGTTCACATTCACAATTGCAGAACGTAACTGTGGCAGAACGTAAAAAGTTGCTTACATCAGGGCACCCATGATGCTTACAAAGGAGAGACTGAGTAGAGGTGGGAGGGAGGGAGATAAACCTTTCCAGAGCATATCCTTAGTTATCTGCCTCTTTAACCAGGCCCTACTTCCTAAGGGCACATTCAACTCTGCATTCATCACTGGAAGAATCCACCAGTGCACAAAGTGGTTCCAGGATCCAGTCACCTTCCAATCCACCATGATCCAATCAGCACTTCTGAGTGCGTGGGGCTTCACAGGGATATCCTCCTTTTTTTTTTTTTTTTTTTTGGTACCGAGGATTGAACTCACAACCTTGCTCTTGCCAGGCTTGCAGGGATATTCTCAATCCAAACTGTAAAGTAGAAATCTACAAAAATGTTCCTGAAATCTAATAAGTTACTATCCCATCAGGATATATCATTATAGTAGAAGCTTTGGTGAAAAGTAAAGATTTCACAAAAATATTTTTAATAGAAAGAAATAAAATATTTTTAGACTTAATACTAAAATAGATTTTCCATGCAGAGGTAATATATGCATATACATACCATAACTTAGCAACACAGAATATTTCATATTTTTAATTACCAATTCTTTTGTAAAGATTCTCTAAGTAGTGGTCAGCAAGATAATGCCACAAGATTTTTAAAGTTTTTATTGGAAGGTGGCTTTACACATTTAGGGAATTTCTGGTTAAATAAAACAAACAATATTTTTAAGCACAATTCTAAGAATTTGATAGCTTCATGACCCTTGGGAATCTTCACAGAAGAGAAAATATATAAATATATGCACATTTGAGGCTATCTGGACCATGCTCTTTTTGTCCTGGAATACTTTCAATTGGCATTCTCTGAAACACAACTTGAAAAATAATTCTGTCTAGTGTTTTAAGTTTTATGCATTTCTCATGTTCTTTTCATTTCAAAGGAGTAAAAGTACCTCTTTATATTATGAAACTGTTATAATAGCATCTTAAATAAGTACAGACTAATTAGTTTCAAAGTACTTCCTCCACTATTATTGCATTTTAGCTTTACAAGATTTTTTAAAGGCAGGTATAATGATCCTCATCTTATGACCTGGAATTTAGGGCAGAGATAATTTAAGAGACTTGCCTGAGGTCACACAACTAGCTAGTAATAGAACTTGGGTTAGACTCCTTTGCAAAAATACCCAGACAAAAGCATTTTCCCTTCAATTATGCCATTATATAGCATGGTCTCATTAATATCTATTTATACACGATTTGAAAAAGAAGATTAGACATTTCTGAAGTCTACCCAGAAAGATGATCTTAAGTTTTCTAAGACTATGTTTCAGTGCTGCCTCATCTGACCCTGTGTGACCCTAGGTAAATTTCCAGAGCACTTTGGGTCTCACTTTCCTTATTAACAAAATGAAGATTAAAAACAGTTCCACAGTCTCTTTTCTAAAATCTTTGGTATGGATGTTTTTCACCATGGATTTTTCAATTTAATCTGTACAATAGTACAGTAAGTCAATTTATGTTCTATATATTATCTCAAAGTTGTAACAGAAACTATGAAAAGCCACAATATTTTTTCACTTAAACATATAAAACATTCTAAGCATGTTGGTCATAAACTATGATTCATTACAAATCAATTTAGCACAGACGTTTGCTACCAATAAATTTAGTAAGCAAACTACTGAAAGCAGCTTTCAGTTTTCAGAGCTTCTTGGATATCAGTACTGTGAAATCAGGTTCCTATCTCATGGTGTTATAAAACTCCAAAGAGATATGCATGTTACAACAAGATAAAACAGTTACCAGGATAGTACAAGCACAAAAAACTGTCAATTATTAGGATCATCATTGTAACGCTTAAGCAAAATTGCATCCTCACAGTTGCATTCATTGAAACATATACTCATCCAACATTTCTACATCATTCAGTTTTGGAGTGACTGAACATGTATGACACTATGTTTCCAGAATTATTCTGGGAAATTTATATACCTTTTAATGAACCTAGAGCTAAAGTGCTAGAGAAGGTAAATAGAATTTAAGTAGAGGTGACTGTTATCCTCCTTGGACTTTTGTGTCTGGAATCAGAGCAATGTGAGTTTCTTACTTGTGGTTAATAGTATTGAGAGTAGCAGTGCTATCATCTGTATTCTGTGTACCCAAGAGAAGCAAAGGAAGGGGAGGGAAAGGAAATATGCAAACCTGTGAGCAATTAAATTGACTTTCTTGAGTGGTCAATTGAATCTTGGTGCCATCCCTGTTGTTCTAGACAACTGTTGGGATTCAACGACTTGTTGCATTCTCATTTCCCTTCCAACAAATTTGTTTTATTCAGTTTTGTTTCATGTTAAACCACTTAGAGTTTGTGTCTGGTCCTTGAAAACAAGAGTGTGCATTGTCTAATATAGGAGTTCAACTGTCATATACAAAAAGTTATTGTATTAGAAGTATTATAAAAATAGAAAAAATAAAAATGAAATATCCAAAAAGGGAAATAGGAAAATAAGCATGGAAAAACAGGTTAGAAAAACTAATTAGATTTTTAAAGATATTAAATAATCCCTGTTTATATAAGAAACTATTAAGTAAAAGAGCACAATATAATGTTTAATTGTTTTGTTATAAATATTTGGATGAACGATTAGAAGGAAAATATGCAAATCTTAAGAGCAGTTTCTTGTGGGTTCCAAGGTCACCTGTAATGTGGTATTCAAACTCCAGTGCACTGACTATGTAAGCATATATTTTTATATATAGAAAACTGCAAATATTATCAAAATCATATGTATTTTAATACATAATCTTCAGTTTAGTTGCACTGAAAATTACCGTGTATGTAAGTTAATAGAATAAAACTACTAAGGTCTTTATTTCATAGCGAGGAAAAACAAATGGAAAGATTATTCTTCAATGTAGTTTTTATTCTTTGTGCAGATTCACACAAACAACACATCTCTGTGTTTAGAGTCTTTTTTTTTTTTTT
>NW_004955406.1:25572264-25590138 GCF_000276665.1 Chinchilla lanigera | reverse complement strand
AAAAAAAAAAAAAAAAAAAGAAATACACAATCTGGCTTGCTAAATACTTTGTCAATTTTTGACAAGAGAGATCTTATCCCTAGGAAACTAATAACAAAGGCTAACGATCAAAATTTCTTGAAAGCAGAGTGATAAAACAGTAAATAAATACAATAAGCAAAAAAGTTCTAAAAATCATGCCTGCTAAAGTAAGGAAAAATTTCCAAAAGACTTGATTTCTGATAGAGACTATTAGCCTAGATAAACAGACTAATGGTTTAGACTAATAACATCTAGAAATTTAAATAAATAAGCAAATTTTATTGTAAAGATTCTCTTAAGCTAAAAGTTATTCAGTTTCATTTTATGGAACTTCAATAAACATGGAGCCAGATAATTCATTTGAATATCACTGAATGAGAAACTGTATCATCTGCCTCTTGAAAAATTATAATCATCTTCAAAATAGTCAAAACTATTACACATGTCAAAAACTCATGTATACTCATTTTCCTGAAAAGGCTGAACATTTAAATAAAACAGTTTGTCAGATTTGGAGGGGAAATTTTTATTTTAAAAGTAGTTCTAGATGTTTTTATTATAGTTTATAACTTGATATCCATTGTAGTACTCCAAGGTGGGAGTGCTGATTAGATTACTGGGGCAGGTTCTCTTGACTTGGTGTTAAGTGTGGCCTGGTCAGGAGAAGCAGGTCAGGGGGATGTAACTTGGAAGGGTGTAGTTCTCTTCTCAGCCACTCCCTCTGTCTCTTAATGCTTCCTGCCAGGAAGTGAGCAGCTTTCCTCTATCCGGCCTCTTCCGCCATGATTTCCTGCCTTGCACCTGGTCAACTATGGACTGAAAATGTCAGCCAAAAGGAAACTCTTCTTAAATCTGCAAGTGTCAGTTATTTGTCCTAGCAACAAGCTAAGTGACAGAGAGAGTTCTCAACCACCGGCAGTTTGTTCTCTTTCCACATACTGATACTCACCCTTAGAGAGTCTCTAATCTATGTTGATCACTGAAAGACTCCTTCACCTTTTATTTATTTCCTCCATTATCTATTTCACTTACCTAATTAAATTTTTTATCTTATGCCCAGTAAACTGTTTCCTAATTCGCTTTGCTTAACTTTAAGCTGCAAATCTTGTACAAAGCAAAAATGTTCTAAGTTATTTTGTTTCTTACTCCTTTACTCTTGTTCTGTATTACTTTTCCTTTCAAACGTCAAACTATCAAACTATTGTTTCTTTACACTTCTAAAGTTACTGACACTTCTTTAAAATTAAGATCAAATCAAAGCAACCAACCTTATTACCTTTCTCACCTCCACTTTAGCAAAACGTTTGGTACTTATATGAAAACCTGAAACTGTTTAAACTATACTAATCAGTAAATACAATCTACCCCTTTAAAACTCCTTCAAAGACCATGCAATCAAACTGGATTGGGGGGACAGGGATGAGGGGGTGGTAACTAAACGTAAGGCCTTCACACTTAGTTGAATCTCCAGATATTGATTGATTGAATGATTAATTAATTGATTCATTTGAGACAGTTTCTTCCTAAATTACCCAGCCTGGCCTAAAACGTCCAATAGTTCTGCCTCAGACTCACAGGGTTAGGTCTATGAGCATGTACCATCATACCTAGCTCACAATCAGACATCTCGTATGTAAGTCTGGGCTGTTCTCAACTCCGTGAATCCATATCACTAACCATTCTGAAATTCGTTTCTTATTAATCTGGTTTATTCTGCTAAATCTCTAAATTTTATGTTCACACTAATTCTTAAGAAGTAATTTTCCTTTTACTCTAATGTTTTAATTTTATGTCAATCTAAGAAGCATTTTAGGTCCCATCTTGAATCAATAGTGAATTAAAATATTTTGAAAAAGCATATAATATTTATTCCATTAGAAGATGGTAAAGGAGGACAAGCAAGACAAAGAAATGGAGAGGAAGTGTGGGAGGAGAAGAGAGGGAAAAATTCAAGAGTAAAGAGCGAAAGAGCAGGTAAAAAGCTGGTTGCAAACTCCCAAGTTTCTAAATGTACTTTAAAAATCTGGTTGTAAACTTGAGTTTAAAATTTACTAAAAACAAACTGATTGGCGCATGTGAGAATAATGTACACTTTTCATACAGTTAGTCCTTAAACTCATCCCTCTCATTTACAATTCTCCTAAAACGAAAACCTTAACTATCTAAGGATATACAATGACCAATTCATGGACATGTTTTAAGCCTTTCTTCAAATCTTCTGCCTCTAAAAGTTGAACCACTAGCTCTTCACAGTTAACTTGTAATTTATGGCTAAGTTTATGCAAAAGCAATGTTATATTATAAAAATATGCTTAATATTTTTCACTTCTTTTTAATTTTCCTCTTTGAAATTTTAACTTATTTAACAAATATTTCTTAAGTAGAATTTTATTTCTGGAAAACATGCTATACTTTAGGAATATCAAAATTCTGTACACTCTAGGTCACATGCACAAATATAACAGAAAACATTAGCATATCATAATACGCTATATTATGATGTTGGCATATATAATGATATGTTCTAAATATATGATATCATTTCCAGGATTATTACAATCAACTTCCAAGTGGTCTCTGCTTCCTTTTTTTATTCTACAACTGACATCACAAAAAAGCCAGAATAAACCTTTCAAAATTGCAATTCGGATCATTTCACCTTGTCCATCTGGCTTCTTCACCAGATGGTCTTCCAGTTTCATTCAACTGGCTCTGTATCACTCTTTAAAAGATACATTGATGGAGGCTGGGGATTTAACTCAGCGGCACAGTGCCTGCCTGACAAGCTCTAGGTCGTGAGTTCGATTCCCAGTATTGGAAACCCCCCCAAATAATAAAAGATATATTGATGGGTTGATTGGTTTTCTACCATTCTTAAGATCAGTCTCACATTCACTGAGTTTATCACCTCAGTTTTCTTGCAGTTCCTCTGGCTCACAAAATTTAAAAAGCCACCTTTGTTTCCATGTTGTTACTTGAACATAAATTCTTTCCTTCTTCCTGATATGTATGCTTACATAAAGTTGTATTATTATGCTATTCTTATCTCAGCCATTGTCTCCCCAGAGAAGCTGCTTATTTATTGTAAAGTGCCACCCAGACACTACCAGACACTCTGTCATATCCCTTTTCTTATTTCCTTGAAGCCCAAATCATGGAATATAATCATGTTGCTTATCTAATTGACTGTTACTGAGTGTCCTTCACTCCTAACCCTATGAATATATTTCTCTCAGGATAAGAATGTTTCTACAGTAAGTTCTCAGAAAACATTTGAAATGAACAATTGAATAAACAAGTAAAGTTTGAGAGAAGTGAGCTGATTGTGCTGTGAAGGAACCGTCATACATTAGGTGGAAGTTTCTAGTATCACAAGCTTACCGTAAGAAAGAGAGTATTGAGTCTGGAAGGGCCAGTAGGCACTGGTGAAAGATAAGTTTGAGAAATCCCTTCTAGACTTCCATGCCAAGTGCAAATTAATGACATGAATACTCCAGAAACAGAGACGATCAACAGTTCAATTTGGTAGAAGGATAAATTACAAATTGTGTGGTGATGGAGCTTGAGTTTTCTAAGATAATTAAAGCAAGATAAGAGCCCTGTGCCATACTAATTAATTTTTAATTGTATTTTATTGGAAAGATGTGTCTAGTAAAGGACATGGTGCAAAAAAGTTATGTTTAAGTAGGTCAGTTCGATGACAAAGTTGAGACTGATTTCCTAGTGTTCAGTTTGAGCAATTAGATAACAATCAATGCCATTCATCAAGACAGAAATTAAGAGGCTGTTCAAATACAGGTGGAAAAAAAGAGAAGCCCTGTTTTAACATGTGTTTCAAAATCATACAGGAATATAATTATAGGTTTCCAATAGGCAAGTAATCATACAAAATCCTAGCTCTATGAAGCTGTTCAGAAATGTTTACACTTTTTCTCATATGGGATTACACTCCTTGGCTCCTTTAATTTAAGGCAAGTCCATAGCAATAAAATGTGAGAAACGTTAATATGTGTCACTTCTCCAGAGATGCTTTAAGAGACAGTATTTAATTCTCCATTTCGAGTGCCCATAAATGCATCTAAAGACCTAGGTAATGTGTCAAAAATAAATCCTTTTCCAGTTAGGCTATTCACCTGTTGGGGGCTTCCTTATTTCTAATGAAAAGCCTACTCTCTCATTACTAATAAAGAAATTATCAGTTGTCTGCTTATGTGTGGAGATTAAAGCCATGAAAGCAGTTGAAATTTCTGGGTAGCATATAGAAACAAAAGTGTGCCCATAACTGACCTTTTCACACACCATGTTTTAAAGGTTGATTAGAATGTCCCCAAGGTCACTAAATAGAAAGTCCTCAAATAAAAGCAGTGTGATAAAAAGATAGAAGTGACACAGAAGTAAAAAGAAAAAGGACTTTCAGGTAACAAATATAGAACAGAGAAACACACACTATTCAAATAGATTATGAACTGAAGAATGAACTTGAGTTTAGGAAAAGGAATGCATGATGAGCTCAGTGAGAAACATTTTATTAGGACTGTGTGAAAGCAAAGTACATCACTGACCAGGAAATAAAGGCTACTTTAAAGAGCAGTTGACAATAAAAGCTAAGATCTTATATTTTCAATAAAACTAAGTAATTGTAAAGAGTTTCAATTACTATTTTGTTAACAGTAGCAATGTTCAGTGCCTTTAAAACTGGGAGAAAAACACAGATCATTAAAACAATAAAATGGAGATTAACATAAATAACTTTCAAACAGATTATTACAGAAACTATTTCACTGTAACTTTACATAGATTCCATAAGAAATATAGCAAACATATTAGAATAGAAAGACATGCTCACTAGTATGACTCAGGCTATATAGTATTGGCACACACATGTACATTATAAGTGCATGGATGCTGATAATAATTTGGTGAAGTATTTAGCAAGTCAAATTTCCCTATATTTTCAGAATGCATTGATCTATTAATTTAGAAAAAAGGAAAATGTGTGGGCAAGCTTATTCAGTGACACTCCTAGAGATATTTTGTTTTATAATTTGAATTGAATTAGAAGTAATTCCTGTACTTATAAGATTACAGTCTCTCACAAAGAGCTAATTTTTTAAAAAGTAATGAATATCTTGAGGATAAACATCCACTGAATTATTTGCCATGAAGTAGACTATATTTTAGAGCATGGCTCCTGTAGGGATTAATAACTCCCAGAAATGAAGCAAAGATTAAAAAATCTCTGACTCAATCATTATATGAGATTATAAATTTGTAAAAGTAAATGAATGGGTAATATTCTGAGCCTCAAGAAATATTTTGCTGTCCTGATGTGTATTAGATACCATGCTGAATATAAATTGTGTTTAGAAGTTGTTTTGGTTGATGTTAGGCTTAAAATGTAAATTTATGCAGCAATTAGAGAATCATTTGTGTAGGAATGCAGCAAATTTGAGATAATATAAAATTGCTGCAAGCTTTTGGAAGGGGTGAGAACCTTAAAGCCTTGTGACAAAACTGTCAGTTGAAGTGTGTTGTTATGGACACCTTCTATTAATGCTGACGGGAAGAGAAACTATTAGCTTTGCTAAGTATATCAAGACTCATCCTTTTTTAATCAGATTCCCTTCTGCTTGTAATTAAAATTCGGTCTTTGCAAACTGTTAGCCACACTGTGCTATCATACAAATTAGAAGTTCATAAATTTAAAGTACAAAAGACAGTATTTAATTGTTGCTTATCATGTTACACAGTTGACTAAACCTGACACCCTTCCAAAATATGTTGGATCACTACAATTTGGATATGCCAATAAAGTGATCAAAACTGCAGACCTTAATGTGCAATCTAAAGAACTGCATGCTATAAAGTGCTAACTAAGGCTCACTCTGTTATTTTACAAGTAAAAGTCCAATGTAGGGAAATATGTGATCAGACACGTTCTCTGCAACACTGCTTAAGTGTGGCCTGCAATCCAGCAGAAGACTGCAAACTGGTATATTCCAGGGTGAAATCAATCTGATGTTTGAGAGTCAGCATATAGAAAACTTCATTGCAATATGGCATTGCTAAGACATCCAAGAATAATCATTTTTTTCTGCTGATGCATTTTTTTTGGCTTTTTTAAAACCATCTTTCAGAGGGTTAGAGGGAAATTCAGATAATCTGAGAAGCACAGTGTAAATTAGGCAAATGTTATTTATGTATAGATAAAAAGTATTTATAAAATAGCCACTTCTTTCTGTGTTAATGAATAACAGATAATTATTCAGTAATAACAAATTGTATATATGCTAGTTTAAGTGACCTTGAAGACATTAATCACATAACTTCTTTGATCAAAGTCTAGCTTACTGGCTAAAAAACAGACTTGAGGATCAATGGAACAGACTGGAAGAAACAGCCACAACCAAAAACACACTCAGCCACCTCATCTTTGATAAAGGGGCCAAACAAATTCACTGGAAGAATGATAGCCTCTTTAATAAATGGTGCTGGAAAAATTGGCTTTCCACATGTCAAAGACTGAAAATAGACCCAAGCCTATCACCATGCACCAAACTCAAGTCAAAATGGTTCACAGATCTCAATATTCAACCAGAAACACTAAATCTATTGGAAGAGAAAGTAGGTAAAAACCTTGAAAATATAGGGGTAGGCAGAGAGTTCATGAACAAAAACCAAATTGCCCGTGAAACACTTGAAAGAATCAACGACTGGGATCTCATCCTACTGAAAAGTTTCTGCACATCTAAAGAAATCACCAGCAGAGTAAAAAGAAAACCCACAAACTTGGAAAAAATCTTAGCTGACTGTCCCTCAGACACAGGGCTTCTAACTAGAATATATAAAGAATTAAAAAATATCAGGCCCCCCCCCCAAATTCAAAGGCCCAATCCAAAAATGGGCAGCTGAGATGAATACACACTTCTCAGACAAGGAAATACAAATGGCAAATAAATACATGAGAAAATGTTCACCATCATTAGTCATTCAAGAAATGCAAATTAAAACAACATTGAGATTCCACCTCACCCCAGTAAAAATGGCTAACATAAAGAAATCAACCAATAACAAATGCTGGCGAGATTGTGGAGAAATAGGAACCCTTCTCCACTGCTGGTAGGAATGCAGACTAGTGAAACACCTGTGGAAATCAGTTTGGAGATTCCTCAGAAAACTAGGTCTAAAGGTCCCATTCAACCCAGCTATCCCCCTGCTGGGTATTTTCCCAGAAGATCTAAAAACATCATATCACAGCTATATATGTGCACCTATGTTCATAGCAGCACAATTTGTAATTGCTAAATTGTCGAAGCAACCCAAATGTTCATCCATGGAGGAGTGGGTAAGAAAATTGTGGTACTTTTATATAATGGAATATTACTCTCAGTTATAAAGAAAGATAAACTCGAGGCCTTTATAGGTAAATGGTCACAACTACTGACCATACTCACAAGTGAAATAAATCAGACATACATGTGCAAGCACCGCATTGTTTCCCTAGTGTAAAACCTGAAAGAGTTAATTTAAACTAGGAGGTATGACAGACATTGTGAAATGATAGGAAAACATTCAAGGGTAAAGGGCAACTGGGATGTGGGAAAAGAGAAGGGAAGGAAGGAGAAATGTTGTATGAATGTATATACAGGATAGCTAACATAGTTGTTCTACTGTCTTCTACTTCTTTGGTGAAAGAAACTGTCAATGAGTCCTTGATTGATCAATATTGCATGTCTCTATCTGTTTTCATGAGAAGCCACTTTGAAGATATCAATATGTAATACAACAAGCATTGTTAATTTCCTACCACTTTGTTTGTAACTCTGTATTGTCTGTACTGTTCTTTTGCTATTTTGTAAAAGGTTGTCTGTCTGTTAATGTTTTCCTCCTTTTATTTTTAAAATAAAAAAAAACAAAGTCTAGCTTAGTGGATTCATTACGAGTCTGTCGCTGTCTCTGTCTCTGTCTCTGCTTCTCTGTCTCTTTCTCCATCTCTGTCTCTCCTTTTCTATCTCTCTCATTCACACACACACATACAATACTTTAATAGAACTAATAGTCAGTGTTCTGACCACTTGACATCTTGCTAATATCCACAGTGCACATTTATTAATCATTTCATTGAACACTGAAATAAAATCATTTCAGAAAATGAATCTGTATTATTCAGATTTTTCATTGCTGAGACAAAATACCTAACACCTACCTGCAAAAAAAGAGAGATTTAATTTCTTCACAATTTCAGAGGTTTCAGCCCATGGTTGCCTGGTGCCAAGACTAAGATAGAATAGAAAACCATGGTAAAGGAAACAATCAACTGCAAAGCAGAGAGACAGGGAAAGAACACCAGAGAGGAAAAGACAAGTGATTAGACACAGACCTTTGGTGATGAATCCATGACCCATTTCTTCCAACTGGAGTCTACTTCCTAAAAACCCATGCACCTCTGAGCACATTAAGGGGTAACCCCTTGAGGGGGCTGATGACCACACAATGCAGTCACCTCTCCAAAAGTTTCTTAATCCAGTCAGGTTGACCAGCAGTATTAACCTGCAGCATCTAATAAAATGCTTGCTTTCTGAGCTGATTCCACACTGAGAAGTGCCCTGAACTATGAACTTGTTCATAGTTGTAGAGTCAGTTCCTCAAGTAATTGGTGGTTCCTGGAATTACTTCCAGTAAAACATTTTAATTTGTGTTCATGAATGAAGTGGTTGAAGTTCAGCTGGTGAACAATTTTGCATGCATATAGATGCTCCTCCATCTCCTCCACAGTACAGAGGACCACAGTCACTGGTTTGCTCGGACAATACATATGTTAAAGCACAGCAATAACTACCAAGGCACTAAAATGTGGGTATCAATCCCCTTCCCATTACTCCAAAATACAGCCACTTACCAAAGGTTGCTTTTACAATAAACCCACTAACTTTGACTCTATGTCTATTGATTTCCTCAGTCCTTAATTTCTCCTTCTTCTAGAAGAACTGACCCTTGGCTGTGATGAAAAATATGTTTTGAGAAACTCATCAATCCCCAAAGTTATACGAACCACTGTGGGACATAGATGTAGCAACATCTATTGTATATATAACCCTAATCTGAAGATTCTGTGAAGCATGAATCTTCTCCTCATTCTAACACAAAAATTTATGAAATAAATAAAAAGTTATACAAGCTGAGAAGTATTTAAAAATCCATTCTTAGACTATAAATGCATGTGAAAGAAGTTTGCATCCTTAGATTTTAATATAAAAATATCCAGAGAGCCAAAAGTAATCAAAATGCCTGCTGTATTTCCACAAAGATAAACCTTGGCTGTTTGCAAGCCAGCTGACTGCATCCTGAAGGCACAGACTCTCCAACGCTTGCTTTCTTAGTACAGGCCGCATTCCTCACTTGCCTTGAGCTATAATATTTCACATCTGTGACTTTTGTTTTAAAAAATCTCAAGATAAACTGCTACTGCAATAGCACGATTATCAGCTGCCATCTTTGTGGCTACGTTCGCATTAAGCAAAAAGAAAAATGTGCTTTTAAAATTCTTTAATAACACTATTGGCTGTAAAGATCAGTTCTATTGACATGACAGAATCCTCACTGCTTATTATTTCATGGAAATATTTATATAGGCTTCTCCCCACATAGAAAATCACAATTCTTTTCAGGGTGACATATGCCATATATGTGTATATATATATATATATATATATATATCACACCTTGTAAACCACCTTTAACATTTACTAAAACTGTATCTGTCATTTGGTAAGCAGTTTTTGGTTGGCTGGAGAACTTATTAGAATAGCTTTATTGATTGCTGTCCTTGTTTTTCCTTCAAACTGAGAATAAATTTATTGTCATAATACGTATTAGCAGTAACTGACAGGGCCCTATGTAATTTTAAAACCTTTTTGGATCATGGCTACCTTTGTTTCATTTTAGCACCTTGATGAAATCATCAAAGTATTTAGCTCTCACAGTTGAAAGATTTGAGGCTACTTTAAATCACTCCTAAATTTTTGTCAGGGTAAAAGTAAGTACATGTGTTTCCAAATGTCTGTTACATATAAAATTACATTTGAATTAGTCCCCTAGTTCTACTGCTTCTTGTTGTCCCAAGGTATTGGGACTCAAATTTGATTCTTATAGTCCTCTTTCTGTGAGATAAGTTCTCAGTGGTTCAAATGTCTTCACAAGCTGCAGAAAAACCCAGCAGTGTGCTTCAAAGACCAACTTTCAACCAGGTATGGTGATCCATGTCTGTAATCCCAGTACTCTGGGAAGCTAAGGCAGGAGGCTCAAAAGTTCAAGTCAATCTGAGCAATTTACTGATTTAAGGAGACCCTTTTCCAATAAAAATGGGAAATGAAAAAAACATACTGGGGCTGCATCTCTGTGAGAAGTACTTGATTTCAATCCCCAGTACTGCAAAAGTTAAAATTAAAATTGAGGACATAAGGAATGAAAGAACTCATGTGTACTCACTGTTTCCCAAAACATAGCACTAACACATCTAAATTCCAGAGGCAGAGTTCCTTTTCTCCTTTTCTGAGCTTTGCTTTCCAGCCCAAACAACTCCTTTCCTTCTGGTGATTTTCTATTTCAGTGAATTTCTTGCTCATACCTGTCAAAGAACCTTCAGTAGGCAACTCTTAATCTACTCTGACAGCTCTGTATAAATTCAGATCATAGGTAAGGAGGCTTACGGACAAATTTTTGCCTCTAAAATATCTTCCTCTGTAGCCAGCTTTACAGAGAAGAATTCTGATAGGTGCAGTTCCAAAATTTAGAGGGAAGCATGGATCAGAACAGAAAAAGCAAGTATATTTCAGAGATAATGAAAAAATCAGTCTGCTTGGATCACTGATACAGAGGTACATTTCGGAAGAATTCCAAAATAAGTTGGACACCACAATGTGATTACTATGAAATGTAATGGGACAAATTAAACTCCTTGTTACCAAAGCACATGGTGAGATCATCCTAGGGGTCAGAGAAAGCAAATTTATCCATGGCCTCCACCACGGTGTTTGTGTCTGCATGAGGGAACCCTAATGAGAATACAACTATGATGGATTCATGGAAAACATATGTACAAAACTTTTTAATAAAATTTATGAAAACACACACCTTTATTTCTTATCAACACTCATGATACCTTTCTCTCTAATTCTATGTCAACAGAGTCAGCAGAAACTTAGAACAGAAATACTTCTTCCAGTGTGGACTGAGAAAATAAGAAGTGGAGCACATCATTGCTGTTCAGAGGGAACCTCAGCTTTTAATCTTTGTAACACCTAAGAATAAGCTGAGAGGAAAAGGGAGAATGAGACTAGATGATAGTTAGGCACATGATTTCCACTCTCTTATCTACCCAGTAAATGTTGAACAAAATCTCGTCAGTTATAGTTTTTTAAGAATTAGGCTCTATGGACATAGATCAATTCTAAAACAATTAGTGGAAAGGAAAATAGGATTATAATAATTAGACCTGTCTCTGAAAGTCACATCATGCTTGCCTGAGATGGATGGGTGGGTACCTGATTAATTTCAGAGTTCTCTTACAGAGGAAGGAGGACATCTGCTACTAGATAAATATACTTATTTCTATTTCATCAGTAAGAAAGTTAGAGTTAGATGTATCTATTAAATTGGCCAAAATGTCATAGTCTCTTACATGCAGAGTAAGAGTTTAAATTAGGTTAATCAGACTAAAGAGTCTCAATGAATTTATTGCTCTCAAAAGAATGTTCTGGAAGAGAATATCCGAGTATCTGGCTATAATTACTGTAATCTAATCTTGCATGCTATCTATAAGGGTTAGGACTTGGTACTTGAAATGTGGAAGGTCAAAAGAGTTTACATATGTTATCCTCACTGAAGAGGGAAATTGATAAAATTGATAAGAGTTCTAGTCTCAGGAACCATGGGTAATATAAAAATAAGTAGGGGCATGTTAACTAAATCTATGGTTCCTAGACTCCAGGCAGTTAGAGAAAACTTGTGGAAAGTGATTTGAGATTACCCCAATAACTGTCTGGCATAGACCATCCATTCTGCTCTTTTGCTGATAAGGATAACTTTTATTTTAATCTAAAAAGGTAATAGCAGTAGTAATGGCCATGGTTCTTGCCCTATAGAAACATAAAGGAATGGTTAGAGCAGATGGTAAATCTTGTGAGAAAAATGCTGTGCACAGCATGACTACTTATTCTTCCAGCCTACACTGTGTGGCTTTTTTCAATGGTCACAAGATAAGAATTTCTTTATATTCATATGTAGGATTTTTATATTGGCAAAAGGTTTTCTTGTTTATTTCATATTGGGAATGCCTTGTCTTAATAAAGCGATTAGTTGTTGGGCCTGGATTTTATTTTCAACCTCCTCATGAAAATGAGTATGAATCAAATGGCCCTAAATAATTGCAATACCAAGTCCTTGTCATATTACAAGGGGTGGGGAAAGCCCTCCAGGGACTACAGATGAAAATTTCTAGGCACTAAGCTAGTTTATAGGAGTACTGAAATGGATAGGTCACTCCATTCATTTTTATAGTGCCGTACATAGCTTTGTGTGGATAAATCATGATATAAATGTAAGAGAACATGGGAGGAATATATAACCAAAGTTAAAGAGCTTATAAAAAGCTTCCTGATAAGAAATATATAGAGGGTTTTTTAGTGTTCTCTCTCTCTCTCTCTCTCTCTCTCTCTCTCTCTCTCTCTCTCTCTCTCTCTGTGCGTGCATGCATGAGTGTGTGTTATAGTACTAGATATTAAACCCGAGCTTCCTGCCTGCTAGGCAAGCACTCCAACACTGAACTATATCCTCAGCCCTGTTTTACTTGCCTCCAAGGCAGGTCTCGAACTTGTGATCCTCTTGCTTCCCCTTTGGGAAGAGAGAGGATTACAAGTATGTGCCATGTTCCAGCTTAGGTGGAAGTTTAGCGATCTCACACAGGTCTTTGCTTTCTAGCGACCGTGAGACAAGCAGCTTTGTTCCGCCGTGCACTCCCACTACAATACGCTGCCTTGCACTGGGCCCAGAAGCAGCACAGTCAATTGATCACACTCTGAAGCTTCTGAAACCTCATCAAACATGGCTTCAAGATGGCAGAAAAGTTGGAAACAAATCACGGGCTTTCCAGGACCTGGAACTGAGGCACCTGGAACACAACTACTAGCAAGGAGAAAGAGAAACACTCCAGGAATCAAGAATCAATCAACAGGGCCTGGGGATTTAGCTCATCGGCACAGCGCCTGCCTGGCAAGCGCAAGGTCATGAGTTCAATTCCCTGTACCGGAAGAAAAAAAAAAAAAAAAAAAAACGATAGAAGAGTTTCAGAAGGAAGCATGCAGAACCGCTTCTAAGGCTGAGTTGATAGGCAGTCTTGAGACAGCAAAATCATATCATATTGCCTGTGTAAAACAGAAAGAAATGAACTGGGGTGGGTCATTCTAACAGCACTGTGTTCAAAAACACAAGTAAGAATATTGATTTATTCAGGCAGTTGCAGTAATAAGAGCACTCCAAGGTGAAGATCAATGAAGTTTTGCCTCCTACTTTTATAGGGAAGAGTTCAAGGAACTCATTGGGATCAAGAAGGAAAAAAGTTTTAAGAATAAGTGAGTACTTAGCAGTTAAATCAATTTCAGTGGGGCACTGAGACAGATCCTTTCTCCAACTACAGAATCAATAATAAATCTCAATGAGTAGTTTGAAAGTAGTGAACAAACGAGTGAGATTACTTGTGATGTACAATATTATTGAGGGGGGCTGGGGATTTAGCTCAGCGGCAAAGCGCCTGCCTGGCAAGCGCAAGGTCGTGAGTTCGGTTCCCGGTACCGGAGAAAAACCAAAAAACCAAAAAAAAAATATATATATATTATTGAGATGTGGGTGTAGAGATTTCTCATAAGTTTGTGCAACACATTTTTGGGGCAGAGTAATTAGAAACTAAGCCAGCCTCAAAGGAAGAGGCCTGTTTTACAGGCAAGAAGAAATGGTGGGAAAAATACATCACATATGTCATTGCCACAAATCTAAATTTTGTGATCATGTAAGAAAATTTTGGTTTGAATGAGTAAAATATATTTGAAATTTTCTATAGGTAAATTATGATATCAAAGGTTTGGTTGAATTTAAGGCAGGATGCGGGAGACAATATGCAAATTAATGGAGCACACATTCAAAACTGCCCTAACCTCTTCTGAGGAAATTAATTGATGTATTGTCCTTGTTAATCACCAACTATGTTAGGATTTTGGTACATGGAATCAAAGTGGGAAAGCAATTAAAGTGATCAGGCATGAAAATGCTAGATTCTATGAGATAGCGAGGACATTTAACAGCTCAGCAAGGACATTTTATAGCCATTCATAATCCCACTCGCAATGTCCAAGGGGGTTTGGACATACTTCGCATCGAAAATGAAAAGATAATGTATTCAATATTTTTCTTCAGGATTCTTTTTCTAGCAGTATCAGTAAAAATCCAGCATAGATAAGCATTAAGTAAAATAGTAAAATAAATAACTAAAATTCAATAGAACATACAGAATATGCTGGATTCTATGAGATAGTGAGGACATTTAATAGCTTAGAAAAAGTAGCAGCATGTAGGTTTCTGCTATGAGTACAAAGATATTCCTCTCATTTAAAGTAGTAATATTGGAAAAGGCGGGTGGCCCCACAGTGGAACTCTTGCCTGGCAGGCGCCAGGTCCTCAGTTCAAGTCCCAGCACCATAATAATAATAGATAAGTAGATAGTAATATTTAGTATCTCTCATTGTCACAGCAGTGTAGAGGTAAAAAGACCTTATACACAGACAGTGGAACATTGCTATGGTGATAAGTAATACATGGGAAATATTTGGCAAACACAACAAGAGATGTCCTCAGGAAGGTGAGGACATCTCAAAGTTCTCAAAGTGAACTTTGAGAAAGCGTATTATCTACAGACAGCTTTGCAGAGCAGGAAATGTTTTCACGAAACAGAGCAGTATCTCAGCCCATAGGGAAATCTTTATATTACTCATCATATCAGATTTCAGTAGAAATATAAATGCACATGACCAACATTCTCTAGAAAACTTCTTAACTTTAAACTGTTTTCACACTTAAGATTGCTAAATTCTTAGCCAAAAATGGTCAAGGATATATTCCCAGACTTGTTCCTCTTTGGAAGTCTATTGATCTTATATTATAAATCAGCATATTCTGTATGTTCTATTTAATTTTAGTTGTGCATTTTGCTATTTTACATAATGCTTGTCTGTGCTGGATTTTTACTGATGTTGATAGAAAAAGAATCCTGAAGAAAAATATTGGATACATTATATTTTCATTCTTGATGAGAAGTATGTCCACACCCCATTGGACATTGCTAGTAGGATTATGAATAGCTATAAAGCATTTTAGAAAAAAATGAACAGAAAAGTATAAAATACCAAAGTAACCATCTTTTACAATGGATTATGAGTCTACGTATTTATCTGAATATAATTAACTTGAAATTATGCAAAAATGTTTTCCTTCCAAATCTTTGCGTTCAGATTTACTGTAGAGCTACACATTGAAAATAAACCCAATTTGAAATTATTGTATTTTATTAAATAATATAGAGACATTAAAGTAAACAGTACTGCTTACAGCACTGCTATGAAGCATGGATAACTAATTGTCAGTATTAGAAACAGGACACATAAAGTATAATTATATAAAAAAGAAGTAGAAGAAACATGAACTGTAGGAATCTTCTCTGTAAGGTATGAATATTCTGCCATTTCTCTTACATTTATGTATTTTTTTTACATTTTCTCTATTATGCATGTATTATTATCCAAGCATATAGCTGCATTGTATTTTTCAAATAGTGAGAGTGTCTCTCCCTGAGTCCAGATAAGGGTAAATGAGAACATCCTGCAAACTGCTATGATTGAAAACCAGCTGTGAGTGTGAACATGAACTGATCCTGGCATCTAAGGCCCCTATCGTTAAAATCATTGTCTTGAACGTCTAAGCTTCAAAAATCATTAATAATAAGATGGAAATATGTTGATTCATTGGTACACAAAGCTAATACTTCCTATGACACTATCCAATTTCTATCAATTCTAATTTGGCTAATCAATTTAGAAAAATAGCCTTAAAAGTGTTCTTTAATAGGTTGAGGAGAAAATATATTTGATTTCAGAGTTATTACAGAAAAATATAGGAATTATAAATGTCTCCTGTATCTCAAATTCCATATCTTTCCTATTATTTGGGAATTTTCTGATATTTTTAATTAAATAGATTTTCTATGCCTTTAATCTGAACCTTGGTGCCCTCTTCTACACCATAAATTTATGTTTTGTTTTTTAACTTTATTCTAGTGTTCTTGAATATATTCATCATAATTTTGGATAAGGACTACTTGACTGTCTTTGTTAGTATCTGAGGGCCACCTTATCTTAAAGCCCTACAATTCTTTCTTCTGCTTGATCCAATCTTTTGGTGAAGCTTTTCACTAAGGTTTTGGGTTGCCTTACTATGCCTTTATTTCAATATTTCTGTTTGGTTCTTCTTTTGACTTTGTCCTTACTGCATTATTCCTTCATACTTGACACTGTCTTTTTTGAGTCATTTGACTGTTTACTTGTACCTTCTTTGATCATTTTAAAAATTGGTCTTTTGAGTATTTTGTCCAACATTTCTCCCATTTTAATCACATTACATTCAATTATGAATGAGTTATGGGCATTTGCAGGATTCATATTGCCTTCACTTTTCATATTCTGTATTTCTATGTGTCAAGATTTGTGCATTTATTGTGATAGACATTTCTTTCATTTTTATATGATGTCATCTGATTGACCAGCCTTATTTTGGGGGCTTTTGCTTGAGGAGCATCTTCCCCTACTCCTTCAGGAGCCAAGGTTGCTATTGAGGACTATTTCACTCTAATTACTACAATATTTTCCTATTGCTCAATGATTTTTCAGTTTTCTGTTCCCTTGTTCTTGACTCCAGAGGCTCTTTCTCTCTCTTCATTAAGCTGTTGTTTTTTCTAGCTGTCAGGATTCCAGGTTACAGAGTGGTTGTAAACTGAAGCTTGCACATGGTCGGATGTCTTGAACACTATTTTTTAGACCTCAACACGTAAAACTGTACTTAGGAGTGGAGTAATTCCTGTAACTGTACCAGACTATATGGCTTAGAATCCTTTGGAACTGTTTAGAAATGTTCGGAAATGCAGACTAGAGGACCCTTAGAATGGTTTAAGAAGAGCCTGATGGGTAATTCTGGTCAGAGGTCAGGAGAAAGAAAGCTCAAAGAAACATAAACAGCAAAGATGACTTGATCTTAGCCAAAAGGCTGAGGAGCAATAACAGTAAAGGTCAGACTCAGGAAATCTCAGTTGGGAGCAAGGGCTCCATTGTATGTTATGCTCCAGCAGAAAATTTGTTATATATTATGCCCACATCTTGAGACTTTGGAGGAGACTGGAATTAAGTATGTTGGATTAACTAAACTGGCAGAGGAAATTTAAAAACAGCTTCAATATTTGGGCTGTGGTGTGGGTACTGCTGGCTGCATTTAGTAATTTTATAGTGAGCACGGGGAGCAAAAGGCAAAGCAGAAAACTTTTGAAAAGCTTAAATTTTATCCCAGAAGGAAATTGCATAAATTTGAGCTTAAAAGACATGTCACCGGCGCCCAGGCAGCGAGTTCTCCGGGAGCTGCAGCGCTCCTGGGTCCGAGTGTGGGCCGGACTCATACCACCGCGATTCCCAGCCGAAAAGCGCGCAAAGAGCCAGGTAGGCCGCACCCAATCCCGGAGGCCAGGACGCGAGAACAAAGACCCCG
>NW_004955406.1:25532860-25565977 GCF_000276665.1 Chinchilla lanigera | reverse complement strand
TATTGTCTGTATTGTGCTTGTGATATGTTGTAAAATGTTGTATGTCTGTTAATGTTTCCCTCCTTTTATCCTTAAAAAAAAAAAAAGACATATCACCATTGAAGATAATAAAAATATTAAAAAAGAATGAAGTACTTTGAACAGAAACAAGAAGAAAGATGCCTTCAGAGTATTACAAAACTCAGTAAGAACACACCCGTCACGGGCTTAAAGGTGTAAAAGTATAAACCTTTCATTTGAGAAGTTAGCACCTGAGATCCCCGCCCCAGAAGGTCCTCCTAGGGATTTATTTATTTATAAATCCTCCAGGATTTATCAGTCACGTAGGCACTTAAAGGATGCTGCTGCCATTGCCCCAAGGGGGCTGGTTACTAACCACAGAAGTGGCAGACCTTTATGCAATCAATGTGATGGTGGGTTTACCAGCATGAAGAATGTAAAAGGGATGGGATTCATGGAGGCTTTTACTCAGATTTCAAAGGAAGCCCCGGAACCAAGCAAAGAATTCTTGAGAGGGCAGTGCACAAAGTTGTGCTAATAATGCCCAAGGTGCAGTGGAGACACCAGGAAGTCAGAAATGGCAGGAATATGGCATATCTTCTGAGGAAAGTTACAAGCCAAGAGTGAAGCCAAGGGAGAAGACACGTGGGCTGCAACAAGCAATGCCAGGAGTGGTGGGAAGCTGATGACCTCTGGAACTCATCTCTTACCGTCATGTGCTCCTGATTCTGGATATGGTGTGACAGGACTTACTATATGCTCTTCTGGATTTTGGCCTTGCTTTGATCTGATTCTTTTCCATCCTGTAATTCCTGGAATGGGAATATTTACCCTGTGCAATTGTAACTTGGGATTGTAAAATTGCTTTTAATTTTTATAGAGGTTTACAGCTAAGAATTTTCTTAAAGTCTCAGAAAAGTCTTGGATATTTTTCCAGCACTGCAGAAACTGTTGAGACTTTGGCAACTATTAGAGACAGGCTAAACCCAATTTACAGAATGAGATGGATATGAACTTTTGGGGGCCAGGGACATGCTATGGTTTAGATCTGGAATGTCTCCCAAAGTCTCGTGTGTTCTGAGGTGAAACTGTGGGAGGTCATTGGACGAAGGGGCACTGTACTCATCAATGGGATGAACTGGTGATGAGTTAAAAGTTAAATGTACTTTTAGTAGAGGGGGTCCGATTAGAAGAGATGTCCCTAGGAGCTTGCCTTTGGGAGGGTATATCTTCCTCCCCAGCTCCTCTTTTCTCTCTCTTTGCTTCCTGGATGCTATGAGGTGAGAAGCTTTCCTCTCCTGTACCATTTTACCATGATATTTCTGTCTTGGGGCCAAACAGCTATAGACTGGATCCCATGAACTGTGAGTCAAGCTAAGCCTCTCTTCCCTTACGTTGCAGGTGTCAGGTACCCTGACACTACTGTGGTAAACCTAATATATCCTATAATAGACATCCTCCCATCCAGCAGTTCATCTCAACATCTCAAATGTATTTGGCAAAAAATAATCTGAGTGGAATCAAAAATTCCACGTACATTTTTTGGTGGGGGAATAAATCTCTTCTTGGAGTTGATGTTCAGGGGTCTCCCTGGCTAATAATGCAAGTATGCACACTTTGTTCTGGTCAACTGCAATTTTCCTGCTTAATCCATCATTCCTACTTGTTCTGATCATTTTTTCTCACTCAGTAACTTATGTTCTTTATCAGTCTTATTTTTGCTATCTTTTCCATTTTAATGTAGTGAATTTTCTTTCAGGGAAATTTTCTAGTTCTCCCACTGATTGCTCTCATATTTCTAATTTTATAATTTGCAATTTTAAAATTAGATTATAATTTTTAAAATTGTAATCACAGGACTAATTGACTGTCATGATTTTAAACACGTGTTTATCATATTCTGGCACTTATAAAATATGATCCTTTCTCAGAACAGATTTCAGAGGAGTTTTTAAAATTCTGTTTGAGGTTTTGCTCCTTTTTTGGTTTGTATCCAAATTACTGTAAGACAAGAAAGGAGCAAAAATTTTTCTTACCTGTTAATTTTACTGAAAAGCCCAGATTTGAGTGTGTTCACAGTAATTCTCCTATCATATCATCTTCTGATAAACAGGTAAGACATAAACTTCTTTACAGATGAAAGAAGCCAGAGTTCAATTGCTAAGACTGATATCATTAGCATGTAACAAGGAATAAAATCTTGGTTTCAGCTTTTTATATTTTCTATGTCTAATGTAATTATTCATTCAATATTACTAAAACCCTTTATTATAAAGTCTAAAAGATTTATATGATTGGAAGATAAATCAAAATATATCATACTTTATTATATTGAGTAGATATGATACAATGTTCCAAAGTTATTTGAGATAGTCTACTGCAGTTGGCATCTTCTTTTGCTTGTCAGGTGCTGTTTGTGTGTAGTGCCTATAATAGAGCTCCCTCATCAGGAAGATAAAGGTCGCTTATTGCTCAGGGCCTTGGTAGAGTTGATAAACTGAAGTCTTTCCAGACAGCAGGAGATACTTGGAGCCTGAAACTCAGGCTTGCTATTGACTACAGTTTGAGTACTGCCTGTGGGCATCACATAAGCTTCCACTAGGTATTCCAAATGTATTTAACACTTTCATAAAATCAAATCCCAACCACTTATGTTTGCCAACAGACATAATGTCTTCATTCAGAAGAGTTAGCTGGATAATGTTTAGCTCTTCACCTCTGGATTTCACCTTCACTTTTGGAATCTTTTACTAATTAAGTTTGTTATTCATAGCATAGTCCAACAGTATGTTTTTTTCCTACATGTCATTTTTCTAGAAAAATTACATATTACTTTACCAAGCCTAAAGAATAAAAATCCACAGAGAGTAATAAAGTCATAAATAATCTGGCCAGCAATTATTTACTTTCAGCTCTCTTGCTGGTTCCTCAACGTTTTCCATTTTGGAAAGGACATATTTTGCATTTGTCCCTCATACTAAAGAGTCTTGAAATACCAAATCCAAAAAGCACATATTAACAAAGAGGCAGAACTTTCCATTCCCACTTAATGAAGAGCAACCCCACCAGTTCTGAATTCTTCTCTGGCAACCCTTATTTTTTTCTTAGGATTGATTCAGAGATTAGCTATCTCCTCTATGAACAACAAAAGGTTGTAACCAAGCTTACTGAGTCTAACAGGTAGCACAGCGGTACGTGTTGAAATGATGCAACATGTATATGAGGTACGCAGTGACGTGAAAGATTTTTTTTCAATGCTCTGGTGTGTGGCAGGAAAGCACATCAAAAACAATCACTCTCAATGACTGCCTTCTCTTTATAAGATACATTATTCAATTTGTTACACAGAAAAATGGCCTACGAAGTGGCTAGTAAAATTTGCAACATTTTACAGACAAGGATACTTAATATGGCTGTACAACTTGCCCCATGTCACATCACTTGTTAATGTTACACTAAAATATACCCATCAGCCTGCTAGGCTAAGTTATCTATCTTTTTGGAGGCCAGCCCCAATTTCCTGCTAGTTTGAATGAGTTTCTAATTTTTTTTTTTTTTTTTTTTTTGGTTTTTCTCCGGGACCGGGAACCGAACCCACGACCTTGCGCTTGCTAAGCAAGCGCTTTGCTGCTGAGCTAAATCTCCAGCCCCTGAGTTTCTAATTTTCTGTATTTTACAAAAGTGTTTCTATTAAACCAGGAAGGACATGGATAAATAATTATAAAGCAGTGGCATGCTAGCTAGCAAAATTCTCTGTATCCATGAACAAAAGAAGCAAGAACTGTTAGGTGGGTGAACATGGTGAGTTTTGTTCATGACATGATAGGTATATCTTAACAGTTTTTTTGAACCATATGGAACACTGAGAGAAGTGAGAGTTGCGTCGTTAGGCAAGAAAATGACAAAAAACTTGAATTGGCTGGAATGCATTTTAATAAATGCATGCACCATGAAAAATCTCCAAACTTTCTAGCTTTACACTACAGAATCTACATTATTAGTAACTAATTTTTATTACATTATATAATAGTTATCAAATTGACAAATATTTGTGACTACCTCAAGAAAATTCTGGATCCAAATGGCAACCTAGACGGACTTATGATTTTCATTTTATAAGTACTTAATGATGAATTATTTATGCTTGCTTTTCTGATGTCTTAACAAGTAGTTCTAAAGGAGGTAGAGAATCTAGGCAAGATCGATTACATGAATAAATCAAGATGCTTGCAAGAGAAATAGAACGCTTAGGCTATGTCCATAAGTAGTATGTACAATTTTAATGAATCAAATAAGTAAAACTAGAAAACGATTGAAATTGTTTTATGCATTGTTATCCTTTATCAAAAGAAAAATTGAAGTGTTCTAAGGAGGACAAGTCTGTACTTAACAAAGTTTTCCTGAAAAATATCTTTGAAATCATCACTAGTCTTTGCAAGGCTTGTGTTCAGATAGAGTTGGCTGAAATGAAAATAAATTTATATACTGCAAAAAGGACCAGCAGAAACATTTATGCTCAGCAGAAGCTTGAATACTAATTCAGAAAAATGATTTGAAAATGTAATATATCCTGAGTTACAAATCTAATTAACCTGACTACTGCATTTCTTAGCAAGACAAACTTTGCATTTGCATTTGTGCTATGAAGGCAACAATCACAGGGAGGGGTGATGCATGCTGTCATCCCAGCACTTGGGAGGCTGAGGTAGGAGGATCCTTGTGAGTTCAAGGCAAACCTGGACTACATAGCGAGTTCAAGACCAAGCTGGGCTACGTAGCAAGAGCCTGTCTCAAAACAAAACAAAACAAAACAAATGAAACAAAAAAATTGCCACAACCTAGTAGAGTTCAGAGAGATTTGTTTTAGGTTTTTTTTTTTTTTTTTTCATTAATACATGTAGATTTTGGAAGTTCTTGAGCATAAAATTTTCAAATTTTCAGAGAGTTTGAATTAAAGTAGCAAGTTTTCATAAGAAAGCATATTTGTCACTAAGCCCAGATCCTTGTTCTTTTGTGTAGCGATTGTACTTGTTTTAAACCTGATCATAAAATATATTAAAGTCATATAATCTGAAGATCAACAAATAGCGTCTCTCATTTGAATATTTTCATTATATTCATTTGTTGTTTTAATGTAGTATGATGTACATTTCTCATTCTTAATGTCTTAGAGTTTCTCAGCACTACGGTTTGTACATATTGCTAATGTTTTTATATATATATATATATATATATAGTTTTTTTTTCCCATATGGGGAATCAAACTTAGGACTTAGTGCTTGCCAGGCAGGTACCATGCCACTGAGCTATATTCCCAGCCTCTACAATACATTTTGGATGTCCTTGCTTGATAAAATATCTGATGAAGTTAGAGTCAAGGAAAAGTAATGCGTGTCACCGTGCAGACTTTAACTATCACCAACTTTAACTTACTTACTGAAGGAATCCTGGCCTTCCTTTTGTGCAAATATATAATTACCAGGATCATCTTGCATATGTTCTCAGGAAGGAGGCAACTACAGTGCAGCCTCAGTGTATCTTTCTTTATTAAATATTCTACTAGCATCATTCATGCCTGTTGAATTGTTCAAGTTTTTGAAATAGAGCTGAAAGCCAACAAGAACCCTAATTACAAATAACGAGCTATGCTTTCTTAATCTTCTAAATAGCTACACAAGTGTTCTTTTTCTCTTGACTTCTTGGTAGAAAAGCAGCATAATGGGTAGATCAATGAAGTTAACAACAAAGAAAAGAACACCATTATTTGATTTTTAAAGTTATAACCCATTCTTGCTGTTTTATTCTTCTTTACCACAAAGCAAACTATTATGACTTTGGCTTTCTTGCTACATTGTACTTCTTAAGGTTAGAAGGTAATACAATATTTACAACTTTAAGACAGATAATTATGTATTTATATGTGTGAGGTGTCTTCATTAATATTATATTAAAACTTCAAAACCTAACAAACAATACAGGGAGCTCCTCAAAGGGTACACAGGTTCAGTAATGTGGGATGAATAAATCTGAAGTGACACACGGGGACTAGAGTTAGTACTATTGTATTATTTACTTTGAATTTGCTAGGACAATTGACTATGAGTTTTCTTATGAGTAAACAACAAGAAAAGAAATTGTAAGTATGTAAGGAGATGGATATGCTAATTAGCTGGATTATATTATGTATATGTATATTAAACAATTATATTGTAAACTTTAAAAACATGTAATTTTTAATTGTCAACTATGCATCAATATAAGTGGAAAAAAAAGAATACCATTCCAAAAATGGGTGACAACAAAGCAAGAATTGTGTAGATAGAGATAGAAGTATATGACATTAAAATCCAATTTTAAGCAAAGGTTTAAAATGCAAACAGTGAGTTATTATATTAGAGTCATACAAGGAGAATATTCAAAAGCTAAATTGGCTTAAGAATCAGCAAAACTTTGAGTTTTAATCTTCCATAGCAGAATGCAATTGTCTTGGTTGTTTTTCTCTCATTGCTGGGACAAAACACCCAATGACCAAAATTAAGGAAGGAAAGGTTTATTTAGCTCACAGTTTGTGGAGCTTTCAGCCTATAATCAGCGGGCTCCAAGGCAGGGTGGCAGGGCACAGGGGTAACACTTCAAGGTGGTACAAGACAGCAAAAGCAGCAAGAGTAAAAAGGGGGGAGGAGCAAGCCTCTTTCCCTCCTTATCTTGTACGCCAGCTATCTGCCCACATCCACACCATCTCAGTGCCCACCTCTTGTATAGGTTCAGGATGTAGAACTGCTGAGTCACTTAGCCAAGCCTCTAGACTCCTCAGGTTGACACAATGTATCAACCATCACAGGAATAATGGTTAAAGAGGCCTCCACCACACCACAAACAGAGGAGAGCAAAAAGTAGAACTAATACAGAAGCAAACATAGAGAAAACAAAATAAAAAAACAATAATGGAAATAAAAGAAGTGGAGAGTAGCTGCCCATATCGCCATTAATGTCCCTTAAAAATACCAGCTTTCACATCATACACACTCACCCTGTTGTTTGCCACTTTCTGAAACAGTTTTGGAAGTCCTCATTTGTAAAGGTCTTTAGTTGAGCCATTTGAGCTGCTGTAGCTGCCTTGCAGTCCTGAGTCAATTAGAAATGTTTGGCTTTCATAGTTATTTTGGCTTTGATGAAAAGCTGTAAGTCCCAGGGTGCCAGATCCAGGGAATAACGTGGATGAGGACATGCAATGTCTTCATGATCCCACCTTTCTTTCGGATGGCTCCTAGAAGCAGCATTCACTATATTTTTTATCAAATCTTCTAAAGACACTCATGAATCAAATTTGTGAATAAGATGATAAACTCTTACAAACTAATGAAAAACAGAACAAAAAATGAAGACCCAAGTCAGTATAATTAGAGAAGTAGAGGGGCATGTTACAACAGATATTGCTGAAATTCAGACGATCGTGAAAGACTAGTTTGAAGACATACATTCTAATAAACTGGAGAATCCAGAAGAAAGAGAGACATTTTTATAAACACATTACCTACCATACTGAATCAGGAGGATATCAAAAAAACTAAACACATAAAATATAAGCAGTAAGTTTGAAGCAATCAGTCTCCCAACAAGGAAAAGCCCAGGAGCAGAAAGATGCATGGTTCAATTTTATCAGAACTTTCAAAAAGATCAAATATCAATGCTTTGCAAACTATTCCATGGAATAGAAAGGAACACTTCCAAACCCATTCACTGAGGTCAATATCATGCTATATGCGTCAAACCCATAGCCAGCATCACACTGAATGTGGGGAAACTGAAACATTTCCTCTAGTCAAGAACAAGACAAGACTATATATTCTCAACATTCGTATTCAGTGTGGTACTTGAAATTGTAGTCAGGAAAACTAAGCAAGAGAAACAAGAAAATAATTACAAATAGCAAAGGAGGAAGTAAAATTATCTCCATTTTCAGATGACTTGATCATTTTGAATAAGACAGAAGTAGATGGAAAGACCTCCAATTTTCATGGATTGGCAGAACTTGTATTGTTAAAATTACTACATTACCAGAAATGATCTGCAACCTCAATGCAATTCCTACAAATATTTTAATGACATTTTTCGCAGAGCTAGAAAAACTATCTTAAAATTTATGTGGAAACAAAAAAAGACCCAAAAGCCCAAAGAAGTTCTAAACAACAAAACCAGGTTGGAGGCATCATAATACCTGATTTCAAATTATATTACAAAGCTTTAGTAACAAAAACTACATAGTACTGGCACAAAGTAGACACATAACCATTAGAACAGCATACACAGATACAAACCCAAGCAACTACAGCTGACTGATCATTAACAAAGAGGCTAAAATCAACCATTAGGAAAAAAACCTCTTTGACAGATGATCCTGGGAAAACTGGATATCCCTATGTAGAAAACTAAAACTAAATTCCCGCCTCCCACCTTGTACAACAATCAATTCAAAATTGATCAAAGACCTAAAACTTTGAAACAGCTAGAATAAAACATGGGGAGAAGCATGAAGTCATATTTATAGGCAAAGACTTCCTAAATAGTACCCCAACTGTATCAGAAATAATAGCATGAATCAACAAACTGGATCATACCAACTGAAAATTTTCTGCTCAGAAAAGCAAACAATTACCAGTGTAACAAAGCTGCCTACAAAATGGGAGAAAATTGTGCTGGCTTCAGCAGCACATATATTAAAGTGGAATGATACAGGATGAGACAAAATCTTTGATAGTTACTTCTCTGACAGAGGATCAATGTCTAGAATGTTAAAAAAAATCAAACACACACACACACACACACACACACACACATGCACAAGCATGCACAAATCCCAAATAGACTCAATCAATACTGGGCAAATCAGCATTCTATATTTATTGTGGCACAATTCACAATATCTAAAATATGAGATAAGTATAGCTGTACAGTAACAGATAAATGGATAAAAAATGTGGTATATACATACAATAGAGTATTATTTAGCCATAAGGAAGAATGATACTATTCACTTGTTGGAAAATGGGGGGAATTGGAGATCATCATGTTATGCAAAATAAACCAGACTCAGAAAAATAAGGATTACAAATGTTCCCTCCTACATCAAAGCTAAAGGCATGAAAATAGAAGGGAGATAGTGTTTAGACAAGAAAAAGGGTAATAATAGTGGGGGTTTGGAGCTTAATGGATGGTAACAAAGGAGATGTATTTGATCAAAATATGTTCTTTTCATGTAGGAAAATACAGTATTGAAACAATATTTTAAAAAAGTATACACACTCATAAAATATATTTTAAAATATTAGTTTCAAGGGTGATCTATAAAATGACAACACACATAGGCAGACTAAAGAAACAGCAGACACAAGCCCTGAAACATAATGCAGTCAGTGAACTACCATTAAGCTGTGACTAACACCTCAATTGTAGGAGCTACTTCTGCTAAGCCATAATCCACGCCCGAAGGAGACAACGACAACCCAACGTGTCAGGGTGAATTTCCGTATGAAATACTTCAGAACAGGGTGAGCATCAAATCCAAAAGTATCATTGTCAACATCAATGTCTTCAACTACCCTTAAGTTTTCTTTTAACAATTTTAACATTCTTAACCCACTTTGATTTGATTTTTGCATATTATATGAGGAGTCCAATTTCATTCATTTGCATGTAGATGTATAACTTTTCCACATTATTTGTTGAATTAACTTTTATTTTTGTGAGCTTTTTTGCCTCTATGTCAAAATCAATTCAATGTAAATATATTGATATATTTCTGGGTTCTCTACTCTGTTTTATTGGTCTTTGTGTCTGTTTGATACTATTGTGACATGCATAGTAGTTCTGTAGTAGATTCTGAAATCAGGTAATGTGATATCTTCAGGTTAGTTCTACTTGTTTCAGACCACTTTGGCTATTTGGGGTCTTTTGCAGTTTCATGTAAAGTTTAGAGAATTTTTCTGTCTCTGCGAAAAATGTCACCAAAATTTTAATAGGTATGGTACTAAATCTATAGATTTCTAAGTAATTTTTACAATATTCACTTATCTAATCAATGGACACAGATTTTATTTTCTATCTGTTATCTTCTTTATTTTTCATCAGTATTTTAGTTTTCAATGTGCAGATCTTTCTCCTCCTTGGTTAAATTATTCTTCAATATTGCAATTTTTTTGTTCCCCGTACCGGGAAATGAACTCCTGACGTTGCACTTGCCAGGCAGGCGCTGTGCTGCTGAGCTAAATTCCCAGCCCCAATATTGTAATTTGTAGCTGTTATAATTATATTCTTTTCTTTATTTCTTTTTCATTTAGTTCATTATTGGTGAAGAGAAACGGTACTCAATTTTTATGCCAAAAGCTTACTGAATTTGTTAATTTTTTTTACTTAGGAAATAAAATTTTATTATACAAAGTTTATATTTGCTGTATATGATGAACAGTTTGGGAAAAGACGTTTTGGTAATCCATTTTTCTTTCACATTTTCTTTTTTTTTTTTTTTTTTTTTTTTTTTTTTGGTTTTTCTCCGGTACCGGGAACCGAACTCACGACCTTGCACTTGCCAGGCAAGCGCTTTTGCCGCTGAGCTAAATCCCCAGCCCCTTTTTTCACATTTTCTATAAAAATATCTATTTAATAATATATTCTTAGAACAAATTATTTCTAACAGTTTTTGGTGGCACTTTAGTGCTGATCATATTGTCTGTAAACAAAGACAATATGACTTTTTTTTACAAGTTGGATGTGTTTTCCTCTTGTAACCTAATCTCTGATTAGGATTTGCAATAGTGTGTTCAATAGAGACAAACAGACCAGAGAGTGAGCATCTTGTTTTGTTTCCTACCTTAGAGAAAAAGCTTTCAATTTTTCTCCACTGAGTATGAGCTTTTTGCATATGGCCTTCATTATATTGAGATATGGTTCTTCTATAACTACAGTAATTTGTTGAGAGTTTTTATTATAAAAGGATATATACTTTTATCAAATGTGCTTTCTGCTTTGAATGAGATGATCATAAAGCTTTTTATCCTCTATTCTCCTAAGGTGGAGCACCAGATTTTTTTAAATTTTTTATTTTAAAGAAAATAGTACAAAAAAAGAATAGCAAAATACAAACAAAATAAAGCAAGGACATTAGAAATGATACAGGGTTTTAAACCAAATATTTTCATTCATTTTGTCTTTGAACTCTCCTAGCATTTTACTTGTAAATTTTCCTGGGTCATACGAATACCCCGTTCAATGTACTGATAGACAGTTTGGTATTATTTTGTTGAAGACATTTGCATCTATACTTATCAGGTATATAGGCCTGTAATTTTCTTAAAATGTTCTTTCTAGATTAGGTATCAAGATCAGGTGGGCCATGTACAATGACTTTGAAAATAACCCTTCTTCTTCCAACTATTTGTAAAAGTTTTGTAAGGAATTTTCCTAGTTTTTCTTTAATTGTTTCATAGAATTTGCTGCTGAAGAGATCAGTTTCTGAGATTTTCTTTGAGGATAGACTTTTAATTACTGTTTCAATGTTCTTATTCATGATTGGCATAGTAAGATTTTGTATTTATTCGTGATTCAGTCTTGGCAGGTTGTATGTAGCAAATTTTCCATTTCTTCTAGCTTGTCCAATACCTTAGTGTAACCTCTTATGATCTTTTATATTTCTGTGCTTTCATTTGTATGTTTCCCCTTTCATTTCTGATTTATTTTATTAATTTTTCTTTGACTAGCTAAAGTTTTTCAATTTTGTTTACTTTTCCAAAAATCAACTCTTCATTTTGCTAACCTTTTTCTGGGATAATGGAAAATGAGAAAGTTTTAAAAATGTTCTGCAGTTGGTTGGCAGGGATAGATGCATAGAAATGGGATCTATGCACTTAAAAAATTTAAGACAGTAAATTTTATGCATATATGTATTACAGTTAAAAACAAAAGAACTAAATTAGAAAGCTATGAAGAAGCATGGATGAATTATAAATCCATATTTCTAAGCAAAATAAGGTGAGTCTATAATCTGCGAACTCAAATATAAAATGTTCTAGAAAATGAAAGTATAAGATGGTAAAAAGATCCATGGTTGCTAGAAGATGAGGTAGAAGGAGGGGTGGCTGAGTCACTGAGATGCAGGGTTATTTCAGGGCAGTGAAAATGTTTTGTGTGATACTGACTGTGCCACAAAAGTTCTGCTTGCTGGGTGATTTTCCTTCACTCCTTTTTTTAGGTCTTCCTCTGAGTTGACTGTAATGGAACAACTATTCATCCGTAACTAGTTCCAAGATATTGTGCAGATTTCACGAATCAGGCCTGAACTTTTCTTCATGTTTAATTAGCCCTAACACCACAAGTGACCAAAGGTTCGGGTTCAGAACGAACCAGCAATGTAGACAGAACTGATGCAGTAGAAGTGTGCCCCACCAACCAAAGCTGTTTACTCATTCCTTTTGATCCTGTTCAGTTTCTGTCCTTTACATACCATTTCCATTTTATGGCAGGATGGTGCTGTGCACATTCAATTTTATGGTTGGGTAGACCATCTAATATTCAGTTCATAATAGGCAATCGGGGGGTACATAGTCACTTAGTGATCGAGTAGCAAAGAACATCTGATTTTCCATGAATAAAATTTATTGTCAGAAGAGGCAAGGCCTTCCTGAAAAGTCCTAGCACTGTGGGCTCTTATTTTAATACTGAAGCTCGCTAAATAGATTCACACAGACGGAGAACTTCTGAGTTATAGTGTTCAAATGTTAGAATACCCTACACTCCTGCCTAAATTGGATGCAGACCCATTTCCTGCTGTGAGACAAATGACAACAAGCAGCCTTATTGTTGTGGTTATATCAGAAATGTCTTTAAAGTTTCATGTGTTCAGAGGTGGGATTTTTAGAAGGTTATTGGATTGGGAGGGCGCTTAACTTCACCAATGGATTACTCCATCGATGAGCTCATAAATTGATGCAACTAGGTGAAAGTAATGGAATTGAGGAGTCTAGTGGTAGGGTGGGACATGGGGGTGTAGCCCCGGGGATCTATCTGGCCCCTGGCTCCTTCCTGTCTGGCTCTTTCTGTTTCTTTCTCTGCTTTTGGCTGGTGCAAAGTACGCAGCTTTTCTCATCCTCTCGTTGTGTCTTCACAACCCAGAGAAAGAAAAGGCTCTGATTCTTTCTTTCCTTATAAAGACACAAATCCTATCAAAGGTGCTCTGCTCTCCTGACCTAATTTAATTCTGTCCTTACTTTCTGACGTGTATCCACTTTCACTAAAACACACTTGAGTTCTCCTGCCCTGTGGCCCTCCTGTAAAATCAATCCTATTATCCGAAAATACATTTTTAAAATTGTACTTCTTCATTGTCTAAAAATTATGGCTAATGCTCTCCCAGACACTATGTGTGTTATTTAAAAACTCTATTATATAATATTTAAAGGAAAGTACCATGTTTATGTGCATGTGGTTAATAATGTAAAAGACTGTTATTACAGACAGTATTGTGTAAACTGTATTTACTTGGACTTCATCACAAATCCTCTAGAAAAGCCTGCAGGGAAGGACTGAGATAATTACTGTAAATTACATTTTGTAAGCTAGGTTTTCACTAAGTTTAACTAATCACTCATCAGTAGTTTGTACCTTAGGATGGAGTACTAAGTTACTGAGGCAACAAAGGTAATATATATTGTTTTTATTACTCTCTAGGCCTTAATGCTGTAGAAGTAATAAATTCAACAAAGGCTTCTCTTCTCCTTACCTGCTATAAACAATTTTACTTTTGATTCTTTACTATCACCTTAGGCAAACATAGAATGCAACTGCTATAATATTTGGATTCCTGAGACTTTCAGACATTTGAAAAGAATTTTAATTACATGCCAAACTGAGAAATGTAACTTGAAATCTTGTGCCTACACTTAGAGGCCATTGAAAAGTGATTTTTAGATGAATGAAAAAAATGTGTGCTTTATTGTAGTATGACTGATATGCAAAATATTACATATATGTTTTTTTGATGAGTTTATACATATATCTACCCTAAGTATTCCATCACTTCAAAAATGTGCTGTGTTCATAGTTTTTTAAAACTTTTTTCTTTGTATAATAAAAAATAACATAAGACATATCCTTTCAACATACTTTAAATTGCACAATATAGTATTTTTATAAGTACTATGCTTATGCCGGATTTCTAAGACTTATTTATGTTGTATAACTGGAACTTTATATGGACTGGATAACAATAACACAGAGGCAGTAAAAATAGAGTTCTTTTTCCTTTGTGGTTTCAAATTTCTGAAAGCTCAATTCCCCAAATAATCACTAGAGTGTTATTTAAACTTTCACTCACACAATGCTATTTTTATCATTTTACCCAAATTATTTTTTCTTAGTAGTGTTTTTTTGACATTTTACTAGATTTTTTAATAGATATGGTCCTATATTAGAGATGTCCTATATATATTAGAACTTTATTTTCACAGGCTTCTGTCATTATGACTCCAGAATTGATTAGGTGTGTGTGTACCACATTAGGGTTTGAACCAGCACCACTTAAGGAATTTTCTGAAATAATAGAAATGGTGCATATCTATGATGTCCAATATCGTTGCCACCAATTAAATATAGCTACCAAGTTCTTGTAATGTAACTTGTACAACTGAGAAATTGAATTTTTAATTTTTAATGTAAATCAAATGTAAATTAATGTAGACTTAAGTAACATTATGGTTTATATCTGGATGTTCCCCCCAGAACGTCATGCACTCAGAGACAGGGTTGTGGAAGTCGATGGGATTCTGGGGTACTGTAACTGCCTCCCTATCAGAGTTGGGGACTGGAAGAAGGTGCGTGTTATTGAAGGTTCGACCTGGTAGGGTGTATGTCTATTCCTAGTTCCTCTCGTCTTTCTCTTTCCCCTGGCTGCCACGATTTGAGCCGCTCGTCCCGCCCCATTCCCCCCCCCGCCCCCGCACGCCCCTGCACCACACCATCCTGCCTTGGAAACAGCAGACTAGATTCAAATAAACCTTTACTCCTTTTAGTTATGGGTGCTGGGTATTTTGCCCCAGCAATGAGAAAAGTGACTAAGGCAAATAGTCACATAAAGACAGCACAAGTATAGAACATAAAAGAACAAAACCTCAAATAGCAGTAAGAATGGCTCAGCTCTGTTACAAGCCTGTTCGACCATGGAATGAGAAGGTCCTGTCCCGGGGCTCAGATGGGACTCACCAGAAATGATGTTGGTCTCGATCTCGATCTCGGGGCAACAGAGGCAGCCCACACTGATAACCTGCTGTCTATTCTGTTAGTGTTGGGATTTACAGAGAAGTATATGGTTTATGAGCACACCGTGTATACTGAGTGGCATATTTATTCATATTCCTACGGTGGGCATAACTGAATAGTATGGTGTCATTGCTCTTCTAACCACAAATAATAGAAAGCTGATAAATAAAATTTAGATCCAGGGAAGGGTGGGGAAGGGGCGGTACCAAGGAATAAGATACAATATGTATATATACCAATTCCTCAGTATACATGTATTTATTGTGTTTCACAAACACATATACTAATAAAGACAAGAAAAATCATTTGGCTCCATTATTTCCTAACTATAATTATATAAATGTGTTCGCTGAATACTCAGCAAACTAGGATTTTATTTTCATTTGGTTGGTTTTTGTGTGGGTGAGTGTGTTTTTCTTCTTTAATAATAGGATAGTAAATTTTGACTGTTAATAAGTCTTTGGGGGCTTGCTAGCTCGAGGCAACAACCTTTCATGAAAGCTGTCCTCACCATAATTATCATGAAATGCTACTGTTATTGTCTCATGTCCAAGCCAGCTGTTGCTCAGACAATACTGAATTTTCAGGTGCATCAACACGTGAAGTACAACTAATACCCGAGGGCAAACAATATTAGAAAGGCAGTTGTGCTGTACAAATTGTAGCACTATATCAAGGGTATATAGGTATTTTATAGCTGCTGGCATGTTTCTTAGACCTTTTAAATATGATAGCTCCTTATACACAGGAGCAGTTTAGGGATATTAAGCATTTTTATATTTAAAAGTCCCCAAATGTTTACAACATAAACATTGTGCAATACTATGATTATAACCATAAAATTAATTTGTTAATTAAATAGTCAAGTTTCGCATAGTAATGTCAAGCACAAGTCATAAATGTTCTCATCTGCCTGCTAAATTGGAACTTCATTAACCATCATGGGAAATCTGAGCAAACTGTCATTGTAAGGTAGAGCCAGTAGGAATTTCTGCCCTTTCCTTATCTCTGGTTCTGACATGGCTAGTTCAACATGTCCCCCCTGAAGCGCCCAAGTGTTTAAAGTGAAAAGGATGTAAAGAATTCTTGAGAGAAATAATTAGAGAACGATTGAAGTAGAACAATTAGGTTTGCAGCTGTTAAGCATTAACAGCCAGATTTTATTTTTCTCAGTAATTGTGTTTCTCGGATTTTCTTCAGAAAAATTCTTTGTGAAAAGACATATTTGAATGTATACAACCAGTGTTCAGCACCTGATTTTTTTACAAGTGTGAGTTTATCTTCCTTTCCATTGTTAAACATCTGCTGTCTCATTGCCCTACTATTTCACCCCCTGCTAGAGACTTTCACCTCATTACTCAGCTATGCACTTCTCCTCAAAGGTCGATCACCTTTTGTCATCTGTAAGGGAATGATATCAATCCACTTTCTCCCTAACCTGTGTTTGAAACCTTCTCACACACCCCATTTCAAATACCTTTCACTTTACGGTGCTTATGATGCTACACTATCCTGAACACATTTTAATCTCTCTGGCTTGGATAGCAAGAATAAAAATTCACAGATGTTTAACTATCACACTATGCTCCATCAAAACCCTCCTTGGCTAAGTTTTTGTCTGAGAGAAGATGAGGGCAAATCTTACTTTAAAACGCCACTGGTGAACATTGGATATTACAGCTGGCTTTTTGGACTATTTTAGCAAAACAGCAGCTATATGAACCTGGCTCTGTCAGGAGATTAAAAAATGATTTCTTATTACATTTGTTCTTGTTTAAAACATCAAGTGCTAGGCCTTGATGACAAGTGCTTATGTGTTAAAGCACACATCATGTGGAGACAGAGGAGGAGCTCAGTACTGGAGACCCCATCTGTCTAGCGTGCTCTGAGGCCCTAGGTTTAACCCTTTATATTACAAAATAATCACATGAAACTTACCTCCTTCACAATATTTAAGTGTAAGGCCAGTCTCAGTGAATCCATTTCTCATGTGGTACATCCTTCACTGCCATCCCTATCCTCTCTCTATTTCATAAGTGAAATAGCTCTACCTGGAAAACCACAACTTTTCATTCCACACCTCCATTTGCAGCTCCTGACAATCACCATCCTACCACCAGAGAAAGTAAATGAGGACTTTGTTCTTTGCAGAGGGAATGAGAGGTAGTTATTATGGAAGAAATTGAGACAAAGCAGAGTTAAACTTGGAAGCAGCATAGCACTGTGCAGTGGTTTACATGAGGATCTACTCTTGGCTCCATTGCTTATTAGAGCCAAGACCAGAGTAAAATTATTCTGAGATTCAATTTCCTCACTGCTAGTTCTATTATTATCCAGGGATAATAATTCCCACCTTGTAAAATTGTTTTCTAATAAAAGTGTTATCAAGATTAAATGTTAGAGCAATTAAAACACTTAAAATCATGCCTGGCACGTGGTGAATATTTTAATAGTATTTGTCAAACATTATTATGTCTATCTCCTAGGCCAGATTCTTGGAAAAGGGAAGCACAGTGAAAGAGCTGTTTCCCACTTAGCACTCAGGAATCATTTTAGAGGTTGAATTTACTTGCTGACACTTCAAAGTTATTTTAGCAATACCGTGTAGTTATCTGAGCGAGGGACTGCACTTCACTTAATCTCCTGAAGAACTCTTTGTTCCAGGCATGGAAACGCTTGGAAATTCATATTCTCTGAGAAAGGAGGCATGGAAGTGGGCTGAGGCACAGGCTGGGCAGCTGGATCCAGGAGGGTTTCTCACTTTGAGAAAGAAGTTTACACCCAAGGTCACAATCCAGCATCAGAAGCTCTATAGAACCAGTGAGACCCAAGGAGAAGTAGCGAGAAAGATACCTAGTTACATCATAACCCTTCCAAGACAGAATAGGTCAAAAGTTACATTGTCCTTGGGTCAGCCTAGAAGACTCTGGATTAGGGGCAGATATACATCATAACATGAGTAAGGAAAGGAGATCCAGGTAATTAATTGGCCATATGTACATTGAATAGTTAATATTGAGAGCTTAAGCCATACTGCCCCAGTAGGTTCTCAGAACTTTGGATCCATAATTATCCAGGCAGGAACTGAAATGTTCTTTCTTGAGAAACATAACAATACCAAGATTAAAGACCTAAATATATTAACATTGATTGTTGCACACACACACACACACACACACACACACACACACACACATTCCTAGTCAGAATACCCTGTTAGATTATATTAAAGACATCCCACTTTCACAACTAGCTATGCTTGACTTGCAGTTGGATTTTTTTCAAACATACATGATCAAACATCTTTAAAAAACACATAATATACAAATTATAGATGAGCAGAAATATAAACAAATGTAACTAAAACACAATTCATATTAGAGGAAACAGCATTATGTTCAAAAGATAGAACATTATTATTAACATTATCAGTGAGATAAGAGATGAACATTTATCCATGGTACAGGATAGGGTAAGAACATAAAGAAAGAAACACTAAGAGAATGGAAAATCTTTTGTAATGGAAAGTTCCCACTGGAGAACTGGAAAATTTATGTTATTATAAAGTTGAGGAAATCTTCAGAAAAAAAACCAAAACATAAAGAGGTGAAAGAAAGAGAAAATACATAGTAGTTCTAGAAATACACAACAGGAAAAATCAGGGGAAGATAGTATTAAAAAGTAATTAGAGAAAATAAAATAAAATTGACCTTTTGCAGATTATGTGCCTAGCATTGTGAATGAAAATATACATATATATATATATATATATATATATATACTCTATGTTTTATGAATAACAGAAATAAAGAACAGAATATATAACTTTATGGAGAGAAGGGCTGAGGATTTAGCTCAGGGGCACAGCACCTGCCTGGCAAGTGCAAGGTCATGAGTTTGATTCCCGGTACCAGAAAAAAACCAACACACACACACACACACACACACACACAAACCAACTTTATGGAGAGACATAAGGATAAAATCACATTAATCATATACAAAGTATAATGAATCAAAATAAGTCAAATTACAGCATTAAAACAGAAAAGGATAACAAAACTTCAAATTCTGAAGAAATTCCACCAACAATAAATAGCCAATAGTCAAATACTTTGAACTCTACATAGTCTTAAAAATGTATTCTCTATATACCTTTTCTTACAAAAGGTGTCATACTGATGGTGTATCACATCAGAACTCGATTACAAATTGAGAAAGAAGACAGACTACAGAAAGAGGAGAGCCACAAAGAAGATATCCCCATGGATTTCCTAGGAGGATAAGAGAGGAGAGTCCCACACTGACAGATGAACTGCAGTGACAGAGAGTGATGGGGACCATAGTTAGATGCCATGACTCAAGAGATGGATCTTATGAGTGCCCATTACGACTGTACATACTCTCTTTTTAACCCAGAACAAAATGCCTTACCAAGATTGGCTCAAATTCATATCTTCACTTGACTCATCTTGACCTTGTATTAATGAAGTTACACCTCATGTTTTATATTGTGTTGGCTGGAACACTTGATGCCTAGTTCCTCCCTCACAGGAGTCGGCCTTGACCTGTCCTTATGAGTGGGATACTGCTCATTAGGGTAATTACTTTTGCAGTTCCAGTATCTAGTCCACTCCTGGCTGAAGGCCCCATTTTTTAATCTTTGTCATTGCCAGGTCCTTTCTTTGCCCCTATCTAATGAATTCCCCAGGTAAAGTCATCTTCAATTCTCAAAAGAGATTGACTCAGACTAGGATCCACAGGTCTGTTCATTTTATCCTCTCCTGGATCCTTCTTCTAAAAGCCATAGTGTTGTCATTCCTTTTTGCAACGAGGTTTATTTTTGTTATATATTTTTTCAAAATTAGCTTGTTATTTATGGACATACAAATAATTAGTAAGAGTACAAAAAAAAAAGGAAGGAGATGGGAATATGATCAGAAAAGGATATGTAGGAGACTCTGAGATTCAGGCAATGATCTATATCTTGTCCTAAGTAGGGAGATTATTAAGTGAATAAGTACTGGTGCTACTGTTACTAATCTGTAAAGTCCATACAGTGTGATGTTCTTCAAAAACAAATATCGTCAATGGCAGCTATAAAGAAGAAGGAAAGAAAACAGGAGAAAAAAGGAAAGGAAAGGAAAGGAAAGGAAAGGAAAGGAAAGGAAAGGAAAGGAAAGGAAAGGAAAGGAAGGAGGAAAGGAGAGAGGAAGGAAGGGAAAAAGAGGTAGAGGATGGAGGAGGGAAGAAGAAAGGAAATACTAGGAGGATGAAACCATTTTTCTTATATACTTAATGTATCTTCACTAAGTATATATTATTTACAAATATATTCCTAATGACTCTTTAGCTTACTTTCTTTACAAATCTCAATATTCCATTGACATAACATCATCATTTCAGTTCCTTGGAAATCTTATTCTGCTACATTTTAGTTCTATCATTGAAATTTATATCAACCTAACTGTATTCAGACTAAAAGCATTTTTAAAAATTTCAGTGGAGAACATACTACATAATTTTGCCTTACAGGTTTATGTTTTCAAGGATATGAATATATGGAGAGAATTTACTTACCTAGAATTTCCATATGCATGATTTTAAAATATCTACATATTTAAATCTAAAATATAGTCAATGGAGTCAGCCTTTTTCCTGGAGGAGTAAGAAAATGATCCCTAGATAGAGTCGGACTTACCACTGTACATACTAGAAGTCTATAGTTTATGTGTTTTACATAATTTATCTATCCTAAAAGCAGTTGAAGTGTATGTGATATAACAAATTTTGTTCAGAACATTAAAACATTCCTACTAAATATTCTTAAAAATAAATCAATGGCTTTATTAGACTAACAGTTTCATTTTTAGGTCCAAAAGCTACTAAAATTAATCCTTAGCTGTTCATATCATTTTGTGTAGCTTATTTTCTTCCTAACAGGAGATAAGCAAAAATATGACCATCATTGTTATCAACTGACACCAAACCAAGCTAGATTTTGTGCCAACTTTTTGATCTGTGTAATAATTAATTCCAAACTAACCCTCAAGAGTTCTACAATTATTTTCTGTTAAAGATAAAAGAACAAAAGCATATTAACAAACACACAGACATTTACAAAACAACACAAAGACGATAAAAACAATACACAATTTCAGACAAAGTGATAGGAAATTAACAATAGTTGTTGTATTACATACTGTTATCTTCAAATTGGTGACTCAGATAAACAAATATAGGCATGTAAGATTGATCAAACAATTAAACATTAACCGTTCCTTTCAATAAAGCAACAGAAAACAGTAATACAACTATCTTAGCTATCCTGTGTATGCATATATTTTTTCCCTTCTTTCTTTCTTTTCTCTTTCCCCTCATCCCAGTTGTTCTTTCCTTTTGAGCCGTTTCTTTCCCTTTCAAAATATCTACTGTACCTTTTAGAAAGTTCTACAATTTTATTCTCTCTCTAAGAAAAAAAAAAAAATTGAGGTCTACAGACACTACTTCACTGCTCCAATCCTCAGTCAGGCTGTGATTCCCGGGCTCTCTTCCGTTTCTCTTCTCCAGGCTCCCTTAGTGAAAAGCCATCGTATTGTCGTTCCTTTTTGCAATTAGGTTTGTCTTTGTTATGTATTTTTTCAAACCTAACTATGGTTACATATGGATATGCAAGTAACAAATACAAGGTCAAGTCATAAAAATAAACAGAACACAGTTTCTGATCCGATCTGGTTGGATTTAGATCCTGAGATCTTTCCAGAGGTAGCACAAGAAATAAGAAGATACGACATTTGGGACAATATAACCAGGATGAGAGCCATATGAGGAGGTCAGCGAGCCTCAGAGCCCTATGCCTGGAAGAAAGTGGTTCCAAAGATCTTTGAGAAGTAGGGAGAGTAGAAAAACAATTAACTTCCAGTTTGGATGTTGCCTTTCTGTCTTAACAATAAGTATAAAAGCTGAACAGACAGATAAATGAGCAGCTCTTTGTGGCTTCTTAGAAAGGAGATAGCACAGGGCAAACCTTTGCCTTCAATACTGGACAGGTGGAAATGAACGCTGGAAATCCTAGCTTATCAGAGCAAGACTAGCCCATGCTCACTACCACGAGAGGTGACTACTACTGAGGTGGAGAAACCTGAGCTGTAACAGACAAACTTCCAGGCTTACTGTGAACAAGTCTGAAGGTAGATTACAATTTATAACGTTTATAATTCATTATATTGACACATTACTGTGACCAAAAGTCCATAGTTTATGTTTCAGTTCACTCATAATGATTGACATTCTTTGGGTCTGTACAGATTATAATCTATATAAATTATACACTCTGCTGGAACTGTTAATAATGAGGGAGGCAAATATTGTGCAGGTGTAAGTGCATATGAGAAGTCTCTGTGCTTTCCAATATTACCTTTGATTTTGCTGTGAACCTAAAGCTACTGCAAGTAGCCCTTGACTAACCTCTTCCATCCACTCTCTCCTACACACCCCCGTCTATGATAACCATGATTCTACTTGCAACTTCTATGAGATCAGCTTTTTTAGATTCCACATGTGAGTGAGATAATGGGTACAATATTACAGGTAGTTAGGATGAATGAGGTCTGATGTTCTGTCACACAGTAGGAGAGTAGCATACTGCTCAAAATAGAAGGGAGGATTTTAAATCTACTCACTTCAAAGAATTCTAAATGTTTGAGGTGAGGCATTTGCTATTTGTCCTGATTTGAGCATTACCCCAAATACACAAACATCAAAAATCAAAATATTACATTGTGTCTAATGAAAATGTATGAGTATTATGTGTCAATCAAAAAGTAAAATTAATAAAATCTTTAAAAACAAAGCTTTGTTTTTAGTAATCCTAAGTATGAAATTTCAAAATATTTTTAACATTTCTCGCTAAATCAAATGTCCAATAAAATGAAAAATATTTCATCATTTAAATAAGGGAAATATGTTAAAAACTGCACTGTCATTTGATTGCTTGAGTATTTAGGAGTATGTATTATTCTTAATCTGAGCAGTTAGGGGGTTTGCATTCTTCTGAATGGCTTATTTTGATTAAACTTTAGCCACTCTATTTTTCCATTTACTGCAAATGGTATGATACACTTTTTATCATAAATTCTGTTTGCTTTACTCTCTTTTGCCTTTCATTTATGCTGCTTTCCAGGTCTTCCACTTTGTAATTTCTAGCTGCAATCCATTCAAATCTCTACAGGAATTTGAGTTGAGTCATGTTGGGGCTTACAGTTACACCCCTTTCTCAGCAAGTGCGGTGCTACCAGATCTCTTGAAAGCCTTTCTAAGCCTTGTTTTCAGTTTGCTAACATTTCTGTCGATTGACTCATCTCTCTGTAGGTGACAGATGTGTGGAGCACATTAGCTCCAGGCCTATCTCTGTATGACAAAATACTTCTTTTTTTAGACAGTGCAACACAATGCCTAGAAAGAAAAAGTCTGGTAGCAAAAGTTGATATGTGCTTTCATGCCAGCTCTCCTTAAGTTCCTCAGAACAGCTCCCTATAACACCACAAAATTCTCTCTAACCAGGGTAAAACACACTACAAAGAAAATGTCATGCAGTCACTTCCCTCAAAAGGCTTTGTTTTTGAAAAACAGATATATCTCAGTTTAATCTCTTCCTTGTGGATATGCAGCAAATTTGAGTCAAAAACACCACTTACCTGATTCTGTGACAAATGCATATGAACTCACAGTAATCAGTTGCAAAAGAGAGTCCTCTAAACTAAATTAGTGTGGCAGCTTCTTTAACAGCTCTCTGGGATTCATCATTTGCAGAAAGCAGTTATTGCACTGCCTAGATTTTTACATGTTTCCTGAAATTTAGCAGTGACTTCTTTTTTGCCCTTAGATTATTCTGTGCAATACTGACCTGGATCTGTTTTCATTACCAAACAAATATACATCTTCATATTTTTGAAATGTAATGGCGATGGGGGCTAATCTAGGAAAATATGTGTACGAGGTCTGTATCCTACAGGGAGAAGCCAACCTCCATTACCTTTGATGTTACTTTTTCTCAATATTCCTCTGGGTATACCACCTGCAGACACTTCCGGTAGCCATACTGGCTGGCAGCTTTCTCTTCAGGGACCATACCTCTGCCAGACTCTTATGCCCCTCTGTACTAGTGGCCTCCTTGAACCAACACAGTTTCTTAACAACTTTTTATATCAGGAACACTCAAGCAGATGATAATAGCTACATCTTTCTCCAGAAAATGTGTATAAACAAATCTGCAGAAAAATGTGTGAAATCTCATGAGGTTTATGCTAGAAGGATTACATCAATGAGAAATTTACTTAATTTTTCTGAGATTTAGAATTTAAAAAGAAATATGGACACTAGTGTTAATAACACTAGAGCCCTCAAAGTTCCATGAAGGTTTAAATTGGAAATTGTATCTACCATGATTAGAATCCCAGAAGTAGAGCATAACTGTTATTTATTATGTTCTCTCTCCCTGGTCAGCTCTTGCCTCAGGAGCTCCTTTCAACTGCCAGGCATTTTTGTGTTCTAATATGTAATTTATTACTTCCCTCTTCTATTTATTTACCAATACTACTCAGTTGGTTTCCTCTTCTCTAAAATGCTAATAATAATACCTATTATTCAGGAAAGTTGTAGAGGTCATGCATATGAAGTAGCTGATAAATATGTTCTGAAAAGAGAAGAAATGTATTTTTATACCATACTGGCATTTTCTGAGCCCCTCAGATTTATTCCCGTTCTTCTCTTTTCAATGTTTCCCTCTAGCTACCTGGTAACTTAAGTTTCATTCTTCCATCAACAATGAGATCCCAATACATCTTTGTTCATTTTGCAGGAACTGTCCTACTCTATATGTTCCTTGTGTCCCTCACACCTATGCTCATCCCTCTGGCAGATGTATCTTGACTTCATCATTTAATGTAACAGCATTTATATGCGTTGGATATGAAAGTCACCCACTTAAATTGCTCCATTTTTGTCTTTAGGAAAGATTAGCCAAAAGCATTATTCACTTTTGTACCCATCACTATGTACATAAAAATTCAAGAAATAAATTCCATGGAAAATTTGGATGCAGGGAATTTATGTCAGGTAGTGAAGTTAGGTATATGTGCAAGTGAAATGGAATAAAACAGTTCTGCACTTGTCAAGCAGGTTCAAATTCTGGCTTTGCCCCTTCCTCAGCCTAGGAACCCAGATCTGTTTCATGCACTAAGAATGATATGCCTTGCTCCAAGGATTTTATTGCAGGTCAAATCAGAATATACCTGAAAAGAGTTTTAAGTACTACAAGATAAACTGTCCTGCTTCACCGCCTTTGTCCTTGACTCTTTTCTCCTATTTATCTTTCTCTTTAACAATTTCAATATTTAAATCCAAGCTAGATGTCTCTTTTTAGAAGTCTCACAACTTCTAATCTGCATGATTTATATCTTCTTTTGTTCCCAAGGGACCTTTGATGGCTTCACTTTTAGAAGGCGTGGAATAATATTTACAAAAGAAAAATAAAAGTGTGTGTGGGATGTTTAATTCTTCAAATGGGTGACTTTGAATTTTTAGAGTGTTAACAGCCAAATAATACATTTATTATCTGTACATGTGTCATAATCTAAGGGTTAAGATTTAGATCTATGATGCTTGCATCATAGATATGCCATACTCCTCACTGGATGAGTGTATTGCTGATTTCGTAGCTGACTGTGCTACTGCAGTTTGGGCTGATCAGGAGAGGGGGTCACGGGGCTGTGCTGTGGCAGGCTGTTCCCCCTGGTGGCTCCCTGCTCTCTTTGCTTCTTGCTGTCAGGGACTGAGCTCCTTTCCTCCATTATTCCTCTCTGCCTTGGAGCAGTCAACCATGGACTGAAGCAGTGAACTAAAATAAGCCTCTCTTCCACTAACCTGCAAGCAATGGATATTTTGTTCCAGTACCAGGAAAGTGACTGCTACACTAAGAATAAACTACAAATGCATTTGTTAATAAACCTCTCTTCCATTAACCTGCAGGCAATGAATATTTTGTTCCGGTACCAGGAAAGTGACTGCTACACTAAGAATAAATTACAAACACATTTCTTAATTCTTCCTTATTAAAACTACCCTTAGGAAACCTGGCAACATACTTTCCAGAGAAAAATCAGTTTATCAGTTAATACAGCTGAAACTTTGGCCTAATTACTTAGTTATTCTGTGATCCTTTTCTATACCCTGAAGATGGAGAAAATAATGTCTCTGTTGAGTTGTATGGAAAATTAAATAAAATTAATTTTTACAGTGTTTCAAATGGGCATGGAACAGACTTTACATAAATATTACATCAGTTTTAGCAAAATAAGTCTTGAAACACTTCCTCATTTTCAGCCTATCAAAATGATTAGGTGTAATGTTCCACAACAATTTATAGTCAAAAACATGTCTATATATACAACAATAGAGACAGTTGTGGCTCAGAGCTAGAATGTCCCCCAATAGCTGGTTGTGGTGGTGAACACCTATGATCCCAGCACTCAGGAGGCTAAGTCAGGAGGATCACTACAAGTTAGAGGCCGACCTGGGCTCCATAGTGAGTCCAAGGCCAGCCTGAACTGTATAATGAGACCCTGTGTCAAAAAAAAAGAAAATGTTCCACAAAAGACTCCTCTGTTCAGAAGTGGAGCCTTTGGAAGGTGATCGTAGAGTGGACTTGCTACGAGGAGGTGAGTCACAGGAGGCAGGACTAGAAGGGTGTGTCCTGGTCCTGGCACCTTCATTCTCTCTACTTCCTCACTGCTGTGGTATGAATAGCTCTCCTGTAGCCAGGCCTTTCCATCATAACATAGCGACTATATCATTCCTGCCTTTCAGCCAGCTGACATGGGCTGAAAACCTGAGCCTAAATAAACTTTTCTTTTAAGTTGTGAGTGTTGGATATTTTGTCCCAGCAAAGAAAAAGTGACTAAGGTAACTTCTGGGGATATTTTGATCCCCTATGGAAATAAATTTCCTATCTTTTACTTGGTAAAATAACCAGGATGTCCAGTTTTCCCATCAGAACACAGGATTTTATTAGGAAGATGGTAGCAAAGTTCTCCGGAGCACATTGTCACATGTATAAGGTCAAAGACTAAAACCTAAATCTCAAATATACAGGTGATTCAGTCAAACCTGTGAAATAGAACGAGGGGGCATGATCAGCTAAATTTGCTGTGTAGCTAGTGAACCCTTTTGACTGATTCCACTTATTTTTTCAATTGGATGCCTTGTCATTTTGCAGTGGTTTTACTATAGACACTTAAGAGGTGAGTATAACACTAACTCACCCTTCAGACTGATGATTGCAGCTTGCCAGTCTCAGGGAAATATGTATTCTGAGTGCAAATAGTTCTTACAATGGGGTGTGCATGTTTTCAAAGAGCAAAACAAAGTCAAATTTTAGGGCAATATCCTGGCTTCAATCACTACTATTCTCCAACAGTTTATGTGTTTATGCTTCAACAGTATCTTGATCACAAAGTATATTTTAGAAAAATAGCAAAGCCATGTGAGTCCCCAGCATTTGGACTACTTCTGAAGCTTGAGTGCAGTGTTTATCAAAATTGTTTGCCTCATAAAGGTGGAGATGACATTTCTAGACTGTTTGCTACATATTAAGGATGGTCTGTCAGCTAGTCAGACTCCTCCATAAGAATCGGAAGTAGCTGAAACAGAATGAAATTTCTCTGGATAATTGGCACATATGTCACCTAGGGAGAAGCAAGTACTCTGTCTAAAATAATGTTGATTGATGGAACAAGGCATGTCTCCCCACATATACCACACATTTCTGCAGGAAAAAAATTCCAGTATCCAGAGGCGTTTTAAATTTCATGGTATGTACTTTAAAATGAAATGGGCAACTTTCTTGAAATCTTAGTAAAAGCAGCCAACATGTCTTTGAGGGCAGGGTCAATCTATCCAAGTTTCTTGTTTTGGAAACAACATTTTCCAGTGAGTACAACAGAATGTAAAATAAACAGTTCAAGCAGAAAGGCCTCAATTAAGCATATTTATGAAATGTCTGCTTTTGAGTGAATTATGTAGTACTATTCAGGTTTGACAGTGGGAAAACATCCCACAGGGTTCTGTAAAATGCCTCCTTTTGCATAAAGAAAAATAATGAGTATATTAAGAAAGCCCTTTCAAATGTGGCAAAGCATCTGTCTGTTATCAGAATCATATAGAAAGTGGTCTTATTTGATACCAAAGTTTGTAAAAGAAAACATAAAGTTAGATAAGTTCCTAAATTCAATTTTAATGATTTGTTGTTGAAAAGATTTAATCACTTTCTGATACACCAAAAAAACTATATTTTAGGTACCTCACATAAGTTAAATCACACAATATTTACCATTCTTTGAATGCCTTACTTCATGTAGCACAAGGTCCTCCTCTTCCTTTTATGGCTGAATAATATCCTTTATATGAATATATCATATTTTCTGTGTCTATTTAATGCTTGATAATTAGAGTTTTGGCATATCTCGTCTATTGTGAATAATGTTGCAACAACTGTGAGAGGGAAAATATACCCAGAAGAGGAGTTGTTGAATGATGTTAGTCCTATTTTTAGTTTTTAGTAACATTCTCACTGTTTTCCATAGCAGCTACACCAAGTTATACTCCCACAAACAGCATAACAGAATTCCAGAGTATCCTCATCCATGCCCTCACTTGGGTCATAGCCGCCCTAACCAGTGTGAAGTGATATCTCCCTGTGCTTTTTATGTACATTTCTCTGGTGATTAGTAATGCTGACCATCTTTTGAAATACACCTTCTGTGTCTTCTTTGAAGAAAATAATGTCCCTTTGTAAATTCAGGTTATCTATTCTTTTGCTATTGATTTATACACATTTCTTATACATTTTAGATGTAATCCTTTGGGCATGTATATGCTTTGCAAATATTTTCTCTTATTTCATAGGCTGCCCTTTTATTCTGTTGTTTCCATTGTGCAGAAATTTTTAGTTTTGATGTAGTTCTACTGATTCATTTACGCTTTTGCTACCTGCACTTTTGGTGTCACATCAAGAAATAAGCGCCAGGCCCAACCTGAAGAAGCTTTTCCTTTATGTTTTCTTCTAAGGGCTTAACATTTTCACTTTGTATGCATAAGTCTTTAGTCATACAAGCAGAGAATAGGTTGGTGGTTTCCAAAGCCTGTGGAGAGGGAAACGGGGAGATGTTAAATGGCTATAAAATTTCAGTTATATTCATTGAATGCCAAGGCCCTATCTGAGATAAATACTGTAGTACTTATGATATTTATTGTTCAATGGAACATGTGTTAAAAAGATAAATCTCACATTATTGTTGTTATTTTAAAAAATAAAGCAAAGAGGCAAAAGAGGAGCTTTGAATTATTGATTTTTACATTGATTATAATACTGGTTTCACAGGTATGTGTTTGTGTTGAAGCAGAAAATTCTATACATAAAATACATGTAATTTTTGATATATCATTACAATTCAGTTGTATTTTCAAAAGAAAGTATAGTAAAAGGCAAATATGACATTAGCAATAATATCTATGTGAAAATATTTTCTCAATTAAGAAAAAAGCTGTTTATTGAGATTCCATCCTATTTGTCCTTGAACTATCTACAATTTAAACTAAAAATTAATATCTGGTAGTCTGAGATGCAAATTTGTGTACTTCACTGAAATAGAATTTAAAAGAGAAAAAAATAAGTAGAGATACAACATAGCACTAAGAAAAAATACCAAAATACTAAACCACAAATTGATTTTTATAATTTCATTACCACTTCTGAAGCTGTGGGATATTGAGCATACCATAAAATCTGAGCCACTTTCATTATTTTTTAATAAATAATTATATAGCACCTAAGCTATTCCATGTACTTAGTGCCTACCTGGAGGCAGGAGTGAGTAGCAAAATAATAAATTAGAGGACTAGCATTTGCCAAGTTTTGTAACAATAATTTTAAATCCAATAATTTTAAGATCCTTGAGGGTAAAAGTTGGGACTCACTCTACTTCTGAGAAAACTGAGGGTCAGAGAGTCCCTAAAATGTTTATCACCTGGGATTCAAACCAAAATCAGTGCTGTTGCTAACTTCTTTCAGGCACAATTCAAGGGAAATATTAAAAATGACTTCTAAAAACTTTTTTTCCAAAATTGAGAGTTCAGAGAAATTACTTTTGTAGTTATCTATTGCTTTCCTCTGCTTTACTCATCATTTTAAAATGCAGCTGTTCAGCATGGATCATTGGCTGATGCCTAACTATCCACTATTCATTCTATGAGTTTTTTTAAATTAACTGTACAAACAAAATTAGACTATCTTAGAACTCTCATGAGTTTAGACAATTAGCCATGAATTGTAAATTTTATACATACTATTGTCACTTTTTAAAATACTCTGATTCCTAAATATTTAACATTTTAAACTATTTCATTAGCTATTTTTATGTTTTAAGTAGATTTGTCAATAATTTAATTTGTAAAGTACGACTATAGCCTGAGGGATGGTTTCCGCTCACACCATACAGAACAGCTACAACTAAGATTCTTAGTACATTTTTGTGCTACTATAACAAAATACCACAGATTCGTTAATTTATAATGAAAACAACTTCTTGACTCACACTTCTGGAGGCAGGAAGTCCATGATCAAAGAGCCAGCATCTGGCAGGGCATTCTTTCTGTGTCATGATATGTAGGAAAGTAGCATATGGCAAAAAGGCAAGAGAAGAGAGACAGAGAGATAAACACTAGCAGAAATATCCACACCTCCACAAAAACAGCGTTCTTCTTCTCATGAAGATGGAGCCCCCATAACATGAATACCTCTTAAAACTATCACCTCCTAATATTGTCATGTAATAATTTAAACATGATTTTTGGAGAGGACAAATATTAAACTGTAACACTCAAGAGAACAAATTCTCATTCTTTGGGGCTTTACGAATCAAAGAACAGGGAGGAAATACAATGTTTACACATGTGAATCTGATTTATTTCACTTATGAGTATGGTTTCTAGTTTCTGGGACAGTTATATTGCTGATGTCTGTGCTTTATTGAAGGAACAGTCAGTGCTTAAAATTTTCTTTTTTCTTGATCAGTTTTGCACACTTGAATTTGGGAATCAGAAGGACTGATCTGAAAACAACAACATAGAATATACGAACCATTAATGAACTCCTACCATCTTGTATAGTGAAGCTCTGCATCATTTCCAGTTTTTTTATTACTTGTTACTGTCTTTGATTGTTTAATCAGTCTTACATTCTTATGTCTGGTGGACTGAGCAACTTTATTGAAGATAACTGTATGTAATATAGCAATTACTGCTAATTCCTATCATTTTGTTCTGAGGTCATGTATCATTTTTGTTGTTTTTGTGTTGTTTAGATTTTGCCTTCATTGTTGTTTTGTTGGTTTTTTCAGTTTTTAAAATTAAAAAAAGAATCAAAGGACAGAATGCACATTAACCATAATAACTCAAAATTCTGAGAATAATTCTGGCTAAGAGAAGAAGAAATGGATACACCCCAAATTTTGCTTCTAAAACTTCCAGAATCTTTATACATTTGTCTGTTGATGGGCATTTGGCCTTCTCTAAGATTTAGCTATTTCATGAGTGTGCATATATCACTGGGGTATGATGCTTTTAAACTTTTGGGAAGATACCAAGAAGGGGAATGGCTGGCTCAAATGGATCCTATAGTCCTACTTTATGGAGGAAATTCACACTGATTTCCACAGTGGTTGCATCAGTCTTCACTCCCACGGACAGTGGAGAAGGGTTCCTTTCTCCCCACATCCCCCTCAGCATTTATTATTACTTGATTTCTTGAAAAAAGCCATTCTTTCTGGGGTGAAATGGAAGCTGAATTTTGTCTTAATTTGCATCTCTCGAATGATCAATGATGTTGAACATTTGTTCATATATTTATTTGACATTTCTACTTCTTCATATGACATGTCATTCATTTAAGATGCTCATTTTTGGATTGAGTCTTTAAATGTGGGAAGTTCTAAATTTTTTGAGAACTTTATATATTCTAGACATTACTCCTTTTTCTGAGAAACAGCTAGCAGCATTTTTCTCACTCTATGGATTGCCTCTTCACTCTGATGATGATTTCTTTTGCTCTGCAAAAACTTTGTAATAAAATTAGATCCCACTTATTTATTTTTTGTAACATTTCCTTTGTGATTGGGGTTTTGTTCAAAAAATCTTTTCTACACCTATCTATTCAAGAGTTCTACTTATTCTGTCTTCTAGCAGATTTTGTGTCTTTGTTTTAATATTTAAATCTGTGATCCAATTTGATTTTTCTTTATTGCATGATGAGAGACATGGGTCTAGTTTTAATATTTAGAAAGTAAAAAGACACTTTTTCCAGCACCACTTATTAAAGAGGTTGTCTATCCTTCAGTGAAGGTGTTTAGTTCTTTTGTCAAAGATAAGATGGTTGAGTGTTTTGAGTTGTTTCTGTATATTCTAACCTGTTCCATTGACCCTTGTGTCTGTTTTTTGCCAGTACCTTGCTGTTTTTATCATGGTAGCTTTGCAGTATAATTTCAAATCAGGGATTGTGATGCCTCCAGCCTTTGCTGCCCAGAATTACTTTTGCTATTCTAGGTCTTATTTGGTTCTGTATGAATTTTAGGATTGTTCTCTCTAGTTCTGTGAGGTGGTTTTGGTATTTTTTTTTATTTTAAAGATAAAAGGAGGGAAACATTAACAGACATACAACATTTTACAACATATCACAAGCACAATACAGACAATACAGAG
>NW_004955406.1:25525299-25527235 GCF_000276665.1 Chinchilla lanigera | reverse complement strand
ACCACAGCGACTCAGTCTGCAATGTCCACAGGGTCTTTGTTCTCGTGTCCTGGCCTCCGGGATTGGGTGGGGCCTACCTGGCTCTGTGTGCGCTTTTCAGCTGGGAATCGTGGTGGTATGAGTCCGGCCCACACTCGGACCCAGGAGCCCTGCCGCTCCCGGAGAACTCGCTGCCTGGGCGCAAGTCGCGGGGGGCTGGTATTGGTATTTTGATTGGGATTGAAAAATCTGTACAACAATTTTGAAAGTATGGTCATTTTCACTATATTGGTTCTGCCTACCAAAGAATAAAGGATATCTCCATTTTTGAGATCTTCTTCAATCTTTTTCAGTATAGTGTAGATTTAAATGTAGAGATCTTTTATTTCCTTTGTCAGATTAAAGACCAAAGACTAAATACTTAGTCTTAAGTATTTCAGTTTTTTGATACTGTTGTGAAAGGTGCAGCTTCCTTAATTTTTCTCTCAATGAGTTTGTATACAATGGAGTACTACTCTGCCATGAAGAAGTATAAACTGGAGACATTTCTGGGTAAATGGATACAACTTGAGACCATACTTTTAAGTGAAATATACTGGACTCAAGTGTTTAAATATTGAATTTTTTATCAGATGTGAGAAACCAGAAGGGTAAATAAGGTCTAAAATATATAACAGATATTGGGAAATGGGAAAGAATGTTCAGGTGAAGAGGGGAACAAGGGAATGGGGAGGGAGAAAGGAAAGAAGGAAAATGAAAAAAAAGAATAGAAGAGAAAAATAGAAACAAAGTTTCTCTACATAAAGAGAAGAAGAGCAGTTTACTGCGGGGATAAGAAGAATTCATATTCACTATGTACAGGTACAAATTCCCTATGATGAATATGATCATTATGTATATATACATTGTACTAATAAAATTAATTTAAAAATTAAATAAAATTATCAATATTTTTGACTGTAAATTGCACATGTGGTCTAAATTAAAAATAACTCAGATCTGGACTTTGATTTTAACTTCTTCCTAAGAAACAGATTTTGTACTTTAAATCCACACGTACTAACTGCTTACTGAAGCAAAAAATCAAGAATCTTCAAAGAAACAAAATTCTGGGCCTCAACAACCTCATAATAACCATATTCAGGACATACTCTAGGAGTATATTATTCATTTTCAAGATAAAACAGAATAAATTTAGACCAACATTGAGATGAACCACAAGTTGTAATGAACAAATAAAATTTAAAGCCATTTATGTAACTAAACTCAATGAGGTAAACAAAATTATAACTGTTGTTATTAAAAGACAGGAAATAAGAGTGCATAAATTTATATATATGTATATACATATACACACACATTTAGGAACTAGATATAAATACTGGAATTGAAAATTGCAATCTCTGAAATAATAATTTCACAGTTTGTGTTAACAATAGAAATAAATTTTCAAACAGATCAATAGATATAGTCCAGTATAGAGATTGTTCTCTTCTTTTTAAGACAACATTTGCATTATCATCAGTTTCCTACTTTGGATAGTTTCTGGAAAAATACGTTGCTAAATTGGTCGCCATGTCTTACAATATGGCGCCTACCACTATGCCGGCACAAATTAAACAAGCCCGTTCTTCCTCTACCCTGTTAAGTGTGCTTTGTTCCAAATGCTGATGTTTAAGCAACCCTAGCATCTCTCAAGCTTCTCTCAAAGCGCATCTTTCACTCCTACTTAGGCAATGATGTTGATGTTAAATGTGACACTGGTGGTTTGTTCTGATTGTGGAATGGCCTTCTTTGATCAAAGTTTCTGTATGTGATTAGAGTGCTGGAGATTATGCTCACCTTGCTCACTAAATTCCTGTCTCATTTACAGGGAAAAATGATGGACTTTAAAACATATGAAGATAGGGGCTGGGGATTTAGCTCAGCGGCAAAAAGCGCCTGCCTGGCAAGCGCA
>NW_004955406.1:25438094-25525199 GCF_000276665.1 Chinchilla lanigera | reverse complement strand
AAAAAAAAAAAAAAAAAAAAAAAAAAAAAAAAACATATGAAGATATACTACACTTGGAGGAGTTATACTTACTTTCTCCTGTGCTGTTATATTTCCTAGTACAAAGATTCATGAGGAAAAGAAATTAAAATTAAAAGCTTATGCATATTAGAATTAGGATAAAAGTGTATTGGTAGCAAGATTTTGATGGTGCAAGTACAGGCCAATGAAGTTCCTCTTTCAAAATCATGCAATATTGTGTTTTGAGATAAAATTGTCACTTACTGGTTTTTGCTTCCTCAGCATGATAGTCTACTCAATTTATTTAATGTTTACATTGAACTGTTGCTTTCAAACTTACCTGAAGCCTTCCATCTTTCTTTGAATTCTTCAGCAATTTGTACTTTGCAATTTTGAATTCAAAATCATGATATATTCTTGTATAGAAATGTTATAGTGTCCAATTAATATGATTGAATAATTATAGTAAAAATATTATTGAATGCAAAAGAGTGGTATCAACACTGGAATTCAAAAGCATCATATATACTTGTATAGAAATGTCACAGCATACAATTAATACTATCGTATAATTGTAATAAAAATATTGAGTGTAAAAGGCTGGGATCAACTCACTAGACTTAGCTCTCTCTCCCCTACAGGGCATGAAAATCGCAAGGAGCAAATTCTTACCCACTAATATATCACCTTTGATTTAGTAATTATAACGTATCTGATTTCCAAGCTACACCAATTTCTAAATTTTTGTTGTTGCTGTTTTCAATTCTTTCTTAATAGAAAAGTCCTAAGTTCATGCTGTGGCTATGTAAGCTCTTTTATTATATATGTACATTGTCACCACTGCTGTGTTTCCTTATTTTACTTTACTTTACTTTTATTTTACTTTCCTTATTTTATTTTACTTCTTTATATTACTTCATAATAATGAAAGATTCTTTTATCCTTCTAATGTTCAATGAAATGTTTACCTTAAAGACCCAGGCTTTCAATTACTACACCTTGAGTACTACAGAATTTAAAAGATTTTTTATTTCTGGTGCTTTAAGGAAAAATTTTCTTGTGATATAACCAAAAGAGCAGCAAAGCCTAAAAGCACTTTTATCTTATTCAATTTTTGCAGAGCTCTATTCTACATGACAGGCTAACTATCTCTTTCCCTTTATTTTTGACCAAATGAAAACAAAGACTAGAAATTGCCCATTTTGGAACAGTAATTTTACATCGCATTTAATTCACAGTAACCCTAATGAATCTTGTTATTGAAATGATAGATGATCAAATTTTTGAGTCAGGGAAGCAATTCAAAAATAATTCTCCTACTTACAACTGCTTCCCTAAATCTCCATTATGATCATTTAGGATTTCTTTTTTTCCCTCCATCCCTTAAGAAATGAGTTTTCTTGCAGAAAATAATAGCATGCTTTATCCTAATAAAAGACATTTGCATATTGGAGGCATGGGCATGATAATGATAGGAATTAAATTAAATATGCACTACCCATGTAAATAGGCAGCATTTCTTCCATATTCTCTTAATGCTATAAACTGAGCATTCACAGAGACTAGATTTTTCACGGTACTAACAAAGTGAGCCTCAGCAGTAGGAAACTGGAAAAACTCTAACAGCAGTGGTGCTTTATACACTGTGAGTACCTTAAGATTAAAAATGTACTTTTATCTCAGCATGAGGCCAGTGTTAATAACTAGTCTTATTCAAGGAAGGCTTTAAGAATTCTATAATTGAAAGTTGCCCAGTTGTGCATGGACTAACCTAACTTTTGAGTAACACAATTCATCTTAGTCAGTGTTGTACTAAATAACGAAGTTTCAGGAAGCAGCAAGGGCCTTTACTTCATGTATTATCAACTCTGACGCTCTGAATGTGCTTCTGCTTTTGCAAATGATGGGGCACGTAAATAGCATTCTGACAGATTCTGATTACAAAATCAGGCAGGCAGAAAAATTCATTTATGGTTAAAAGAACAGCAAATGCTACAATTCTCGATCTTCCACAAAACAGTGATCATTTTACCTACAGCTAAGTTATCCGTTGTCATGGCATATATTTTTACATGTTATTTTTATGATTTTTGATTGATTTTTTTAATCAAGGCAATGTTTTCTTCAGCTATTTCCATTTATGTTTTGTTTTCTGACTTTTGAGATCATGTCTGTTAGACTAATTATACTGGAACACAAAGTTCACTTAAAAATGAGAAATACAACTTTTAGAATTGCACATTCCAGATGAATGATACGCAGACCCCCAACCTTGATCCATGGTGTGTGTATTATGAGAATTTCTTTTGATTTTTGACAAATAATCCAGAGGAAAAAATAATACAACAGCATCTTCTTCTTTGTTTCTCACAGTAAGATTCAGCCTTGCACCTACTTCTCTTCTATTTTTCTGACAAAATATAAATGTTAGACCCTAGAATTATTTAAGCACAACTTGAAAATCTCTATTAAATAGAAGTCAGTAAATATTTGTATTCATGCAATACTTTAAGGTCTCTCCTTCAATTATTTAATATTATGCCGAGGCTATTATTTTCCCAACAAACTTAGATTCATTATATTTTCGTGTTCAGAGTTTATAAATTAATATATTTAACCCTACTGTGATAGGTCAACTCAAAAATATAGGCTATCAACAAACATTGTCGCATGAGTGTTCTTGAGCAAAAAAAAAAAAAATGTTAGTAGCTATTCAAACGTAATGTGCAGGCTGGAGCCTTGGCATGCTTGTTCCCATGACCATCTGTCACCATTATTCTGCCCATCTGCATTTTGACATGCCAAGACGAACTAGAGATGGAAGCCAGCAAAGGTCTGAATGAAAGATCCTAGCCTTCAGGACATATGACCAAACTTACTTACCCTGGAAATATATTTGCACATAGAACAAATCAGTGAAACTCAGTTTTGTCTAAAGAGGATTTTCCTAATACCTGACTCAGAAAGTAAAAATTGTGAGGAATAAGATCTTGCTTTGATTTTTTTCCTACACTGTTTGATGTGGCAAACTATATTTATCACTTCTATTTTCCAGTATTACACTCTAGAGTCTAAGAAATTTTTGTCAGCTCTTAGTTATGAGAAGTTCATATCAGGTACAACTTAGGATAGTATTTATGGGTACCCTTTTTAGCTAGAGGATGATTAGAGTACAGAAAACTGTTATACCAGCTGGAAGTTTATATGAAGAGGTTCAAAGGTCTATGCTGAGACTCTAGTGGGGAAAGTCAAAGAACCTAAGTCTTGGAATGGAACAAAATTAAGAGCCAAGAGATGTCTCATTTCAGAGCAGGGTGATCACAAGTTTAGAATAATACAGAAAATTGTTTTTCAAAATGTATTTAAATGTTTGGTATCTTAAGTGCGTATTGTACAACCTGACATGAGCGCTCAGATCAAGGTAGGTAGTCATTAGTTAAATCAATTCTAACCTTATAAAGTCCCAGAAACAGTGCTGATACAGGCACTACTGCCCAAACTAAACATAACTGGATACAGTGAGGAAAAAAGTAGCTTGACACAATCTATTTAATAGGCTACAACTCTATGCATGTAAAGTAGGAAGATGAAAATCCAGTACTTCTTCATAACCTTCCTACTTGCAAGACAAATTCTTGTATGCTAGACTATACACAAACTTATAAATGGTGGATAAAATATTGACAAGGATTGAAAAGACAACACTCTTTATCTTCTAGAGTTAAAATTATCTTTCCATCAAAACATTTGTTTTTATCTGTAATCTCATCTGAGCAACTGATTTGAAGGTAACAGTATGCAATGGAGTTAAAATGGTGAATTCCTACCGTTTGTATTCTTCACAATTTTCCACCCCTAAGTATATGAAGAAACACTAAGTCTCCTCTTGAATTTAAAACTCATTATCTGAACAAGTTATTCTCAGATTGCAATATAAACCTAAAGACACAAATAAAGACTTTTTCCTCTATTTCTTCCCCTTGAATGTAATATCAAGCTCTAATTTCCATTGTATATTGTACTATAACCAGTGATTTCAATTTGTCATCCCAAAACCTTCATGCATAGAATTGAATCTTACATTCAATTCCCTTTATACTTTTACATGTTTTATCCTGCACATTTAAAAATATTCTGAGAAATATTCTTTAGGAGACTATGAAAGAGATTTAGGGTCCATATAACGTCAAGACAAATTTGGAGGCAAGATAGAACACAAACCGTGAGTCAATACTCATGTACATACACCAAAAACAAGCATTTAAGATACCTACTTATGGCTGAAAATATAAAGCAGATCGAGTGAAGCAATCTGAAATAGCAATTGATTGTGTTTTTCCATCTGTTATGTTGGCATCAACAGATACAGACAATTAATAACTAAATGGACTGAGTGCTTCCTTGTTAAATCTGAGGCCTATCACTAAATTCAGTTTGCAGCATGCTGAAAACAAAGTAAGCAAACAAACAAGCAAAACGCCATCTGCTCTCAGGCGTCTCATTTGGACTATGTCTCAAACAATCTCACTGAGTATATGAACAGTCCTCTAAAAAGACCATAAAATTATTTAACTGACAACTTACAGATACTTGTACCAGTAAAACATGTTAAGTAGGGGAAATTAAGGAATTTGTGTGATACAGATAAATTGTAAGAAAGTTTCCTTGCATAAGTTATGTGAATGAGATTCACAATTCTGTGCCCTGTGCTTCATAGTTTATAGATCTTTCATCTTTTATTTTATTGCTACTTAAAATTCCATCCTAAGAAATATTGGGCCACTATTTTTAGGAAGATAGAGTCTGTGTATGGTTGGGTTTCTCCCACACTGCAGTACATGCTTGCACAACTTTAAAAACACATTATTCTACTTCACTTTCTGAAAAGGTTGAATTTATGTTTATGTTCTATTACAGGCAATGGCTTTGATTTACAAGAAATCTAATGGAGACCCTTTTTCATTTTTTAGAACAGAAAAGATTCTGGTTTAGTGCATACATTTTCAATCTCTCAAAGGTTTCACCAAGGTCAATAATATTACACAAAAATGATATGTATAGCTCTTGAATATTTAAAAAAAAATCTAAATGAACTTCACTATAATCGTCAGGGATGGGGTATATTCATTAAAGGAAAGGTGTACCGTATAGTCAGTGAGATATATTTCTGATTGCTGTTACCTCTTCCATATGCCATTTGCCAAGGCATTTATCCAATATAGCATTTCACATGATTACTAACGAAAAGGAAATACAACTACACATAGGAACTCTCTTTGTATATTAGTATACTCTGAAATTTACGGGTAATGAGCAAATTTTCTAAACCTTGAATACATTCTAGCATGGGTTGTGGAGTGGTTTTCTGTTTGTTTTCTACGTGTTTTGGCTGACTGTCTCAACAAATGTAATTTTTGGAAATTAAGTGTAAATTCAGCAAGTCACAAAGACAGTTTTGTATTTGAGAACACAAAATTAAAATGCCAGTGTAAAATGGTTGATAGCTGAACTTGGGAAAATAAAATATTCTGTTAGCTACATCTAAAATAAATATGTCTAATATTAAAGGGCACAATCACTTGTGAAGTTAGTAGTGAAGATTTCTTTAAAAGTTATTGAAGTCTGTACTAGTGTGCCTCTATCCCAGGAATTTAGATATAAAAAAAATTGTGTTGCTCATGGATGCAATAAATCCGATTATAAGAAATAACTACTATGGAGCACGGTTACACTTAATGTTTATAAATTTAGTTATTGTCGTTTTTTTTTTTTTTCTTCAGTTTTCCAGACCAGACCTTGCACTACTCATTTTCTCTTATTTCTATTTTACCTCCAATTCTTTGGTAAATCCAAAAGCTCTACCAAGAAAACTCAATACCACTCCTATTGCTTCATCACTTCACTGGGGAAGGAATTTCTCTTGCCTGGATTGTTGCCACAGTCTTTGGACTGGTCTTTCCCTGGCCTATTTTCCCTTCAGTCTGTTGTCAATACAGTAGCCAAAACGATACAGTTAAAATTATGTTACATCACATTGTTTTTCTTCTCACCTTCCCCACCCCAGACCTTGGTTAAAACTTCCAAGTAACTCAGAGGAGAAGGTAACAGCTTTAGAGTGATTAAAACATCCCATTAATGTTTTCCTCCTTTTATTTTTAAAATAAATAAATAAATAAATAAAACAGCCCAGTAAGCTCTGGCACCCTCCGAACCTCGCCTATACCCTTATTTGCCATTCACATCTCATCTCTGCTTTGCATCTCTGCCCAGTCCTGGCCACACTGGCCATTTTGCTATTTGTGGAATTCAAAAAGTCAAGCCCTGTCGTGAGAACATTAAACTTGCTCTAACCTTGAATCTTTTTTTTTTTAATTATTATTTTTGTTTTTTTTCTGGTACCGAGAATCGAACTCACAACTTTGCTGTTACCAGGCAGGTGCTGTGCCGCTGAGCTAAATCCCCAGCCCCCTTTTGATTCTTATCATGCTCCCTCACTTTCTGTAGTTCTTAATTAAAATGCTCTCTGAATGGGTTTCTCTAATTACCATATTTCAATGGCATTGCCTAGCCTTCTCGACTCTTTCTACTCTTTCTATTTCACTCTTTTTTTATTGGTCTCCGCTAACACTTCTCATCTAACCAATTATATCTATTTATTTTGTTTATTTTCCATTTCTCTGTGTTTGACAACCCCTTTTGAATATAAACATTCAGGTATTCTCCTAACTGCAATATCTCAGTCCCTAGACTGTGCCTTCTATGTGGTAAAAATTCACAGTCTAAGTATTCTAGAGCTCGTAATTTAGCTTGAAATGAAATAAGGAAAGACTAGTTGGGGATACAATATATTAAAATATGTAGTGAATTGAATTTGGAATACTAAGGATTTATTGACTATAATATTTGTCCAACACGGTTTGGGTATGCATTGTTCCGCTTTCCCATTGTTGTCCCATGGGGATAAAATACATAACATTCGCAACTTCTAAGAGGAAAGGTTGACTTTTGCTCATGGTTTTAGAGGCACCACAGTGCTGACTCCAAAGCAGAAACATCTCTGTGAAAGAGTGTGGGTAGCAAAGCTGCTGCTTTCAGAGTAGCGGGAAGTTATAACACAGGGAAGAGCACCAGTGAAACATTGTTATGGTTGATACATTGTGTCAACTTGAGAAGTTTAGAAGCTTAACTAAGTGACTCAGCAGGGGCAGGACCTTCCTCTTCAGGAAGTGCAAGAGGAGGGCTGGGAGATGGTGTGAGTGCTACACCCACCCAAGGAAGATAACTTGCATACAATATAAGGAAGGAAAAGAAGCTTGTTGCCCCCTTTCACTCTTGTTGTTTTTGCTGTCTTGCACTACTTTGACTGCTTCCGGTAAGCCATGCCACCCTGCCTTGAAGCCAGTGATTATGGACTGAAATCTCCGCAAATTGTGAGCTAAATAAGCCTTTCCTTCTTTAATTTTAGGCACCAAGTATTTTGTCTCAGCAATGAGAGAAAAGTAACCAAGACAGACAAATACACACCAACACAGCCCCAGAAACGCACTTCCTTTAACTGTGCTCCACTTCCTAGTAGCACAGTCAGCTACAAGCAGCAATGGACTAACCCACTGATGAGTACTGCACCCACATGACCCAGTCACCTCTCCAAAAATCTCTTAACACAGTCAAGTTGACAATTAAGATTAACTGGTACAGGATCTGTCAGAGACACAAGTTTATTTTAAAATACAGAAAGAGGTTAATATTCTCTAAATAACTTCCCATGCCTTTTAAATTCTATCTGTGTCTTTTTCCAGAACATTTGTCCACAAAGGACAGATTATCAAAGAAGAAAATGCTTTCACTGTTAAATATGTAACTCTGATCCTTTATGCCTTTTGGGAACTAGATGAAATCAGCCAATATCTTGTTGGTTTTTTTTCTTGCAACTCAACCATGAACTCTGACTGGTCTTTGATGAAATCATCTTTGTTCAGGAGCACCAATTCCCTATTACCTTTAGTGAAATGTAAGAGCCACATGGAAAAGAAAGACAATCACTTGTCAATGTATTCCAGCATTTAAAGACCTGCAAATATATTTCTCAGCAGTATATCTGTAATGCCAGTTTTCAGGTAGCAGTTGCAACTCTTCTTCAGCTCTTCAGAGAACCATCTTCATCAGGGCTTCCATTAGAAATCCTTCATCCCACACATAATTAGAGACAACTTGGTTAAAACAGCCTTCTAATCTTATATACTGGTATCTACACTAAAATTATTACCTTAAGTTTCTTACGATTGTTTCTTCAATTGCTATGTTGTCAATGCAACCATCACTGTCCTCCAGACTTCCTTGGAGAAGGTTTTAGTCCCCAAATTTAAAGTCTAAAACAACCTTAATGACAGTATGTTACACGGGCTATTTTGAATGTCCAGTTCAAAGTGGGACACAGTGATAGCAAGATACAAAGCACTTTTAAGAAGAATACAGTAATTTAAATAATATTTGCACTCAGATTATCTCCCTTTCCCCTAAACAAAACAAAACAAAACAAAACAAACTCTTCAGAGTAGAACATTCACCATCACTCCACTGCTCAGGGTTTTAAACAAGAGATCTCATTTATACCTCAAAATTCTTCAAGATTAACATATCAAAAACAAAACCCATTCATTCTTCAATAATTAGTTGCCTTTCCTGCTTTGCCACATATCCTAATGAGTATAGCTACAAGTCATTTACACCAGGAAACTGGGAGTTGTTACCTGTTCTATTTTCCTCATCACTCTGTCTAACCACTTAATAATGAGCTTGGCCAGGAGGTCCACAAAGACTGCAGACATTGTCCACTAAGACCAAGGTCAAGTTTACCATCATTTCACTTTGCTAAGCAAGCAACAAAGAGTACAAACGTTACACTCAAGTTTAAGGATTCAATTAAATAGACAACTTCCTGATAGTTTTCTTGAATGACTCCCAGACTTGTGCCAGAAGAGTAGTGGTCAATGGATCCTGCTTGATGTGACAAAGTCCACCAGTTAGGGTGGACTTGGACTAATGCAAAGACCAGTGGCAGCATTGAAGGGTTTACCATGTGACCAAATATGTGTTGCCCTCCAATTACATACATCTGCGATATTTTTACTCCCACATTTGGGTTTACTGAGGTTTAAGTTCCACAAATGAATCGATGACTCACCCACCATATCCATGCTGTTAATTTATACCTTTTAAAGAGCTGTGGCAGTAGTGCCTGTTATCCATTTGCACTGCTACCATTTAATGCAGCCTCTAAGCACATCTTGTGCTTCAGTCTCACCCCACTTGAGCCCATCAGCTGCAGTGCATCCAGTTATCTTCTGCAAGGCCCACACGCTCATGTGGCTTGCTGATTAAAAATATTTGTGATCTTTTCTGAAAAAAAAATTCAACCTCCTAACTATGCTTCCAAATAACTTTCATGTCTAAGGACCTTGCTTGTTCCTCTGACATTTTTTCCCATTGTTGTCGTACTCATAACTTCTTTTCAGCCAATTTCCACTAGCGGAGTTTTATGGCTATGTCAGGCTGTCTCACCCCACTTCTCCTTTGTGCATAACTAGAGACTTTAGTTATTCAGTAAGTCTGTATTTAAAGTGTATTTTAATCCCAGCATGGGGCTGGGTGTAGCAGATCTAAAATCAAGCAAGACATTTTCTGAGAATTTACAGTTCGGGAGACATGAAAACACACAGATAAATAGTTATTTTACAGAGCTGGGGATATAGCTCAGTGGCATAAGTGCCTGCCTGGCAAACATAGGGTCCTGAGTTCAATTCCTGGTACCCCCCCAAAAAGAGAAACACTTTGGAAAGCCATGAGAGACCTTGAAATAATTATTTTACAATGTAATAATTTTTAATGAGAGCATTTGCAAATGCTATGGGAGTCTATGGGTCACAGAAACTAAAGGAGAGAGGACTGGCAAACAGTGAAGCCTTCCAGATATTTCGAAGTCTTAAAGAATAATTGGAAGCTAATTTTTAAATGGAGTCCTGATTCCTTCACTCTCACATCTGACAAGAAATCTTGACTTGGTGGAGATGATGGGAACTTCTCCATTCAGAGTGCCACCCACGCTTCTAGGTGGATGGAAGCCTCATTTCATAGTTCAGGGAGGTTAACAAGTGGTCTGTGCCACTGAGAGTATTTCAGCTCAAATTTGGAAAAGCCTCAGAAGATACAATGGGTAAAAACACTTTCTGAGGAATGATCAGTGATATCACAGAATTTTCATGTTGGAGAAATAAAGTCATCAGGTTTTCTCAGCTCAAATAACTGATTTGGCTGCGGTATGGAGAACAATGACGTCTCTTCATATGGAGACCTCCCCGAAACAGTAGCCAATCATCTTGGACATGTTCCAGCCTCGCCCAGAAACATGCCTTGATCATTTTACCACTAACACTTCAAGTGAACAAAAGCAGAGGGTGTGAATCTGCCTGAATGTGATAGGTTTTTTCCAATGCCAGCAAGCCGTCATAAATCGATGAATGGAGACGTGACTGAATGGATGAAGCAAGTACTTATGAGTGTGTGAACTACCATTTATGCACTAATATCTGTTTTATTTCATTCTTCCATAATAGTCCTCATTCTCCCTGAGGTGATGGGTAATGCAAAAAGGAAATCAATAACAGAAAACTGTAAAATTTACTTAAATCTTTTGCTTTATATTCCTTTTTTAGCTGCATCTACTCTTTCAAGAGTCTGTTTAATAATCTCTCCTATATAAAGTTTTTCCTATCATTAACTGACTTGATTATTTTCTCCTTTATGTCAAGGCCATATTTATATTTACTTATATTTTCAGTTATCACAACATTATTTTTCACATATCCAACTAGACTATGGGCACTCAAGGAGTGTGGTTTACGTGGCTATAGACACAATCACATAGCTCCTTTTCAGTAGCCTACAATTGCTAGAATATACTTTGTTCCCAATGAAAACAATTCTGAACATTCTCTACCTGAAATATTGCAAGTACATTTTATTTCTAAATTGTAATCACCTGATCTTCCAACCAGAGTAGAGAACTTCACTGCCTTCTCCACTCATGATCATTAATTAGAACTTCTTCCAAAGAGGTGATTTTGAGGTCCAGTGAAAGTGAGGGTCATGCTTTCTTGAATTTTTAAAAAATTATTTTACTATTATTTTTCCCTCATTTCATGAGTTATAGATTTCTGCGATAGTCAGCGTAGCAGTTCGTAGGACAGCTCCCACCCTGAAGATTCCTCAGAGGTTCTGCTTCCTTTCTAAGTTTCAGCTTTAAAATCTAGGAAACCACAGGCATTAGAACTGCACTTAAATAAATAGAGTTTGAGGTGAGAGCCACAGGGACAGTCTGAGAAGTAAATTGCATGACATTATGACCTTTTTTTGCTTTTCTAAGAATTGACATATGAAAAACTAATTATCACCCTCATATCCACTCTTTTCTGTATGCAATCACTCCTTCAAATGAATTAAGCCTGAATGTGGATATTGGGTACTTGAACACAGATACCTAATAGAGATAGACAGATAGATAGATAGACAATCAATACCATCGTTAATTTCCTACCACTTTGTATGTAACTCTGTATTGCTTGTATCGTTCTTATGCTATTTTTTAAATGGATGTCTGTTTGTTAATATGTTTTCTTTCTTTTACTTTAAAAATAAATCTAAAAAAATAAATTAAAAAAATTTTTTAAAAACTAGCCCAAAACATTGCCACTAATGAAACCACTTGAAGCACACAACTACTTGAAACAATCAAAAACATTGATTCTCAGAACGGGAAGCAACAAATATAACCCTTTAAAGATATAGCTTTCCTAATCCGAATTTAATTTGGCTTTGCAGTAATAACCTTTGAGAGTGACACTCTATTTGTGTGCATAAGCTTGTGCATGAACTCAAGCGGCAAATGCACACGTATAACTAAGTGAACCTTCTGCTGCTTTCCGAAGATAGGAGTCAGGGAGAGGAAACAGACGTGGGAAGTGCCGAGGGCAAGCGCTAAGCACGGAAGCCTAGAAATCTAGCTGCATCCTTGCTAGAAAAACCAGCATAATTTTCTTCAATTCATTAAGCATTATTGGAAATTATCTTTTTACATCAGAGGAACATTTGCTTCATGATCTATTGAACAATCTCTATGAGATATTTAGCTTATTAAGTTTTCTCAATTCCTATGAAATTAATTCCCATTTTAAGCAGCAAAATATTCAGATGTTTTTCTGTGGATGTTTTTCAATATCCAAAAAATGCCACTTTATTGTCCAGCAAACACATACTAATTTTCACTACTGCATATTACGAAGGAAATTGTGGCACAGCAGGAAAAATGTTCTTGTTGTTTGCAAAACATTTTTATAACAATCATTTTGTGTGTGATTTTGGGTACATTCCATTTTCTTCTGGACTCTTTATTTATTAGTACATGTTCACAGTACATAATGATAACTCTGTGGGGACTCAGCACACGGACACGCTGCATCTTAATTCTCTTCATCTTCTCATTTTAATCCCCCTCCTCATCCTCCCTCCAACTCTTGGTCCTCTTCCCATTTTCAAAGGCTGAATTGTCATCATTTTTACCTCTAATTCTCTTTTCCACCCCTTTTCCCCCTCCCTGCTTATCTTGTTCCCCATCCACTTGAAAAAGATTTTCTTATTTCCTATTCATCTGTCATCTATTTTCCCTCTCTCTCTCTCTCTCTCTCTCTCTCTCTCTCTCTCTCTCTCTCTCTCTCTCTCTCTTTTTTAAGTTAAGGTTATTGCCATTTCTTGTTCCAATAATTAAAAATTAATCTACATATTGCATAACTGTATAGTATTCATAATTAGAGCAAAAAACATATTCTTCATGACTCATTGCTTCATCATTATGATGTTTAAATTGTCATTTGTAATGAAGTAGAATTTTCATGGCAATCAAATATACATATTGCCTACAATTATATTAGCAAACAAGCAAGTTGTCTAAATATTCTATACACCTGAAGAAATTAAAAATCAATTATCCAACAATCACCAAAGAATAATCCTTCCACGATCAGTCACTAAGAAATATAGGGGTATCTTACACTATGTTTATTTGGATATGATGCCAGTAGATGTTATTGGAAACCTTACAGTGTTATTTGCTTGCCATTATGATTTCCGTTTTTACTGTTTTTTTTTCTATGCTGGTGGCACATTATAGAATTTGTAATCCATTTCCTTTGTTTCTATATTTAACCAGACTTCTTTTTTAAAAAAATCTAGAGCCGTCTTCTTGAAATATAGGGTATAGAAGATCAGCATCTTCTGGAAGCTTCTTAGTGGTACAGACTCTCAGGCCACTTGATCAGAGTCTATACTTTAACAAGGTCCTGGCAATCTGTATACATACTGAATGCCATTCCAGCACATAACTCCCTTAGCTCCAGCCCATAACTATGTGTATATTTTTGAACTTTGTAGTGTGAACATTCAATAGTGAACCTGAGAACTTTAGCAAGTGAATTTGTCAATTGCAAGAAAAATATTATATCACATTGATTGTGTTAAAACATTTTGTTGATGTTACCAAACTTACAGTCATTAATTTTTAATATATAAGCAAGAAAAAACACTTTTTAAAACAATGGGGGCATCATCTTATTCCAAATGACATTCATAATATGTTGGAGTATCTTCATTCAAAAAACAGTACCAGGCACTGTCTACGGTAAAAGACTTGCAAAACAAAAGTCTCTAAGGTGTAGTCACTGCCTTAATATAGACTGTGTTCTGGGAGAGGATATGGACCAATTACAGGTATTCATAGTGCATAGAATGTATAATCACAACCAGTTAGAGTGTACATAGTGGGAATCATTCCAGTCTAGCAATCATTTCTCCAATATTTCCCTCTGTGTAAGGGAGAATTTTGATTTTTATGAGAAGATTATAAGGACAAAAACAATAGAAAGTAGGTTGTTGTTATTATAATTGTTACTTGTCTTCTAACAGCTTGCAAAGAATAAAAATAACAGGTTGTGAAGGGGGTAGATAAGATTCTCCCAGTGCAATAGACTGAAAAGAAAGTAGACAGAGGCAAAGAGTGTCTTAAACTTTGTTTCAACCTCCAAGTGGGAAACAATGAAGAGATGTATGTGGTGTGCAATCCTAGGAAGACAGAGGTTAACAGTCCAGGTAGGGGTGTAACAGAGGAGTGGTCCACATGACAAATGCAGAATGACTGTAATGTTCCACAGCTGGCAGCAGAGGGGACACTAGACAAGGTCAGCAACGACCTTCAGATTGGGGAGGAGAGGAGATAAGCACCCAGGATGCCCAGATCTGAGAGGAACCAGTCAAGGTTGAAAAGCGTTGACTCTAGAGTGAAGAAGGTACAGGGATCCATTTCATGGCATGTTACATCATGTGAACTTTCAACATTTTTAACACATTTACACTGAAATTCTTTGATTTTATTGTTTGTGCAGTGCTATGCTCTTTATTCATATGTTCAGTATTTTTATTCTTTTTAATTTACTAAAGATTTTGGAGTCTATATTACTTCTGTGAATGCCATACCTTCATTTTTTAATTTATTTTTTGCCTTTACTTGTTTTTATTTTGTTTTTGTAGCTAACCAGGCTTAGTTGCAATGAAAAAAAAAAAAAAAACCCCACTAAAAACAAAGTGAGAGCTCTATGTATAGAACAAGTTCTGTTGACTGATAGATTTCACTCCGGGGCTGCTGAGTGCTTTCCATAAAAATACCGGTAGCTCTATCCTAGTCCCAGATGTTTTGGCTCAATTGATTTAAGATGAGACAAAAGCTTTAGGCTATTTAACATCTTCAGGAGATTCTAATATGCAGGCTAGATGGAAAAACAATTGCTATAAGGTGATCTTAGAAGGAGCCTCAGTATTATCCTGATATGATTATTTTATTCACTGGTAGAGTCTGAATATCTTCCAGGACAGTGGAGATAAGTAAGGCAGAGGATAAAGATATAATAAAATAAAGTGTCTACATGCAGGAAAGGGGGCTGGGAAGAAATATGCTGGAGTAGAAGGGCTCTTGTCTTTATGTGAGTAAACTCTTATTAAATCCTCTAGGGGCTGGGGATTTAGCTCAGCGGCAAAGCGCCTGCCTGGCAAGCGCAAGGTCGTGAGTTCGGTTCCCGGTACCGGAGAAAAACCAAAACAAACAAACAAAAAAAATAAATCCTCTGATTTTCACAGCAAGTCCCCTACCACCCCTTCAAATATGTCTAGCCATCCTGGTTATTTTACTTCACAGAAAGCAAGTCTTCTCCCAGTGGGTAAGGCAAAATCATTTGGGTGGAGAGAGCTGGGAAGGGTGTTGGAGAAGTTTAATAACATCCCGTAAGTCCCAGTTTCAATCCCAGCTTGCATCTCTGTGATCATTAACTGATAGGTCAACTAGACTTGGGTGTGTCTGTGTACCATTGACATGCAAGCCAGCAGACTGAGGGGAGAAGATTCACCCCACGTATTGATACCAGGAGTGGTCCTAGAGAGACAGAATGGGAAGAATAAATTTCTTTAATCTGTTTAGTGGTTCCTGGTGTCCGCTTTCTAGTTTGATGAGAACTAAAGTTACCATGACCTCTCCTTTTGACAATACAGAGAGGACTGATGGTCCACATTGTGAACTGTTTAAAGCAATGCACAGCATAAATCCATCTGATTACCCTAATTCACCACTTGTGAGATACAAGAAATCTAGTGATTATTTACAATACTTTTGAATATTTTTGGAAGAGTATGAAATATAATGTTCCCAGCATCACTGGGAAAACTGGGAAAGGAAAATCATGAGCTCTGTCCATACACAAACAACCTAAAGACTTGTAAGTGTGAAAAGAAACTAATAAAGGAAAATAAGGAGCTCAAGGGTTCCAATTCCATGCTCCAGATGCACATAAAGAATCTAAAGCTTTCTAAGTGTTTCCTGAAAGAGAATCTTTGCTCCTTTCACTGTAAGGTTGAAGCTGCTGAGCAGCAAACAGAAGCCTTCATAATTTGATTGGATGAATTACAGAACGGGCTTAAGGATCAGTCTTTAGGTTATGGGATGTGAGAGTGGGGCACTGCTCAGAAGAACGGGCTCCCAGAAACTGCTCTCGTTGTTGGTCACTCAATGTCTTTGTCATTCTTTTGTCTCAGTGTGTCTTTGCCTTCTTATTTTTTTTATTTTGAATATTTATAAGAAAAATACTACAAAATAATAAATTAATCATAAATCTTATTTTATGTTGGTTCTAAATTCAACCAAAAAGGATTAATGAAAGTGTGAACCTAGAAGCCCCATGATAATCTCAAATAACTAAGAAGATGGCAAGTATCCTTGAGTAACCTTATTCATAGCTAACCAATGTTTAAACAGAGGAAAAAAATTAAGAAGCTATAGTTCCAATGGTTTTATCACATGTCCTTATTCTACTATACCTTGGGCTACTGGGTTTCCCAGACTACCCATTACTACACTACTTTATTAATCTCTATTACATATATCCTTTCTCATGCTTGCCCTAACCCCTTCCCAGACTACGCATGCCTCAGTTTGGTTTGGAATGGCTGACATAAAATGTGAAACCTAAGAGATGGTCAGTTAGGGGCTGGGGATTTAGCTCAGTGGCACAGAGCCTGCCTGGCAAGCGCAAGGTCATGAGTTCAATCCCCAGTACTGGAAAAAAAAAAAAAACAGCAAAAAAAAAAGAGATGGTCAGTTAATTTTTGATGGATAAAAGGAGGGAAGAAGAAGAGAATGAGGAAGGAAAGGCAGTAGCTGCTCGTTGTACCTTGTTTGAGAGCTAAAACCATCTGAAGAATGAGACTGTATGTTTGCCTCAACACATAGTTATTGGGACCTGATACGTGCTGTTCACTATGCCAAGCCCTTCATGCATTTTCTCTATTAAATTGCTTGATAATTCTAATCAATAGGAATTACTCTCTTCCAATCTGAGTTAAGAAAACTAAGGTTCTGGATGAACTACGTTGTCCAGCCTCACAAAATTAACTATAATGGATTGGTTTCATTGGTTTCCAAGCCTCTGTGCGTAGGAGAGTGTATCTCATCTCACGAGTCAGAAATGAAGCTTCCCACTCCTGGAGTTGGGAAGGGGCACCTAGCACGTGGAGGATGTTCAAAGCACGGAAGTCACCTTGTGGAAATTAGAATTACCATTACCCACAGGTCCATTTATGCATCAGTTCATTTTGAATGACCTTGGCATATTGACCATATTGAATGTGGCATATTGAATACTTCAATATCGTGGTCTGGCAGAAACAAACTGTTCTAACCCAAAATCTTTCTACTACAATTTCAACCTATTTCTTCTTTTTTTATTCTTAGGACAGAATGGAAATACCCAGCAATCCTTCTTAAACATGAGTCACAGTTTCCAATAATTGTAATGCATAGATTCTCTTACACATTAGCAAAAAACCTCACTATATTCAGCAATGCCAGCTTCTTACTACTTGCGTATTCATTCTTATTGGATTTATACAATATCTTTTCCCTGAAGAACCCAAGGTTCTATTTGAGAACTTCTAAGCCTCCAACATTATTTCAAAATAATGAACCTGATTCTGCCTCCTACAGAGAGTAGAATGTCTTAATTTAACCAGAAGAGAGTCACTAACCCTAAACACGCCAAGCCCAATCTAAGAATGTGAAATGCCCAAATGTCCATCACCACAGGGCTCAGGAGTGGGAGTAGGAGGAGAACTGGGAGCACAGAGAAGGAGACTTGCCACTAAAGGCACCCATGCAAAAGCAAAGCCTCACTGGTTCTTTCCCAGGCACCTCATCTGTGCAGTGTGGGGGTGTATAAAAGGGGAGCGGGGAACAGAGAATGCTTCAGGGAGGGAGATGGCAAAAACAAAGAGCAATTCCCTCAGTAAGGCAAGTAATGGGTAAAAGAGGTAAAAGTGAGTGAAATCAGTCTTTTGAAGATCATCCAAGAAGCAGTGATTAAGACAGATCCTGCCCTTGAAGTATGCCTTGTCACCTCCTTTGATTTATGTAGTCATCAAAGGCCAATGGGAGAAACTATAGAGTGACTCTCCAGAGCATATTTCTTGACACAGGCCTTATGCCACATATACTGAGGTTTGAACGTATAACTAAATCATATACATAGCCTAAAATTTCCTAATTTAAGGGAAATTCACACTTGTGAAGAATTTCATTGTTAGTGCATGTATGTCTTGGGCCACCTAGCATGAATTTTCTTGGCATTTTTTTTTTCAGTTCTTCAGAGCATTGACATCTGTCTCATGAGATTCGTATGCTTGGAGCAGGCAGCAATTTTATCAGATTCAAGATATGAAATGCTTTTTCCTACCCATGTTGCAGCTCACCACTCGTCCCTGAAGCGGCTCCACTGAGGAGAGGAATAACCCCATCAAACTGCTCATAATAACTGATACGATTAGAAACCAAACACGAAGAGCTGAGCTGATATAACTCCCTAACAGGAAACTTTTGTTTAATGATCTCAGGAAGAGTACTAACAAGGTAGGAAGAAACACTTTAAACCCACTTGAAGAGACTCTATGAGAAAGCAATCTGAGAGAAACACTTGAGCAATAAAAGCCATGGAAGTTCCACCTAGAAAGAGTGGATTTTGTCTTAAAATAGCAAAGCTTTTATTTTACAAAATATTATTTCTCAGAATCACTGGAAAAACAGATGATTTTTTTCCTGTTCCTAACAGCACCTAACCTCTCCCACAAATACATGCTAAAATAATATTTATAGAATTTCAGTTTTGTCACTGGGGATATAACTCAGTGGCACAGCGCCTGCCTGGCAAGCATAAGGTCCTGAATTCTAATTCTGATACAAAAAAAAAAAAACCAAAGTATTAGAATTTCTGTTTGACAGAACACCAAAAATTAACCTTTCTCAGAACATCAGAATATTTATGACTTGGAAAATGAATGTAATATTTCATTATATATATATAAAATGAAGTCATAAAGACCTGGTTTTGCTTTAAGCCTTTCTGTGTAGTTGTTAGATGACTTTAGTAAGCTACCCAAATTCTTTAAGCTTTAGTTCTACTACTGTATTAGGAAAATGGGACTTGTAATAGTTACTGCCTTGTAAAATGTTTTTGATGATTAAATAAGACAATGTGTATACAGGGGTCGATATAATGAATGAATTCCTAGTAAGCACCCAGAGAAATTTGGCTTTTAAAGGCATCATTATTATCATATTGCTATAATTAGATTTTTCTCTTTCAACCAATAAAGCCAAGAAAAATAAAAACTGTGATCTCTTATTACCATGCCAAACCCTGGGCTCAACCTTCTTCCGTTTTTAAGTACTTTATTTGTCTTGGAACCTCTAAGATTTTTCATGATAATTACTATTGATTTCCATTCATTTATTCTCTGACTCGGATATAAGCACCAAGCAGACAGGGGGATATTGCCCATCCCTGCACAGGCAGCACCAGCCAGGAACATGCAGACACCAACAAAAGTAGGATGAAAGAGTGGAACAGACTTGGCACATAACTCACGCTACATAAACCTGTAAGTTGATAGAAAAGATTACAAACAGCTACATGGGTCCAAAGAGTATTTGGAAACAACTGTGTGCATTTCGGTGGCCGTTCTGTATGAGCCGTTTCCTGTTCAGCAGGGAACACTGTGAGTGGCAGCTGCTTTATTACTGATGGAAACTGGTTAATGAATTATGACTGCTTAGCATAACAGAGAGGTGAGTAAATTTGAAGAGGGCCAGGTTGATCAGCAGAGTGATTTAAATGTTAGAAAATAGGATTTAGGATGAGAGGCTAAGGGAATTGGGCTCATTTCGCCTGGAGAAGAGTATAGGAGGATGTTGTACAGCAGGCGAAGGCCAGCTGTTCTCCATTTTTAAAGACTAATCCATGTAATGAAATGCAGGAGGTGATGTGTTAAAATAAATTCACCAAGGGACTAAGGCTTTTTTAAGCATACATTTGTATTATGACTTTAGCAAATGTGTAAATTCAAATTATACTGAAGAATTATAGTCGAAAAAACTACAGTGGAAGTAGCTATTAATTAGTATTTGAAACTATAGATGTAGATTTAAATTAAATATAATATCAGTCAAAATATACATAGAAATCCACATGCTGTAATTGTATGGGTAACCTTCACTCAAAAAGTTTATTGTGGACTCATTATTTCCAAAGTAATCATTTAAATTCTGTATATTTTGATTCCGACAGGATCTGCTACATGCTTTTTTCCAAGAGATGAACTAACCTAGAACTCTATGCATAAAAGAAATTGTTAATACTACAAATATCTAAATATCTAAATTGCTAATACTATGAAGTTTGATGTAATTTTAATTCAGTAATAAAAGTGCTAGGATTTGATGATTTGGAATAACAATCTTAACTTTCATAGTTTAAACTTTCATCTCACTTTATAAAATGTATAAAACATCTGAGTTGCATCACATTATGAATGCATTAAAACAAATTGCAACTTCGGAGTGTATCGTTTTATGAGTCTCTTAGTAAAGAATTATTTTACAACTTAAAAATCATCTTTATATGGAAGCCTCTGAGGCTATAGACTTAACGAATATTTTAGAGTCAAACATACCTGTACAGATATATATTTTGTAATTTCACTCAAAGGATGAATGTTTGCCTTAATAATTTTCTACCCAGGACTTTCTTTTCTCAATGATGGTTTAGAAATTTCCTGTGAAAGAAAGGCACCATTTGTTAGATCTTGTCTCAAAATAGTTATTCCCAAATTCTTTCTACTTATTCAGAATAAACACCACACACAATAGTCACTGTCAGCACCATTACTTACTTCATAAGCACTATTTTCTACATGAGAAATATTTCCTAAAACAACACTACTATTGAGTAGTATTATTGGTACTTTGTTCTATAATGGACCCTAGAACATATGCCTACCATTTTCAGAGGTGTTTATGAGAATGACTATCTGTAAGAGTAATAGAAGTAGGGAAAGATATAAATAATGCATTGGGAAAACCTGGGATGGAAATTTTAAACAAAATAATTACAAAGCTCTTATAGCCAGTGGCTAAGTCTGTGAGGTTTGGATTTGGATGGTTTAAATTCAAATGCTGACTGCCAAATGCTTGCCATCAATAAAGTACCTTCCCTTCTCCCCTCCTCAGAATAAATTTGATAAGATACTCACTTCCTAAGGCCATGTAAGGATGGAATAAAATTTTTAATGTTAAATACTTAACACAGTTTATGTATACACTTGATCCTCAATAATTGTTGATGGAGATGTTAAATTATACATTTCACACAGATGTAGAAAGCTTAGGTCTCATCTTTACATAGGAAAACAATGAAATTCTGAGTCTTAAATGAGAATGTAGGCAAGGAGATCACCACGAGTTTGAGGCCAGCCTGGGCTACATATTTAGTTCAAGGCCAACCTGGGCTTCAAAGTGAGACCCTGTCTCAAAAAAACAAAAATAAATAAATAAGCATGTGAAATGTGCCTCTGCTGTATTCTTTTATAATTTCTTTCTGTCATGATCATTCTTTCATTCCAGCTTTGCTGTTGAAGTGGAAGGTAGTAAAATGGTTGCAGGATGCTGATTTTTTCTTACAAATGTTTCAATCTGGTATGTTAATTCTCTTGTGACAGGCTGTTGTTTAATAATACATTTTCAGCAACGCATATCTTTAAATTAAGTTGTTTGCATTTCAAATGCAATGTGGTAAAAGGCAAGTATACTGCCTTTATTCCACAGGCAGAATTCACATCTTCAGATTTATTGAAAGAATGTTAGTTTTCCTCTTCATCGCCGCCTACATAGTCCTAAGAGATACATGAGCACCATCTTTTGGCCAGAATGAGTCAAGAATCTAAATTATTTTCATAGATTATCCCTCAATCATTGCATTGTATGTAGTCCTTCTGAAACTGAGTCAGTTACATTGTCAATTTTTTTAAAGTGCCATTACCCGTGAAAGATTGAACTAAGCAATTTATATATTTTCCCCACAATAGTTCTAAAAATAAATTGTAGAGTTATGTTTAATAATATGTCTTTTGGATCCACAGTCCACCTACCCTTCTACTTACTAATGTGCATGTATCCAAGCCCTCCACTCATATACAAAGACAGACCTCCTGAGAACCCTGTGCAGTAAACCTTATTAAAACACATCCCAAGGCCCCTCCATAGCTTGCTACCTACTGATGTGCCTCCGCCCAGGACCACCGCGCTGGGCTCCAGCCTCTGCCTTTCTCCCTGGTGCAGGCCGTGTTTATCTTGCTGTGGGGCCCTTTCTCTACTGTGACACTATAGGGTGGGGAGAGGCAACACTGCTACCATAATCCTATTAAACACTTTAAGAATAAATGTACACTAAAATCCTGAATTTATATTTATTCAACTTACAAGAAGCCTGAGTTGTATAAATTTATTATGATCACTGCTTACTGAAGATAAAAACCCTATTATATTGTTTACTTCTTTGTTTTTTTACTTTGTAGATGAGTACTTTATTAAGGTAATTGTTTTTTTAAGAAATAAAAGAAGGAAAACATATTAACAAACAGACATCCTTTTACAAAATAGCATAAGAACAATACAAACAAAACAGAGCCTATTATATTCTTTACATCAAATATATTGAAAATGACTTATTCACTTATGTGCTAAGTTTTATTGGGAAGGCCAGGTGTATCAAACCCTAACTGTAACTCTTTCATTTTGCTTCACTATCACATGAAGAAAAAGTGTTTGAAAATTTATTGGAGAAATTACATACACTTCAGTTTCTTTTTCCTAGGAGTTTATATTTACAGTAGTATCATGACTTATTAATTGAATAGTAAAATATGAATACATAAATTCATAACAGCACCACAGGACATACTCATAAATACATTAGCATTTGAATGTAAGGTATCTCAAAGGATCATCGTAAGAACCTTCGGGGTCAAATTCATGCTGAGAAGGAACTTTGTATGCAGCACATTTATGGACAGCCCACTGGATACCAAAATTGGAGTAAACAGAGGGAGCAGGATGAGACAGAGGAAGAGACTCAACTTTGATATAGTTCAACAAAACTGTAAAGAAGTATTCGCAGGAATTCTAGAGATGCCCCCAATTTAAGCAAGAGACCTGGGCCTTTGTGTTGCCCCAAAGAGCAAGCCCTGGACCTGAGCTGCCCCCAGGCAGAGACACAACTTGTGCAAATCAGGTCATCTTCAAGGGTTGGATTGTCAGCACCACTGAGCAGTCAATAATGTCGGCATCCGCTTAGCGAAGGTTTCTAACCTGAAGGGGCAGCCTGGGAGGTGTGCTTCCATATGTGCTGAAATGCTATTATTGGATAAGGAATTATTTCTCTTTATTCATATTTCTAGTCATAATTTGAACCTTTCCTGTTAATTAACATATGCAGTCCTTACTTTAAACCCAAATATTGAATGCAGAATTTCTTAGAGTGAACTCTATGAATCTTAGACTTACAGACCCTTGGCTTGTCTTGACTGACCAATTATGGTGCCTTGAAGATAAAAATCAGTACATTTTTAATAAAAGTATAAATTATAAATTCTCCTGGTACTGTTTTCAATGCCATGCTTATAGCATTATTTTTCCCAACTTATATGCCAAGGGACTCAAGCCCATTGTGACAAAGAAACTGGAGAATCACAGAATATTTTTTAATTGCCAAGAAAATAGCAATAGCAAGTAACATGCAAAGTACTCCCTCAAGATCATGCATGATTTTAGCATTTGATCACAATGTATTCCTTTTGATGATGCAGTATCTTTGCAGGGCAGGATTTTCTGTGGTTTCTGGGTAAAATCCCATGGCCATGGAAAAATCAAAGTAGAATGAAAAATGAGGGGGACAAAGGCTAATCCACTGCTGAAGTCTGAAAGTTACAACACCCAATGGAGCCACACAACCTACTAATGTGTACTTGTCATTATTTAAGAGAGAAATATAAAGTATTATTTTTCTCTCGATATAAGTACATTAATTTTTTAAAGGGCTACCAAATTGTTAGTGCATAAATGTATATTAATACATTGGGGGCGCTATGAAAAATTACTGACTCACTAAAGATTCTGTGAACTAAGAAAGTTTGGAGGCCTCTGTTTTCACATTTGATCACTGTTCAGAGGAGAATGTTCCAAGGAGAAGAAGCTGCATGTTCAGTAGCCCTACAGAAAAGGATTATCTTGTATATTTAGAATCCCATATATGTGTGTGTGTGCACACGTGCGCACACGTGCACATGCACATGTAGCACAAGAAAACAGTACTGGACGAACAGTACTACTGACTGACTAGAACTGCTCAGTACTAGTATCCGGATTAGCACAAGATGTAGCAGAAGTACAGTAAGTCAGCTTTGAAGCCTGTTACAGCACAGCCTGCTGAGTTAGTATTTTACCCTGAAGACAACAGCAAGGACTTTAGTACAGTAAAGCACATGACTACCATCTTGTTCTAAGAAGAATCCTGGAAGCTACTACCAATAACATTATGGTACTTTATAAATATTTAAGAAAATATTATGTTATAAAAGAGATGCAGCGAGGAGCTCAACCAAAATAAGGGGTTTTTATTATTAAGTTTATTGGTACAATTTAGATATACATAATAATCACATTCATCATAGGGAATTTGTACCTGTGCATGGTATATCCTGTTTCTTCTTTTTTCCTGTTCCTTTCCCCTTTCTTCAGCCCCTCTTCCCTTCCTTATTTACAAAGCTTTGTCTCCATTGTTCCTGCTTTTTTCATTTTTTCTTTTCCCTTCCTTCCTTCCTCTCCCTGTTTCCCATTTCCTTTTGAACAATTTCTTCCTATTTCACAATATCTATTATACTTCTTGGTTCTTATTTACACTTTCAGTTGCTCACATCAGAGAGATGATGGAATATGTACATGTTCACCTGATTTATTTCACTTAAGAGTATGGCCTCAAAGTTCATCTATTTAGCTATAAATATCTCAAATGTATCCTTCTTTATGGCTGAATAGTACTCCATTGTATAAAAAAATCATTTTCATCCACTTGTCAGTTGATGGACATTTGGGCTGTTTCCAAGATTTAGCTATTACAAATTGTGATGTTCTAAACATGGGTGTGCACATATTGCTGTAGGATAATGCTTTTAATTATTTTGGGAAGATACCAAGAAGGGAAATAGCTAGGTCAAACAGAACCTCTAGACCTAATTATTCGAGGAATATCCACACTGATTTCCACAGTGGTTGCATCAGTCTACATTCCCACCAACAGTGGGGAATTGTTCCTTTTTCTCCAAACCCCACCAGCATTTATTGGTTGATTTCTTGATGATAGCCATGCTTTCTGGAGTCGGATGGAATCTCAATGTTGTTTTAATTTGTATCTCTCAAATGACCAGTGATGTTTAACATTTTTTTTGGTATATTTATTTGCCATTTCTACTTCTTCACCCGAGAAGTGTCTATTCATTTCAGATGCCCAGTTTTGGATTGGCTCTTTAAATTTGGGGGGTATGATTTTATTTTGCATTCTTCATATATTATAGACTGTAGTCCTTTCTCTGAGGAATAGCTGACAAAAATATTTTTCCCATTCTGTGGGCTGTCTCTTCACTGTCAGTGGTTTCTCTTGCTGTGCAAAAGCTTTTTAATAAGATGAAATTCCAGTTATTGATTCTTTGTAGTATTTCCCACGCAGTTGTGATTTCAGCTACACCTACGTCTTCAAGGCATGAGATATCAATTAAGCACTAACACAATTGTAATGCAGGCCCTTAATACCCAACTGTCACAAATAGACAGAGCAGTCAGACCAAAATCAACAAAGGAATATAAGAACTGAAACAAATCTGTGAACAAATGGACTTTGTAGATGTCTACAGAGCGTTCCACCCCATGACATCAGAACACACATGCTTCTCAGTGGCCCATGGGATGTTCCACCTTGAAAGTACCTAGGATTGGAAGACAGAAGGCACAGAGGCAAAAATCTCTGGGATTAGTTGAGCTGCAAAGGTCTAAAGTAATGAAAATGTACAAGGCTTCAATGATCATCAGAACAGGCACTCAGCTTCTGCTCTAGTTCCTCAAGGGCGACTGAAGTCCCAAATAAGTGCTGAATCTCCAATGATTTCATCAGGTAGAAAGAACTGAGCATGATAGCATCTCTCTCTCTCTCTCTCATACACACACACACAAACATGAGCAAACCCCTTATTTTCAGGGAAATGGAATAGCTGGTCAGCCTAACCACACAATCACATCTACCTGCAAGAAAGCCTAGAACAGGTAACCTGTTTTAGACTGATGAATCGGGAATCTTGATAAAGACACATAACCTGTCACCAGAGGAAGGAAACAAGTGCATATACAATTAACACAAAGAAACACCGTAGACAAGAGCAAGCAGCTAGCAATATTTTCTGCAGTTGCCAGTGATGAAATACTTGGACACACCAACACCTGAGAGCTGACGTGAGAAAGAAAATTTCATTCATGAGACTGAAAAATAGCTACTTTACTAAAGAAGAAGAGAACTGAAAGAAATTTCAAGAGAACATTTTCCACAAAGATAAAAACATACCTGTTCTGTTTTAGTTAAAAAGTTAATAAGCCGTGGAGTTGGAGTATGTATCCAAGCAAGAAAAGGGAACCAAAACTTGGACAAAAATCACAGAGAAAGAGGATAAAAGCAAATGAAAACAAACCTCATTTGCACAGAAACATTGCTACCAACAACCCACCAGCCTCGAGAACAGGAGCACTTCATAGAGCGTCAATATTAGTGTCTTTCATGTACTGTGGGAGCACATATCCCTCATTCTGGAAACGTTAATTTCTTTAACAGAGTATTTCTAATATGTTAGATGCTCTGTCATGGCTTTATCTTTCTACCTGGACACCTCACCAAATACTTTATCCATACCTGTGGTAGGTGCTACCCACTGTCAACATCTGTTCAATGAATAAAGGTCAAAGGCTATGATCGTAAGATCCTCAGCATGATGCAAAAGGCCAGACACTATGGTTTTTATTGAAAGGAAGCCTGACTTCAGTGTGAAAAAAAAGAAAAACAAGATCTCTTTCTTTGTTATTTCTTCCTTTTTCTACAAAACCTATTTTCCCAGCTTTTGCACACAAATACTTCACCACACTGGTGGTCAAATTATAAGGAATTTAAGTGCAGAACACACACTTTTGTTTTCTTGTTATCTGCCAACTTCCCAATGCCTCCCTCTCCTACCCAGCCTGGACTTCAGGGCCCATCACATTCAAGCACAATCATTGTCGGTATCCTTATCATCTCTGTTCCTCTCCTGACCAATGAGGAGCACAGCATCTGAGCACTAAGGACTCACATTAAACTCCTTGTCCACTCTCTCCTGTGCTTCTCAAAAAACTACTGTTTTCTCAAAGTTCAGACCACTTCCTTCAGTCACCTGCACTTTTATCTCAGCAGGTGACCTTACCCTCTACCACCCAGATCAAAGACAGCCATCAGAACAGTGCTACTGAACCCCGCAGAGCTACATGTGTGCATTCAGCTCTGTCTTCCTTGCCTTTCTTTCTTGTGATATTACCTGCTGCTCTCTCTTCATTCATTTTTTTTTCTTTTCTTTTTTCTTCTTTCTTTATCTTTTTTTCTTTTCTTTGGAACTTTCTACATTTAATCAGACCAAAAAAAAAAAAAAAAAAACCTTTGTACATATTTTTTAAATCCTTTCTCTATTCTGTTTTTTTTCTACTCTCTCTTTAAAATCACATACCTTGAGTGAGTTCTTTATGCTTGCTACCTCTGTTTGTGTGCTTCTTAGTAATTGTGCAACTTACTACACTCTGGTTTCCACACCATCATTCTACTGAAATGATTTCCAGGAACATGACTGGTGACCACTTTTTGCTACCCCCAGTGAACCTGTTTCAGTCCCTTTTTGTTTGAACTATGAGTCAAGGCATGGTAAGGTTTCAAAATCAGAGTATCTGAGTTCAAATTATGACTCCACCACCTGCTAATTGTGTGACTCTGGTAAAATTTACTGATCTTTTATTATTCCTCAATGGGAAACTGGACAACTTCAGTTGCAGCATAATTTAAAAGAACGACATGCCCTGAGCTCGGAAACCCAGTACTCTGATGCAAACTCACTGCGTGCAGTGGCTACCTATACCCACACTTCACTGATTCTGCAGGAAGTGGGCCTGCTCAGCCATAGAGGAGCACGAGCCTTTGGCTTTGTAAAATTGTAAAAACTAATTAGTTAACTTGGAAATAAAATAAAATCTCAAGTCTTCAAAATTCTTGACACTTTTGCACACATTTCAATTTGGGAGACTCAACGCAGCCTCCTTCTGAAACTCTCCAGCCTCAGCCTCCACTAGGTTCCACTTTTGCCAATGCCCTTCTTCTTGCTTTTTATTCCTGAATTAGTGATCATGTTTCTCAGAGTTGTGGCTCCCAGTACTACTCCACCATTCCATGTTAGTAGCATCTGCTCAAAAACATTCTTCTCTTTGTCCATGACTCCCTCTAGCACCTCCATGCTGATGAGTCTGAGTCTATGTCCCTATTCAGATCTTTTTCCCAGCCACCAAAACATACATCTAATTAATTTGCTAGCCGTGTTCACTCAAATATCTCAGAACAGTCCCAAAACAGGCATTTTGAACTCTGAATTGTCCCTTGAGAAATTATTCCTGTTTTAATCTTCATTGTTTTAGTTTTTCCCCATGCTGTATTGCCTGGGTTACAATATGTGTGTCATCTGTCTTATTCATCCCGTGGTCAATCATAGTCATTATGCTTCCTAAATCAGATTTGGGTAAAATCATTTTTACTATCTCTACTAATATCACCATAAAATAAACTACTCTCACCCCCTCTAAATTCCCACCTGCAGCTTTATTCTTTCTTCTTCTAAACTATTTATCAGATAGAACCATAGTAAACTTTTCAAAATTTTAAATTTTTTTCAAAACTATTTTAAATGGGTTTCCATCAACTTTATGTCAAAACCAATCCTTCAGACTGGTTTTCAAAGCCTGGGTAATATCCATTATTTCTTCCTGTTCTCTTGGCATTTTACTTAATCATATTAGATTTTCCTGGTCTTTATAATCTTTAATGTTACCCCAGGTCATTATCCATGATGTTTCTTCCTAGGATGGCCACATTCTAAGACTTAGGAAGAAAATTTGGATTTTAATCACCTATCTAAACAGATTAAAATTTGAAAATAGACGTGTATGTTCATTACCATTAAATAACAAATTTACTGCATAACTGTCTGCTTTGATAATAAACCTAAGTAATTATCAACACTTCACCACTACCATGAATGAATTTCTTTTCAATCAATGGGGAAAAGAAGGAACTTGCCATTAACGGAAAGTCTTCTGTTCTGGAAGTATTCAGTGTGCTGAGTTCATCCAGTCACACAGATACATAACGGCACTGCAAGTACATTATGGGTCCATTATGGGTCCTGTCTGGTCAGACAAATATATATCTTCACTCAAAGTACATTATAGGTCCAATGTCAAATATATCAGAGTACCGAGTAATGTAGATAGCAGTATTACTTTGAAACATAAAGAGGAGTCTGCTTCTAGGCTTGATGGAATAGCCACTAACATACTAGTCCATCACCACAACAAAAGAAAACTAATCTAAAAACAATTCTTTGAAAACAACAAGGTAGCACAGATAGTCAAATTTCTCAAGAAAAGGGAAATTTAAATAGATGCGTGAGAGCTTCTGCACAGATTTTTATCCTTAGAGGCATTTGTACATTGAAATGCTGGTCATTGGAATGTATCAGAAGAAGGTGCCTACAGTTTGGATCTGTATTACTGACCTGAGGGAAAAATAATGAAGCCCTATAAAGAAGAAAGAATTTGAGAATTCAAGATACCAGACTGAAAGAAAATCCCAAATAATTAAAACCAACCATTAGTATGAAATCACCCAGAGAAGCATTTGTAATTTCCTAAATTTTACTTATACAAGGACAGTTTCTAAGAAATTAAGCAGAAAATAACTTTAATGTACAAAAAAGTCAAACAAAATTATCAATGACTTTCCAGTGCTGGATATAAAGATCAAGATCCACTAATAAAGAGATACCAATGTAGATACACTAGACATAAAGTTAATAGCTCTATAAGACTCATATTAGTCAGCTTCCTCATTCTAGGACACAATACCCAACATTTGCATTTTTAAGGAAAAAAGCTAAATGTGCTTCACAGGCTCAGAGGGTTCATTTCATGGCTGAGTGGCTCCAAAGCAGGACCATCATGGCAGAAGAGCATAGTGGAGCAAAGCTGCTTACTTCATGGTTATTGGAAAGCAGAGTAAGGAAGCAGTTCCAGAAAGAAAGGGTCAAGCATCAGGCAGTATACACTCCATAGTCACACCTCCATGACCCACCCAGACACATCAAGAAGTGTGTTTTTACTAATCCCTGAGCCATTTCCCTAGCCAATCAAATTTATGATCCAAACTGTCTTGACTTGATTAAAAGTTAGTTGACCTTCTTCTCTATGTCTAACAAAAAAGTCAAATCTTTTCCAGAGAAGAGTGTCATCTGGAGATTCTATAATTGTCAATACCTAATGCACACAATTCAATAAAAAATTACTAACTACTGTATGTTAGACAGCATTTCATTGCTGCAACAAAATATTACATAACTGAACTTTTAGGAGGAAAGGTTTATTTTAGTTTCCACTTACAGAAGTTTCAGTTTATTGTTGACAGGCTCTATTGCATTCAGTCTTGCAGAAAACAGACATCAAGGTAGAAGGGCATGGCAGAGGATAACTGTTTACCTCATGGAAACCAGGGAACCAAGTGAGAAGAAAACAGTCTATTTTTGATACTGTAGACAAAATCAATAGAAAGTATATATATAATTATGCAAGGTGAACTATTAGGTAGTTTTCAGGATCGGAAGTGGGAGAGTCCACAATGGCTGTCTGAATACTGCAGAGATTGAGAATCTTGTAGCTGCTCAACAGAACAAGGTGAAAGGTGCAAAATAAGAGAGATCAGGAATGCAGTGCCAGTCCCAGGTCGAGGCTTAGAAGCTCACAGGAAGGTCATCAGTGTGAGTCTATAGTAGAAGGCTGAAGAAACTGGACACTGATGATAAACACTGGAGCTTTTGCAGAATGGGAACACTTCCTTCTTCTTTTCCTTTTTACTCTTTCCAAGCTATCAACCTAATGGCACCACTTACATCTGGGGTCATTCTTCCTCCCTCAGTTTACTGGTCTATGTGACAGTCATCCACAGATCCATCCACAATGAGGCTTAACTAATATGCTAAGTGTTTCTTAATCCATTCAAGTTGACACAGCCAGAAATGAAGGGGTCTGGGACTAAAGATATTCCCACAGTCATACCCCCATGACCTACTCTCTTACCTCTTAACTATATACTGTCTTCCTAGAATGTTATTAAAGTGTAATCTCTTCAATGGATTAACTAACTTGGAAAGTTAGAGCCCTTGTGAAAGAATCACTTTCCAAAAGCCCTACCTGTGAATACATGAGACTTTGTGGGAACATTTGAAATTGAAATCATAGCAATACACATACCTACAGTAAGCAAAATAACCTCCAATTAGGAAAATATTTTTTTAATTTTGTTTTGGTTTTTTTCCAGTGCTGGGAATCAAACTCACGACCTCATGCTTCCCAGGCAGGGACTGTGCTGCTGAGCTAAATCCCCAGCCCAGGAAAATGTTGAGAAAATATACATAGACACACACATTTTAAAGTTATCATACATAGTATTTATCATAACTATGTAATATACTTAGGCAAATAGACTATAAATGACTTATTGAATATGCTCCAAAAATGGAAAAAATTGGAGCAGTTCTCTAGAAAACTAGAATTTGTAATTAATAATAATAATAATAATAATAAATAGAAGAGGAAGAAGAAGAGTATAATAAAAATTGAACTGACAAAACAAAATATATAAAAAGGCTAAAAGAGCAGCCCAGGAGTAGAGAGACTGCACTCCACTCCCTCACTTTTGCAGGAGCAGTGCTCAGCCCCAGGGAACCTCAAGAGCTTCAAAAATGACAAACCAAAGGAGCAAAATGCAATCTTAGACCATCATCCCACCTAGAACAACTCCAGGAGACATCAACATAAAAGAACATGGAAATCACACATTTGAAATTTCTGAAATGATAGCAACAGATGTAAGGAAACAACTACATCAGGCTATAGAAGAAATCAGATCAGAAATAATCTCTCAGGTAAATAAAGATATGACAACCATAATGAAAGAATTGCTCAGCACATAGAAAGAAGATATAGATTCTAAAAAGTAGAGGTATATAGAAAAATTATGGAAACCTTGAATGAACAATATAGGAAAGAAGTAGAATATATGAAACAGATTCAAAGAGATATCTAGGAAATAAAAAATTCCATTCATTCGATTCCCGGTACTGGAAAAATAAAAAACCAAAAATAAAAAAAAAAAAATTCCATTGAAAGTTCACAAAACCACTTGAATAAAACTGAAGATAGACTTTCAGACCTTGAATAGAGCATTGCAGCTAGTGATCAAGAAAGGAAAGACATCCTAAAAATGACAAGGAACAAGGAAATAACAATTCAACAGCTGCCAAAAGGACACAAAGAAAAATAATATGAGACTGATAGGTGTGAACAAAAAGGAAGAGTCAACATGAAAGCCCTAAAAAGTCATTGATAGGCTCTAAGGGCTCTGGAGGAGAAAGCTGGCCCCTGCTGTGAAGGCCTCTTGCTGTGGCTGATTTGTCATTTTTGGGTTGCTTTTCCAGAGCATCATTGCTACTCCCTTGAGCAGTCTTATGTTTGTCTACACAGGCATGCATGTGTACGTATATACACACACATTCACACACAACTGTGAACACACATTTTAGTGAAAGAAGTTAGTGAAAATGAGAGATAGGATTGGGCTCCAAATGCACAGCTGATGTGAATAACTCTGAAACAGCCAGGAGATGGGAAATGCCTTCCTGAGGTTTCCTTCTGTGAAATGATCAGGGGCAGTTTTTACTTGCCATGTAATGTTGCCTTTAAATACAGTGGTATGCTTTTACTCAAGCTTGTGCTTTTATCAAGAACCTACAGAAATAAAGAGTACACTGAAATAAAAAAAATTTAAAAAGAAGTAATGGCAGAAACTTTTGCAAGCATGGGAGGAGAATCTGACATACACTTGTGAGGCATATAGAACTCATATTAGCCATCGCCACAATTAATGTACACCCAGACATATAATGATCAATATCCCAGAAATTCAGCAAAAGAACAGAATATTAAAAGCTGTTAGAGAAAATAAACTAATAAGCTATGAAGGAAAACCCTTCTCAAAACAAACCATCAAGTCAAGAAGAGCTTGGAGTGAAGTATTTCAGGTCCTTAAAGCAAACAGCTTCCAACTCAGATTGCTATATCCTGCAAAAATCTCTCTCAAAATTAATGGAGAAATAAGATACTTCCACAACAAAGAACAACTGAAGAAATCTGTGACCACCAAACCAAACCTACAAAGAGTACTGAAGAATATTCTAGAAACCAAGAAAAATGAAGAAAAATGACCACAATCCCAAGAACAACAATAGATAGAAACCACCAAGCAGGGTAAACAAGTAAATAGAGGGGGAAATTAGGGAACCAACAGCAGGAAAATAACATAACAAAGATAAGCCAATATACGTCAGTACTTACCGTTAATATAAATGGCCTCGATTCACCAATCAAAAGAAACAGACTGGCAGAAAAGATCAAGAAATATATCCAGTAATATGCTGTATACATCAAATACATTGAACTCAAAAGGAAATTCTGAGACTAAAGGTTTAACTATGGAAAACAATACTCCATGCAACAGGAACACAGAAAAAAGAAGGGATAGCTATTCTGTTTTAAGACAATGTGAACTTTGGGGCTGGGGATTTAGCTCAGCGGCAAAAGCGCCTGCCTGGCAAGTGCAAGGTCATGAATTCGGTTCCCGGTACTGGAGAAAAACCAAAAAAAAAAAAAGACAATGTGAACTTCAAACCAGGAATGATCAAAAGAGATAAGGAAGGTCACTACATACTTGTGAGGGGAAAACTGAAAGAGGAAGAGATAACAATCATAAATATATATGTACCAAATACAGGAGAACCCAACTATACAAGACAAATTTTAACATACATGAAAAATAAAATAAGCAGTAACACAATCATAACAGGGGACTTTAACATCCCATTGTCACAAAGAGATAGATCAACTAGACAAAAAATTGGCAAAGAAATAACAGAAATAAACCAAACTTTTGAACAAATGGGCTTAGTAGATCTTTACAGAGTGTTCTGCCCAACAAGATCAGAGTACACATTCTTCTCAAGTGCACATGGGATGTTCTCTAAAATAGACCATATACTAGCAAATAGAACATGCTTAAGTATGTGCAAAGGAGTTGAAATTATCCTATGCACACTGTCAGGCACAGTGCAATGAAACTGAAAATCACTGACAAAAGAAATCACAAAAATTCCATAAACACATGGAAATGGATATAAGGAAGAAGACAAGGATGTCCACTGTTAACACTCCTGTTCAATACAGTGCTAGGAACATTAGCCAGAGAAATTACACAAGAGAGAGAAATGAAAAGAATAATGGTAAGAAAGAAAGAAGTGAAATTATCACTATTTGCAGATGACATGACTTTACATAGAAGACCCCAAAGGCTCCACCAGAAGACTTGTGGATTTAAAAACCAAATTCAGTAGCATAACTGGATAAAAAGTCAACATTTAAAAATCAATAGCATTCCTGTACACAAAAAACAAACACACTGAAAGAGAATTTAGGGAAGCCACACCTTTCACAATAGCACCCAAAAAATTGAAATACTTTGGAATCAATTTAACAAAAGAAGTAAAAGATCTATACAGTGAAAATTACACTACTCTGAAAAAGAGATTGAGGAAGATTTCAGAAAATGGAAAGATATGCCTTGCTCATGGATAGGAAGAACCAACATTGAGAAAATGGCCATACTCCCTAAATTGTTTTACAGATTCAATGCAATTCCGATCAAAATACCATTAGTATACCTCAGAGATCTAGAGAAACATTCCTAAAATTCATCTGGGTTCAGAAGAGACCCAGAATAGCAAAAGCAATTCTGGGCAAGAAAGGCAAGGCAGGAGGCATCACAATCCCTGACTTGAAATTATACTACAAAGCTACTGTGATAAAATCAACATGGTACTGATGGAAAAACAGACCTGAGGATAGATGGAACAGACTAAAAGATTCAGACACAAGCAAAAACACACTCAGGCACCTTATCTTTGACAAAGGAGCCAAAAATGTTCACTGGAAAAAAAGATAGCCTCTTTAATAAATGTGCCTGGAGAAGCTGGCTTTCCAGAAGCTAAAAACTAAAACTAGACCCATGTCTATCACCATGCACTAAACTAAAGTCAAAATGGATGAAAGATCTAAATATTAAAACAGAAACACTAAATCTACTGAAAGAGTAAATAGGCATAAATCTTAAAACATAGGGGTAGACAGATAATTCATGAACAAAAGCCAAACTGCACGGGAAATACTCCAAAGAATCAACAACTGGGATTTCATCTTATTGAAAAGTTCTGCATGTACAAAGAAATTACCAGCAGACTAAAATGAAAATCTATGAATTGCGGAAAAAAATTAGCCAAGTGTCCATCAGACAAAGGACTTCCATCTAGAACATAGAAAGAATTAAAAGAAATCAGGCCCCCAAAATCAAAGACCCAATCCAAAAATGGGCATCTGAGATGAATACACACTTCTCAGATGAGGAAATACAAATGGCAAATAAATATATAAAAAAATGTTCAAGGGTGAGGATATAGCTCAGTGGTACAAGCGCCTGCTTAGCAAGCACAAGGTCATGAGTTTGATTCCCAGTATCAAAAAAAATGGTTTTTTTAGCCCAGCGTGGTGGCATACACCTGTAATCCTAGTACTTGGGAGGCTGAGGCAGGAGGATCGTTGTGAGTTTGAGACCAGCTTGGGCTACAAAGTGAGCTCAAGGCCAGCCTGAACTGCACAGCAAGACTCAGTCTCAAAAAAGACAAAAAAAAAAAAAAAAAAAAAAAAGTTTAACATCATTAGTCATTTCAGAGATGGAAGTTAAAACAACACTGAGTTTCCATCTCACCCTAGGAAGAATGGTTACCATGAAGAAATTAACCAATAAGAAATGGTGTAGGGGCTGTGGGGAAAAAGAAACACTTATCCACTGTTGGTAGTAGTGTAGATTGTTACAACCACTGTGGAAATCAGTCTGGAGATTCTTCAAAAAACTGGGATTAGAGGTCCCATTCAACCCATCTAGTCCTTTTCTGCATATTTTTCCAGAAGAAGTGAAACATCATACCACAGCATTATATATTTACCCATGTTTATAGCAGTGCAATTTGTAATAGGCAAATCTTGGAAACAACTCAAATGCCCATCAGCAGAGGAATGGAAAAAAAAAAGATGTGGTATTTTTATACAATGAAGTTTTATTCAGCAATAAAGAAAGATAAATTTGAGGATTTTACAGGTAAATGGATGCAACTAGATACCATACTCATAAGTGAAATAAATCAGACCCGCATGTGTAAAGATCATATTGTCTCCCTCGTGTAAGAACCTGAAAGAGTAAATAAAATCCAAAAGGTTCAATAGATATTGTGAAAGGGAAAGAAACTGTGCAAAAAGAAAGAACAACAGGGATGAGGGAAAGGAGAAAAGGCAGAAAGAAGGAATGCAAAAAATATATATGCAAGATAGCTAAGACAACTATACTGCTAGCTTCTATTGGTTTATTGAAAGGAACACTTAATGCTTAATAATTTGATCAATTTTGCATGCTTATATCTGGTAATCCGAACAACTACTTTGAAGACAACTATATGTAATATAACAACCATTGTTGAATTCATATCATCTTGTTTTTTGAAATTCTGTATCATTTCTAATTTTTAAATTATTTTTTACTGTCTTAAAAAATGGAACTTTCCAGATCATGCTGAGAGGTGGTGGAGTAGTGGCTGCTCGACCCACACATGGCTATGGACTCCTCACTGCCTCCCCTACTCTGGACCAGCCCCCTCACCGCCTGTAGAAAATGGTGAAAGAAACCACTTACTACGATGTTTTGGGGGTCAAACCCAGTGCCACCCAAGAAGAACTGAAAAAGGCTTATAGGAAATGGTATACCATTATCAGGAAGTACCACTCTGATAAGAATTCAAATGAAAGAAAAGTTTAGACACATTTCTCAAGCTTATGAAGTTCTTTTAGTTGCCAAGAAAAGGGAATTATATGACAAGGAGGAGAACAGGTGATTAAGGAGGGAGGAGCAGGTGGCAGTTTTGGCTCCCCTGTGGAGGTCTTTGATATGTATTTTGGAGGAGAAGGAAGGATGCAGAGAGAAAGGAGAGGTAAAACTGTGGTGTGCCAGTTCTCAGGTACCTTAGAAGATTTATATAATGGTGCCACAGGGAAAGTGGCTCTGGAAAAGAATGTGATTTGTGACAAATATGAAGGCGAGGTGGTAAGAAAGGAGCTCTGGAGTGCTGTCCCAACTGTGGAGGTACTGGAATGCAGATAAGAATTCATCAGATAGGACCTGGAATGGTTCAGCAAATTTAGTCTATGTGTATGGAGTGCCGCGGCCATGAGGAACACATCAGCCCTAAAGATAGATGAAAAAGCTGCAACTGAAGGAAGATAGCTAGAGAGAAGAAGATTCTAGAGGTTCATATTGACAAAGGCATGAAAGATGGCCAGAAGATAACATTCCATGGTGAAGGAGACCAAGAACCAGGACTGGAGCCAGGAGACATTATCATTGTGTTAGATCAGAAAGACCATGCTGTTTTTACTCGATGAGGAGAAGACCTTTTCAAGTATATGGATATACAGCTGGCTGAAGCACTATGTGGCTTCCAAAACCCAATACCCACTCTTGACAACCAAGCCATAGTCATCACCTCTCATCCAGGTCAGATTGTGCAGAATGAAGAACTGGAGTATGTGCCTAATGAAGCCATGCCAATTTATTGTAGACCATATGAAAAGCGTCATGTAATTATCAGCCTTAAGGTAAACTCCTGAAAACAGTTTTCTCTCTCCTAATAAACTCTGCTAGAAAACCTCTTACCCAAGAGTAAATAAGAAGGAGAGACTGATGAAATGGATCAGGTAGAACTTTGATCCAAACCAAGAAAGAAGGCACCATTATAATGGAGAAGCCTATGAGGATTAGGAACATCACCCCAGAGGTGGTGTTCAGTGTCAGACCTCTTAATGGGGCCAGTGAGTAGTACTCACTGCTGGCATTGAATGTGCAGTCGTGAATGCATGAAGGACTATAATCATCACATGCTCACTGCTTGCTATTGTTTTTGTTTCAATATTCAATTGTAGTAGTGTTTTAAAAGTTAAAGAATAAATGCAAATACAAAAGCCCCAACTTTGCACTGTATGTATGACTTTAGTGTGCAAGATGAAGTTTAATGCCTGTAAAAAGTACCTAACCCTAGTGTCTGTTAGGCCATGCCTTGTAATTGATTCCAATTGTAGGTGAGAAGAGACACCTCCAGTTAACGGACTTCCTCCAAGTTTAGACTGGACATGCTTAGACTGAAATGCTAGGAATATGTGTTGACTTTAGCGTATGACCCTTCATTTTTAAGATGTGGATTAGAACTATATGTAACTGGCAATTACAAAAAGAAAACAGCTTGTAGAAGTGTTTGTCTGTCTCGTTATCTGTATTAAGTGGGACTCACTGTGATGCCTCTGCATTCTACTGCCTCAACTGTTACTTGAAGGTGGCATAAAATATAATTTAGCCTGTGATATCATTGATAGAAATGATACCCTTTTAAAGGAGTTCATCATAATAATGTTGCTTCTTAAGGGCCTGCATTTCCATGATTGCACTCCCTTCTGCTGTGCCATTTTTTCAAATATATATATTTTTTTTTTGAAAGATATATATATATTCAAAGATATATATATCTTTTCAAATAATTTATATATATATATATATATATATATAACTTTAAAAAATAAAAGAAAAGTAGAGAAAAGAAAAAAGAAAACTGCTAAAGAACTTGCAAACTAAATTTAAAACTTTGGAAGACAATTTATGGCACAGATGGGACAAATTCAGGGCCAGGGTATACAGCTCAGTGGCACAGCACCTGCCTGGCAAGCACAAGGTCCTGAGTTTGACTCCTGGTACCAAAAAAAAAAAAAAAAAGAAAAAAAGAAAAAAAGAACCTTAACTGATGGGATAAGGTGAATAAATCTGAAATGCATGCAATAATAATCCAGAGTCAGATAAGAGAATTCAAGAGATGCAATATTCAAAGAACTGGTTTGTAAATTTTATACAATTATACAATTGGTGAAAGTTATCCAGCCTCAAATTTAAGAAGTTGTAGGGTCTCCAAAAATGATAATTATAAGAAAAACGTACTTACAAAAATAAGTATTGAACCAACACTTCACAAAGGAGCATACCCAATGATCAGTAAGTACTTTATCACGGCCAGCAAGCCTCTGCATGGCTTGTCCAAGTCTACCTCTCAGATCTCTTCTATTAATCTCCACCTGACCAGTGAGCTTTCTTTCCATGTGTAAGATAAATCTCAGCCATTTTTTCACTAAGTTCGGCCTGTATGCCTCTCCTCTTATTTGAAATATGCTTCCCTTCCCAGATGTTCATGTGACTGACTTCCTCTCAACATTAAGACGTAGCTTCTTGACTACACAAATTAGTTGTCTTCCTTCCTCATCTATTTTTCTGTCACATTACACTATTTAATTTCTTTAAAGCACTCCCTTTGCTTCCCTGTTTATGTCTTTAGTGTGTGGTTCTCTCCAGAGAACCTAATATCCATTTGAGGAAAGATAATGTTTACCACTAAATCTCAAAGCTTAAAAGCCTTTAGTCTGCTGTGTAGTACCTTCTCAGTCTTCTATGGTTAAATCAAAAACTAAATAGCTTTGTAGAACATATTAACCACTGATTTCATGAACTGAGACAGATAACTGCCTTTTGATTTTTATCCATAGAAAGATATACTTAAATTGTCCTCCTCTCTTCTACTTATCAGTGACCATTGGCTCTGTGTACATTTTCTATACCACTTGAAATATTTCACTGCAATCCTTCGTAGGGATTCTCCTCATTTGAGGAACACTAAGAACCACTTTTCAGATATTCTTTTCTTTTTTCCTCTGTACTGAAATAGATCAGAGGCTTGTAACATTGATTGGTCAGGTCAGATTTCTGAATCACTTCTGTTCAGATTCTCTCCAAAACTGAATTGTTCTGCCTAAACTGTAAGAAAAAGATTGTAGTGTTCAGCATTCTCTTATCTTTTTAAGCAATCCAAAGATTAGCAACCCTTTAAAGTTTGACTACATCAATAAAATTCTAATTCCTCCAAATTCTCTTCTGGCTGGTCCAGTCCAGATTGTTGTGCCCCCAGTACTTTCTGTGTATTTACGTTAGTCCTTCCTACATGGACAAATAAATAACTTTTATTTTAAATATTTATTGAATAAATGATTTTTTAGATTGCCAAGACAATTCAGTATTCAAAGAGTAAAAAATAATATGCTGATAATGTATTAGAAAATAAATGTATTTCAGACATTTTAAAAAAGAAAAGTACAGAATCCATAAATAATGGAAGAAATCAAAGAGTAAGAGATTCACAAAATTAAAACTAAAGAAATATCAAAGGAAATGGGCTACCAAGACAAGAGAAGATAGAGCGTCACTTTAAAAAAAATGAATATTAAAACTCACCATCTTCTGTAGTTTTACAGGAGAAGTGAACCATTTGCCAAAATTAAAATTATTTAACATTGCTGAAGCAACAAGTGAAAGAGTACAGGACAACATAGTGTTGCAGGTAAGAAGGTACAAGGTGAGAAGAGACACCTCTAGTTCCACGGACTTCCTCCAAGTTTTCTAAGCATATCAGTTCACCCTTCAGGTCAGAGCACTTAGATTCCTGCTCTCTTCACTTGACACCTTCATTCACACACCAACATGGGAGATTTAACTTCACTGTCATTGGGGCACAAAGATAACTCAATGAAGCCTACGTGGGGATTCATCCAAACTGCCGTATCCCTCTTCAGCTCCACATAGACACACTTTTCTGCTCCTCCATACATTGCCTACCACTATTCCTCCCTGATATTTTTGCATAAGCACATACTTACCATTCTTAATACTGTAAAATGAATTTTGCTTATTAATTTTCTGTCTAAGGTATAAGATTTATGAGGTAGGGACTTTATTTATTTATGGTTGGAGATTTCTTAGCACGTTGTATTTACTTAATAAATAGTTGGAGAAGGAAATATAAACAATGTCCTGGTTTAGTAATCAAACAGAAAAAGGCTGAAGGTTTCATATTCTAAAGAAGAAAGGAAAATTAAGCACAGGACAGAATCAAGATACTTTACCTCAAACTCAAGTAAACAGATGAAAGTTGATCAGGATCCACATTTCAGAAAAACTTAATATTTATAAAGAAAATCACTTCTCCTTCCAGCACTAAAGGGACTAATGACAGTGTTCACAGACATTTTCTGTGCCAGACAAGAAAATTTACAATGTTCCCAGTTATAATTATTATGAAAGAAAGCACACTGGTAGAAGACTGGCAGACACAGAAGTTAATGACTATAATTCGTATTGCATAATTCTTATAGATGATTACCCATAAGGGACATCATGGAGGATAAGAAGCAAACATTTTGGTGATTTAAGGAAAAACTGTAAGCAAAACTGTGAATGGACCCAACAGATATGGTCCACATATCTGTTGATATGGTCAACATAGGGGAAAGTATTTACTTCACTAAAGTGTTGCTATGTTTTACTGATAGTAAAGAAATTGAATTGAGGAATTTTGAAGGTCCAGAACATCACAGTACACAGTGAGAGAACATAGCTCAGTTATACTGACTTCAATAGATGTCAGACTAGCTACTTTATAAAGAAAAACATCTATATAACATTTATACCATTAGTTATAAATGTACAGAGCTCTGTTTTGCATTCTAATGGATACAAAATGTTTAAGAAGTTTTTCCTTTTTTCCAAAAGTGGAGAAATGAGATTATACCGTTCTGGACATGATAGCACCATCATTACATTGTCTTCATTTTGACAGGCACAGGATTTAGCTCTAGGCCTGGCTTGTAGCAAATGCTGAACAAGAGTTTTCTTAATGCAATAATGAATGTAAATGAAAAGGAAATGATAACCTGGGATTGTGTTTGAAGATAAATTTTCAATACAACATGTTCCTATTGGAATATTGAGATTACAGTTAACACAGTGCCAAAAAGTAAAACCAAATTCTATGCACTCAGAAAAAGGTGAACATGCCTGAACCAGTAGAAATAGAAATGTTTCCATTCTCCTAAAACAAGAGAAGCAGTTTGCTCTCCTACAGCAAGTGACACTGATAGATGCTTGCAATGAGAAAAGATAACACAGCCAGGCAGCATGGAAGATGAAAAGGAGTACCAGGGACACGTAAAACAGCAATGATAGGAGAACAGAAGGTGAAAACATTATACATCTGCTCTGGGAAGAAGGTGAACCATATGCACCTGTGGCACATTGGGGAAAAATACAATAGACTTGGGCAAAAAGACAGAAAGATGACTCACAGGGGATGTCTTATAAAGATCCTGCATTTCCCCAGAAGAAGATTCAAGGCATCTGGATTACAGTGGGGACAGATGAAGCATATGGGGGAAAGGTGCATTTGGAATCCGCAGAGATGTATGTGGTGGGACAGAGAGACGGGCTGAAGGAAGAGGTGGAGGAACCCATGCCCCTGCTAAGTGCTGCAAACCAGGATGGTGCTCGTGGGAGCACGAAAGGAACAGTATACATTCTTGAGTCTTACTGGAAAAGTGAGGCACTTTGTGCTTATTGGCATAGACATATACACTTGTTAATGTTTCAGTATCAATCCTTAATATGCCAACAGTGGAAACAATAACTATTAAATGACCGGAAGCTGATATACCCTGTACTTGGCGATGGCTGGACAAAAGCTAAGTGTTGCCATTACAGCTAAGTGTTTGGAGCACATAGAAGGGCAGATGGGAAATGTATCACAGCGATCATGATTTAAAAAGGGAAACAAAGAAATGCGTGCCAAGGGAAGAGAGGAAACCCAAAAATAAAACTCTGGAATGCATTAAAACAATGTGTGAAACATTTGAAGAATTTTGGTAAGTGACTAAAATTATTTCCAGCCTGGAGGTGAAAAAGATATTACCTGTGAGATTAACTGAGGGGGAAAGGGGTGATACATCCCAACTAAATATGAGTAGTTTTTCATTCTTCTAGGACACAGTGACCAGATTCAGTTTTTAAAAAAAAACTGCAATATTTAAGGACTTCTTTTGTTTTCATTTTTATTAGTGTATGTTTGTCATACATAATGATTACATTCTTCATTGGAAGTTAGTACACGTACATATTTTAATTTTTTTTCATTCTCTTCTCTTCTCTCCCTTCTGTTCATCTCTTGATCTCCATTTCCCATTTAAGAGAGATCTATCTCCCTACCTCCCAATATTTACCTTTTATTTTGCTCTTTATATTTTGGGTTTCTTGTGTAAAAGAAATCACTTAATATGTAAGCTTCTTTGTCTGATTTATTTTACTTAAAATTGAGGTCTGAAGGTCTATCCATTTTCTTATAAATGACTCAAGCTTATCTTCCTCTGTGGAAGTGTAGCCCTCTATGGTGTGCAAATACCACATTTTCTTTATCCATTATATGTTGATGGACATAGAGGACACTTCCAAGATTTAGCTATTACGAAGCCTGCTTCTATAAACACAGGTATGCATGTATCAGTATAATGTGATGCCCCTAACTGATTTGCAAAGATACCTAGAAGTGACATAGATGGTTCACATGGAATTTCTACTCCTCATTTGTTGAAGAATCTCCATACTGGTTTCTATATCGGTTGTACTAGTTTACCTTCCCACAAACAATGTAGAAGGGTTCCTTTTATAAAAAATTAACTCACAGCATTCATACATGAGTTTCACCAAGAAACTAATTTTATGAAGATCTCTAGGTTGACATATTACCTACTCTCATGGAATACATACACATATCTGAAATTTTTTAAAAAGTCAGTTATCTAGAATGGTAATAAAATTGTTTAACAGAAGAAAACATTGATTCAGAATTGGAGGTGCAACTATAACAAATCATATTCATCCTATTTCACAAAAATTTTGATTCTATGGAGCAGTCTTTGTATAAGGAGGCTGTATGAGCAAAAGTATGCCATGAACTACCTCTACTGAAATTCTGAAATCTTCTGCTGGCGGGAGCCCTGAGACTGTTCCTGGCTACATTTGTGGAACATGAACTTATGTTGCTTACACAGGAAATGATGTGTAGTACTTAAAAACAGGCAGTGAATGGTCTGTAGATACAGAAAGTTGAAGAGGTCAGGCTTTCCACCAGAACTGTACAGTCCCTCCACAAAGAATAAAGAAGGCTGCCATGGACAGTGTCTTCCTCTAGATTATCTGCTTATAGCAGTAGCTCACTCCCAGAACCAGCAATCTTCCCATTTTCCTAGACTTCTGCACAGGTACATGTCCAGTCAGGAACAAGGTTGTCCTTTTCCATTATCACTGTCACTGATATGGATCACCCCCTCCACACTTCTCTCCTAGACAACAGCCTCATAACTGACCTTACTAACTTCCATCTTGCTACCCTCAAAACCCATCTATTGCAGTAATCAAAGCTGGTCTTATCAGACCAGATCATCCCCCTCTAAGCTTCTGGGTCTGATTTATTTCACAGTGCTTTCATCTCACCTAAAGCACAGTTCACATTCCTACTCATTGCAGTAGGTAAGATATTTCATGGCCTCCTCCTCTCTGCTTTTCCATTGTCAACCCTCGCAGTCCATACACCTACTCTCCAGTATATCTTCAACAATGTTGAATTATTTATAAACCTTCTCTGGTCTTTTCTCCTCATGTTTCAATACTTTGTACATGCTATTTCACCCATCGGGAATCTCCCCTGTCTATACAGTGACCTACTGCTTTCCCTTGTAGTTCTGTGCAAGGTTGTATGACTGTATGAAATATATTCACTTCTGCCTTCAAAGTTAACCATTCTCTCCTTGTCCACATATGTAGTTTTACTACTGTGCAAAGGAAACTGGTATTTAACAACTGATTTAAGCATATTCTACTTTTTAGCAGATTGTGATATTCTTCATAGCAAGTACTATTTTATTTTTTCTTTATCTCAATATTTAGGCAGATTCTGTACATAGTCAGATTATGGTATTTGGTTTTAGACTCTTATGGCACAGATTAATTGAATTAAAACAATCTAGGAAGAAGGAGAAAATACTAAAAAATACAAAGGAAGAAAGATAATGTAGAAATTACACTTGTGATAAAATAAAAATAAAAGATAAATGTTAATGTATCATGAGATAAAAACAACAAAATTCAATTAATAAAATACAATCTATAAAATATGAATTATCAAGTTACTCACGTTATGAGAAAATTGCAATCCATCTATATTCTGGTACACAGAAAATCTAAAAATCACACATAAAAATCATGATGATTCTAAGAAAATTACACCTATGTATATTTAATTTGAGTAAAGTACAATGTTGATATGTTATAGAGGAAGAAAAAGATATATTATAGAGAACAGAGTGCTATACCTCCAAACTACACTAAGTCCCTGAATTACAGACATTCAAGTTGCAAACTTTCACAAATATGAACAGACCTCATATTATGAACGTTCATAGTTGTGAACAAATTGTCAAAGCAGCTCATGTGTCTGCCAGACATTGTCACAGCTGCACAGCTGTGTGCTTACTGCACAGTATGATCAGAGCCAGGGTGTCTAGAAGCAAGAGGAAAAGCAGGGGTGATATGCAGAGGACTTCTAGGAGGCACAAAGCATGCATATACATTGTATATTTGTGTCAAAGGTGTATAAGACTCACTTCATCAGACTTACAAACAAATCCAACTTAGAAACCTTCTCCTGGAATGGAACTTGTTCATAGATCAGGGACTTATTGTAATAGAGAATGGTAAAGTGGCTAGTGCCTTTGGATGGGAGAATATAATGCCTTCTGCCTGATATGCCAAATAAAAAGGAAATTTTATAGGGTAGCAGAAGAAAGAAAATGCTTGGAAGCTCTTAACCACCCAATGGTACATAAAATAGCCTCAAGTTATAAGAAGGAATCCAAATCATAGACACAAATGTGAACTATGAAACTGATGAATAATAGATGGAAATGACAATAAATCATATTTAGCATGAGAGCAATGGCAATTTGTCTGCTGAGCAAGAAGAAAAGTCCATGCAACTTGTGGTAAAAAGAGGGAAAATAATTTGCTGAACTTAATATACTTAATAGAATGTAATCTGCTAAAAGATAAAAGGGATATGCAATTTGTTTTGGGAGCCGCAGAGTAATATCAGTGATACTCTAAAACGGCCTGAGGGGTGGGGGTTGCTGCTACTGCAGAGAGAAGGGAGGAGGAGATCAGAAGGCAAGTGTTGAACACCGACAGCAAATGAAAAGACACGACACGTAGGAACGAAGAATATGGCTGAAGTTCTGGCCCTCATTCCAAACACAAGAACAGAGAGTGCTGCTAAAAAATATTGGAAGGAAGGCAAACTATCTAGCATATAGAGAAAAGCTTCATACTTGGAAACACTGCTCTTTGGACACTACAGAAATCCAATGACAAAGGAATGCATCTCACACATAGACACAAACACACACAAAGATAGAAAATGTCATCTTTCTGAACTATGTAGGAGGGAAGAAATAATTTAGGCTTAGGAAATGCAATGCTTTCTGAAAAAATAAGTGAAAATTTTATAAGATGTTGCTGAACACATATAGAGGAGATGAAAATATAATAAAAGAATATAAAGAAAAATTACTATGAAATTTTATTAAGTTAAAACAAGAAACATCTAATGTATATAGAGACAGGATCTTTGGTAAATTTGTCTTTTATCTTTGATTGATTGGGAGCAAATTATGGCAAGACCCTAGAGGCTAGAGGAAATAGAAATTTCTTAATACCTTCATCACCAAAGCTTCCAGCCAGTCTGGAAAATCCAGCGTGGACTGTGGAGGTACAAAGACTAAAGCTAAGGCGCAATACATGCTACTTTACATCTGATGAATTTGGAGGACCTCAAATGGGCTGCAAGTTCCCCTCCCCACTCTGCTTCTGGAAATAAGATGGCTCCGCTAAACAACTCTACTAATCAAAAGAACCTGGAACACTTCCTGCTTATTTCTCAGAGTGGGTTCCAGTTCCTTCTCGAATTCCAGAATTGTTTAAATGACTTAATCACATTCACTCCCGAGTATTAGGGAGCACTTCACCCTCGTGACACTACAAAATCTACTGTTCCTGAGCACAACCCCCATGTCTCTCTGTGCAGCATGTGACGTCCACCTCCTCCTAGGCTGTACGTGACAGTGACTAACAAACAGCTGTTAGCCTCATCTGTTTTGTGCTCGGCCATCTCCATTAACTTTGGGTAGGAACCCCTCCCAAACTAGTGGAATGAATAGAAACAATTCAAACATCTGCTAAAACCACACAAAAACAAAAGTGCCTTGTCCCTAACACGTCAACCGTGTCCAAATCTCTGAGAGACAGGGGCTTAAGACTGACATTCCTTGAAAGTTTCTCCCAGTGACACTAAGGTACATCTGCACTTGAGACCTTTTGTCATAAAAGAAGGAGGGTGTCCTCCCTTTTTTGCCATTATCATTTTACCATTGCCGTAACAAGAATAGACATTAAGAATTTTAGAAAAAGAAAGTAGAATTATAAGTCCCTGAAAATGTACTAGTCCCTCAAACCAGCTGACTTTTATATAAGATCTAAAGTGTCTATCATTTTCTAGCATGATGTTTTAGGTCTCTTTCACAACTAAACCTATCTCACACCTAAAACATAGTTTACTCCTAATTCCATCAGTGCTACTAAGAAGGTATTTTATAATGAAACCCATCAATTCTCCTTGACTGAGACCACAATGAGATTAAGAAATGTCTTGAAAGTTATACAGCTGAAAAATAATGAAATCGGATGCTAACACAAACATTTCAGCTTCAGATTTCATGATTTAGTCTCTTATACTATACTGTCAGTGAAATGAAGATTAATATACAAAAGCATGTATTAGCCTGCTTACCATTTTGAAGGCATTAAACAAATCCTTCTTTCATCTCTCCTTCTAATCACCTTTGAAACAAGCCCGCTTATATGTATATACACACAATCTCTCTCTGTTTTGTCCTTCCTGGCATAAGACTACTTCTATAAAGAACAGTTTCCAAGGGAATGATATATACGCTAAGAGAAAGGCAAAGAATGAGAATGTCTTTGTCATCTTGGGAACACAAAATCTTTACCAAATGTGAAAAGGAGATACCTTATTTCTTCCACCAAACTCCCCCAGCACCTCACCAAAGATACAAAGAAAAATTGTGTCCACTGTCTCATAATAAAATTCAGCATACAAAACTGAAATGGAAGTTAACTGATGATATTTACAATACAATGCTGTGTAATTGACAAACTGAAGCTAAAAACAACCTCTATAAATAAAAGTACACAGTTCTGAGAAAGTCAAAACGTGGAGGCTTGAAGGATATAAAAGTGTCACAAACTGTATGCATGTAAAAGAAATGTCCCTCCCTAAACACGTTACAGGGAAAGACTGTCACATACCAGACACATAGACAGGAAAGGATGTCCTGGTGGGGAAGCGTGAAGAGTACACTTTTGGAGCATATGGTAGTAAAAGACGAGGTGCTTGAATACAAAGGAGAGGTAAGACTGACCCACATGTCATAAAAGATGACACACTTGAGATGCTGTGAGGGAAAAGATGACTTATCACAGAAGCGAGAAGGTAAAATATGGAATGTTTTACTATTACAGAGACAGCTGTTGCCTAGTGAATTGCTCTTTTGAGTCAGCTTGCTTTGCTTCTGTTTTTCCTTTCATGTTGGCGGATAGAATGAAGGAATTATAAGGAAGCCTCCTGAGATCTTCCAACCCTATGAGTATTCCCCTTGTTTTTACAGAATGCATTAAATAATTCATCAAATGTGTCTTCCAAATCTGTTAAGAATTGCAGTATAATTTTTATTCCAAGAAAAAAAAAAGCCAGAAAATGAATGTATCCAAGCAAGTTCAGGAATACACAAACAAAGGAAATTTTAGAAAGTGATAATATGAACCTCTTCCATCTTGGCATTAAGATATTGTTGAATGGTCTCTTTCTTCATCCATAGCATGCAAGTACTGTTCATTCAAGTGAACTTATCTTTATAAACCCATGCATACAATATGTTGGAGCTAAGACTTACTGCGAAAGGAGAGGGAAACAATTCAAATAAATAATATGTTAATTATGATTCTAAGGTATTCTTAAACCTTCAAAGTTGAAGCCCAAATTATTTTGTATGTTAGTTAATCTTTTCTGCTAGTGTGGCTAGATTAAGAGACTCCTGGAGAGGTTACTGGATCATGGAAGCACTAAGCTCATTAATGAACTAACCAGCCCATAGCCGAATGTGCTCTCAGGGGTGGGGCCCCAGGAAAGAGGTGGGTCACTAAGTTGTGCCTTGTGGAGGACATATGTCTCATCTCGCTAGCACTCTTACCCTGGAGTCTCCTTCCAGGACTTCATGAAGTGAACAGCTTTGCTCTCCCATGCTCTTCCACCGTGAATTTCCACATAGAAGGCAGCTGACCATGGACTGAAATCTGGGAAACTGTAAGCCAAATTAAACCTCGCTTCCTTAATTCTTGTGTGTTGGGTATTTTGTCCACGCAACAGAAAAGCTGTCTGATACAGTCTGTCTAATAGGATTTCAACAGCTATTTTAAATAGATCCAACTTTTCTTTAAGGTTGAAAAGACATTGAAATTGATCTTCGGGGTTTTTAAGCTGTACCTGTGCACTGACTGTGATAAGAAGTCGTTGCCTAGAAAGCTGCATGCAATATGTATATGTGCCAATGCCCCACAATGAATGTATATATTGTGTCACAAACATATTAATAAAAAGGAAAAATAAATAAAGTGAAAACTGAAAATCCAGCATCTGGAAACAGTGCAAAGATTCTGTAAGTGTCACGTTGAGCTTCTGTCCAGCACCAAAGTAAAGAAAGCTTTTACCATCTCTGCTGTTCAGTAGCTGTGCCGCTGCAAACTACCTACATTTCTGGCATCTCTTTCCTCTTCTGTAATATCAGGATAATAATAGTGCAGATCTTATGAGGCTTTCTTAAGGATTAAATGACTTAAGATTTATAAAGTATTTCAAATACCATTTAGTACACACATAATTGCTACCAATGTCATTATCACATGCTTTATCATAAAAATGCCCTTACCTATGGCCTAGCTACACCACAAACTTGAATATTTAGTTTTCAAAAAAATCAAAAATTTAAGATATGTTTTCCTATTAAAATAACAAAGAATAAGCAGTGAAAATATTTAATGTCATTTAAAGAATGATTAAATAAGCATTTGTCTTAATTTCAAAAGGAATAATCTTTTAAAATCCCCAAATGGAAACAGGGGTTGCACCTATGCAGCACGCACTGTGTAAACATTGCTTTGTGCATGTAAGAACGAATAGAACGTGATCCTAAGGCAGATACTTATAGAATACTCTTGGTAGCAATTTATACATAAGTGACAAAATCTTCGATCACTTAGAGTAAAATAAGCTACTGGTAAACATTGCATAAAGGACACAGAGGGATGGAGGAGGCAGAGGAGAAAACTATGTGAAGACAGACAGAGACTGCAGTGATACATCTTAAAGACAAGGAGCTCCATGGATGCCCAGCATTCATCAGAAGCAAGGAGCAGAGCACAGCAACAAGGTGAAAAAGCAGGTAACAGACCAGGAGACAACATTTATCAATCATGTATCTGAAAATGCGCTTATGTCCAGACTATATACAGAATTTTACAGCTCCTTATTTAAAAATGCAACACATTTTATAAATGGAGAGGAGAAATATAAACATTTCTCCAAATAAGATATACAAATGACCAACAAGCACATAAAAACTTGCTTAACATCAGGAACTACTAGGAAAAGCAAATCAAAACCATAATGAGATACTAATTCACACTTATTAGAATAACCACGATCAAAACGACAAAGGCGAGTGCTGGCAGGATGTGAGGAAACTGGACCCCTCAAGCCTTGCTGATGGGAATGTAAAATGCTATAACTGCCTTGGACAATGGTCTGGCAATTACACATGCTTGTCAAATGATCCAGGAATTCTACTTTTAGATGTATACCCAAGATAATGGAATACATGTGTCTAAAAATGTTTGTATATGAGTGTTCATAAAGAAATGTTCGCAGAAGTGTAATTCATAATAACAAGAAGCAGAAGTAACACAAATATCCATAACCTTATGACCAAAGAGACAAAAATATTGAATATCCATACAAAGAAATGGTGTTAGGCTATAACAAGCAATGAAGTACTGATACATGCTAAAACATAAATGGACCTAAAATGATGCCGAATGAAAAGAAAACCATGAGAGACCACCTATTACATGATTGCATTTATACAAAAAACATAGATTCACCAAATTTATATAGAGAGTGCGGTGGATTAACTAATGGTCAATGTGTGACACCCAGTTGAACTGAATCAGCGTTTAGATTATATACTTACACATATTTAAAAGGTAAAGTTTATAGTATAAGTCACATATGAATTGGGCTACTAAAAATAATTATTATATAACAACATGTAAACAAGGACATTAATATCACACGTTTTATTATGTTATTATATAATAAAAATGAGTAAGGTAAAAGTGAAAAAAACACTAAAAGAAGAAATCGAGAACAAATGAAGGGCCAGGGATATAGCTCAGTGGCACAAGCGCCTGCCTGGCAAGCGTGAGGTCATGAGTTTGATTCCCGGTACCAAAAAAAAAATAAAAAAAGAAAGAAAGAAACTTAAGAACAAGTGCACATCAAGTTTTAGCAGTGACCCCATTATTTAGAAGCTATTATCACTAATATACATCATACTATTGCACTAGATGTCAGAACAGAGGCTATTCCCAGAAGGTGATGTCAAATAAGGATCTGATACAATTCCAATTACAAGTAGATGTCTACAATGCTCTTACTGATCAGATTAGAGAGAAGGACTGCCAATATAACCATGGTTCTTTCAAGAAAATATGGTGTATGTGTTATTCATAAAAGGACTAAAAAAATCAGAGATTTGGCTAGCCCAATCCAGCTTGGGTGCATACTTAAATTATCCCGATAAGTCCTTACCAAAATATTATTTAAAGGATGAGTTAAATCAGAATTTTGGAGGAAGTATACTTATTAAAAGGAAAATTTATTAATTCTACCATAAAACTATATGTAAGTCAGTATCTCAGGAAGATCGGGGAAGGGGTAGAAGTCAGGAATCTGTCATTCAAAAAAATATTACTAGGTGATTTTTATGCAACTAAATTAGAGGACACTGATACAGAGTAGAAAAATCCATTATTTATGGTTTCTATTATATATGATACTGAAGTCCAAGTTAGCAAAATGAAATAGGAAAAATAAATAGCTTCTACAAGAATTGCAAAGACATGGCATTGTCCTTACCCAAAATATCTTTGTCTGAATAGAATCTATGGGAATCTACAGGCAAGGATATTTGGAAAATCCAAAAAATTTGTGGATAAAACTAACTTTAGAATTTATAATGATTGGCTAGATTATTGAATACAAAAACAATAATAAAAATTAAATATTTTTTAAAACTCAGTGGAGTTTATGTCCAACAGCATAAATTTGTACAGTTGTAATTTTTTTCAAAACACAAAGTATAATTCAAAAGAGCAACAAAACTTACTTTAAAATAACAGATGACGGGTGGGGGATTTAGCTCAGCGGCACAGCGCCTGCCTGGCAAGTGCAAGGTCATGAGTTCCATTCCTGATACCAGAAAAAAAAAACAAAATAAAATAAAATAAAATAACAGATGAAATTCTAAAGCCAAACAATGCTATATACCAATTCCTGCATACTAATGTAGCAAAATTACATAGCCTTTCATGGAATGGAGTTCTAAACACTTTAGTGAAAAAAAGAGGAGGAAAAGCATAGAAATGGGACTACAACTTTCACTGTATACAGAATACTCTAGCAAAAGAGTGAGTAAATATGGCACAAAGCTGGACTATTGTTAACTTCTCAATCTGCATAGTGTGCAAATGTTTCTGTTTTTTGTATCTTTGGAATATTTTAAAAATCAATAAAAATTAATATTCAGAACAAAAAAATTGCATCATTTCAAATAATCATAGTATTTGTGCAATTTGGAATTTAGAATATCAAAATAAACATAGGAAGACATTTGATAATATGAGAACATAATCAGATGCAGGACAGGACTGGGCATGATTAGGAGTCAGCAAGCCAATTTTTATGATCTAGTGTAATGCCATATGTGGAAAATCACATCCATGGAGTTGTGTCACACTGGGGCAGATGAAGAAGGAGGAGGAGGAGGAGGAGCAGAGGGAAGAAGGGGGAAAATAAGGTGGAAGAGGAGAAGAGAGACACAGAAAGAGAAACAGAAACTAGTTTAGAAAAAATGGTGTTTAATTCAGTTTTCACTAATCTTTTAAAATTAAAATTTTCAAATAAAAATGCCAATGTATTCACCTCTGACACTGTACATTGGCCAGAAGTAGCTTCTTTGGAGGGAATGTGTCTCCTCGGGGCCCTTACCACTCATACACTGCTTTCACAGGGCAACTTCCTATTACCTGCTTTGTCCACTACATTTCCCACAGGTTTCAGTTCATAGTACATAGGAGGGCATTAGAAACCTGATGAATACAGTGGTTAAAATATACCAGGGCAGAGCACATTCAGAAGGAATGTCATGTCTGTGCCATTGCATGTGTGCTCTATGCAATGGAGGATAAAGGATTATTGCTAGTTTAATTTAAAATTTATTTTCAATTTTCTCGCCTAAATTAACTCAAATATTTTTTTCTCTCCTATCATCTTTCTTCAGATATATTTTTCTCCTTTCTATCTTCCAAGCTACACTAGAAAGAAGCATGCCCTGTCCTCCTTGTCAACAGCTCTCCTGCAAAATGTGAACCTTTTTAAAATTCTTAATTAGTATTCACTACATGAGTGTAAAGTCCTTTTGCTACTACATGATGCTAACACATGCTGACATGTATCCGATTAGTACATTTCTAAATGTTCTTTAATGTTTTTTAATTCCTTTATGGTCTTGGGCTCTTTTTAAAATTCTTTTTCTGTTTTCAACCATTATATTCTCTGAGTCCCTCAAACAACCTGATCTAGAAATAATTCTTGCTATTTTTTAGTGCATTGAGATAATAAAATTTTTATGTAAATGAGATGGTGAACCATAAAAGCTGTTAGATGCATCTCCTTGGGTATAGGAATGTCTGTGCCATCATGAAAATAATGTGAAAATTTATTGAATGTTTCTTATGAGTCAAATCCTTTCCTTAGTGATATATATATGTATTCTTCCCAACAATATAAATTGTACAATTTAAAGGGCAGATACTAGTTTTACTTCTGCATTGTACAGATAAGGAATTGAAATTGAGGTACGGAGCATGAAATAACTTTCTTAGAACACAGCTGGGAGTTGATTCAATCTTCAAAGCTAGGCAGCACCGGTACCTCACTGCTACCCACTGAGTAGTTCAACTCCCAACTGTCAAACCCTAGTGACAGCACACAGTGTGCATGCTACAAGACACAGCCTGGGCGTGTTCCCTGACTTCAACCTAATTGAAACAATAAGATAAGGATAGGGGTCAGAGAGCAGATTTGGGAATTCTAATGGTTTTAACTATCATTTTGAGTGGCAGCAAAAATGATTAAAAATGTTATATTAAGTTCTTATCTATGATTTCTTGGTGGTACCTGTTCATTCTGTCATTTTCTACACTTGAACATGCACCTTAACAGTACAGAAATGAGCAACAAGAAAGAAATTCTCATATAACAATTCTGTTTAATCAACATATGTTATATTTATAAATATTTGGAAATATTAAAAAGCATAGAGAATAGTATAGTAAATATCCATGTTTCCATCACCCTAAATTGATGTGTTTTCTTTTTCTTTCTTTCTTGGTAAAATAAATAAAACAATAAAGATACCATTGCAGTGTCCTTGAGGGAGCACAATCCGTTTTCTTTGGCATGATCTAGTTTTCTTTGATCTAAAGATGCTGGTTCACTGCCAAGAGTGAATCTCTTTCCAGCCAAGAAGAATCTTTTCTCATAATTCAGTCCTCTTTCCAAGTAACATATAGAAAGAGACAAGGTGTCTCTAAAACTACTCTTAAAATTGTCTTAGAACTAGAAAAGCTGACTCTCCTTTAAACATTAGTTTGTAATGATTTCAATTTTCCCTTTATCCATGAGGATAACTCTTCATCTATTTTCAGCCTAGAAAATTCTCCATCTAAAACATTACTTGCCAATATCTCTCAAGCAATATTGTCAAAGCCCTTGAAATGTTTGCTTTTCTCACAAAATAATTTTAGACTTTAGGATAGTATCCTGAGGAGTTCTCCATAAAACTCAAGAACCAGTATCCCTCATACAAGCCATCAAAATCCTTTCGTCTTATAATCTGAACTGACACATCTCTGAGGAGCTAAGTCTCATCTCTTCATTTTCTTTCATATATTTTACTTTGGGGAAAGAATACTTTGAGTGTACAAGCTTCGTGCTGCTGTTCTCGGCCCCATTTTTTCATTTCCAAAGAATGCTCCTAGTATCCTATTTTTATGTATTTTCTTTCTATTAATTAGCTTCTAAACACCTGTCTCCTATTTAAAAGTGTCACATGGCTGGTTTACAAGAAGAGTATTTTTACTCTGTGGTGAGCATGGGGACATCGTGGTGGGTACTTCTGAAGCATAAACTAAATCGTGAGGCTAAACAAACTTCCCAATACTTGGCCTAGGTGGTTGCCCATAGGCAAATATTAATGCATATAAAATTGTAAAATGGTGCATAAATGCATTTATATTAAAACTTATAATTAGTTGCATAGATTTTCATCTTGTATATAATAATCACCATGTTATAATCATTACAGATTTATATACACAAATAAACATAATTTTATATGGAGGTATAAGTGCAAAGTAAAAACAGGCTGCCATAACTATTTTGTAGTAGTAAATACTGTGCTTATGTGTAAAACATTATTAGTTGGGGCTGGGGATGTAGCTGGGGATATAGCTCAGCAGCACAGTGCGTGAATCCCCCTGAAGAACTAGAGCCCATAACCATGCCTCCCATGAATCCAACTGGAGGCCCAGAGCCCACAATAACATCTCACACAAGCCTATTTCACAGATCTGTGCTGGGAAGGCCCCAAGGTCAGGGGTGGAATCTAGAAAGTCTGTGCCAGTGGGAGGAAGGATCTGTGCTAGCAGGCTGAGGCATCTATACTGGAGCCAGGAAGCGACACGCAAAGTAAGAACCAGAGCTACCCTGAAAAGTACCACAGCCATCCTTAGCAAGAGTGAGGTGCCGATCTCCTCCAATAGTCAGGACAGGTGAGGTCCCATCAGGAAAGCCAACAGGACAAGCTTCTCCAGAAGATTGAGTAGTACGGAATCTTCCCCTCCAGAGCCAGGAAGCAATGCTCAGAGTGAGGACCAGAGCTCCCCCAAAATGAATTGAAGCCATTCTCAGTGCCAACAAGGTCCTGAGCTCCTTGAAGGATGAAAACAGCCAAGTTCATTGGAAAGCCAGCATGACAAGCTCCTCCAAGAAAACCAACAGCTCCTTACAGGTTCTCTCTACTTCCAACAGGCTCCCAACAGCTTGTACCAGCTCCCAACAGCCTCACTTCTTCTTCTCCAGGTCTGCCTCTTATGCTGCTGACAACAATCCTCAGGTGGGCCTCCCACACCCAGCATTGCACTTATTCAGTCCAGCTGGGGGTTATAAGTTGACCACCAGTTGTCAATCCACTACAATGGACCCCATGGGGAATTACAGTGTAGCTAGAAGACAGGCCTTGCTTCTGGGGCAGTGATTTGCAGAACAATATGAAAAAGGATGACAGGACTTTTTGAAGCTTTCTGCTTTCCATAACACAGTCAGTCTCAGGTTGATAACTCCCCCTACTGGAGAACAGGACATCCTTGGAGAGATTCCTCTGGCTGTCTCTCATTTAGTACTGATACGACAGGGCCGAGTCTCACATTCTGAGCGCTGCGAGGAGTCTCCTCTAACTAGGATTTCTAAGCTCCTCCATGGATTGTTTCTCTTTTCAAGTTAACAATCTAACCTTAAAGTCTCTGTTCCCCTTCACAGACGATATATATATATATATATATATATATATCCAACAATGCTGTCTGCTGGAGACTTCTTTGCCCATGTGATGGAAAACCTGTTCACCCTAATGTGCTTCTAACACATAATTATTCAATTCCGTGGGTCTAGGTTACTCACATTTATCACATTCTTAGAGGCTATAACTTACATTAGTGGTGAGACAAACCATATTTTTCACTTAATTATGTTTCCTAATGGATAAACTCCACAGGCTTTTATCTGTCTTTCTGCTCACGAGCTCCCTCTAATTCACCTCCATTTTTTAAATGCTGAAATCCCTGCACTAAGTTTAGTGGCCCAGACAAAATATCTTTGGATCCCTAGAAAAGGAAACTCACTGTAATCAACTATAAAATATTGTCAGTTTTATTTATTTTTCTGTTTTTCTGGGGGAAACTGAACTTTATGAACTTCTTAGTGTTTTTGGCCTCAGTGTCCAGGACTTTCTTCTTGTGGGAAAATCTTCTGAGTGTTTTTTTTAACTTTCTTTTAAAATATCTGACATTTTGCCCCTTTATATACGAAATATGCTATTCTATAGTCTTGGTAATAATTCTTCTCCTTTCGATCTCATTGAATATAAAACTATATTAAGTGGTTGGAAATGTAATCTAAAAAATTAGAATATATGAATGAGGTAAGGATCAACTTTAATATACCAATTAATTTGTAAGAATTGCTTAACTTATATTGTCACACAGAATGTATTCATTCAATCTGTCATACTTTTATAAAAGAATTTATGTGTCATATCTTTGGTAAGATATCTTACCAAATATTCTATCAATCAAATCAAATAATGTTCACACTAACTGGCATATTTTTGTCACATACTGTATGTTCTTTAGGTGGCAAGGAAAATAAAAAAGGAGAGAAAAGAGATGTGAAGATTTAAAAGTAGGAGTTAAATAAGTTAAATAAATGCAGTACATAAAACTCTCTGAATTTATGTTTCTGAGAATATCGAGTAGTCTCAGAAATTTACTTGTGACATTTTTACAAAGGTGGCCTCAAAGCACTGGAGCTTTTCAGCAAAAAAAGATCTCAAATACTTGGTTACCTTTCTCATTTCACCTTTCTTGAGAGTTCCAGTTCTGAAGTGCTTGGAAGGTGTCAGGCTATGTCTGAATATATAATCTCAATTACTTTTTAAAAAGTAAAAGTACAGAAAGATATAAAAATCAAGTCCCAGAAGAAAACAGCACTTGGAGTCATCCTGCCTGTGATGTGAAGTTTTGATCTAGTTTATGTTGCATCTGTAGCAAATAGAGTCAGTAGTATTCAGAGATTTGCTAGTATGACCTATATTTTTCTAAGGATCTGAATTTTATTAAAATATCTTAATAATTTTAACTTTGGAAAGTAGCTGATCAACTGTCAATGTTTTTTACGTAAAGGAACCCAGAAATAAATTCATGCACCAAAAGCATCAGAAAAAGGACAACCTCTTCATAACTCCTCTTGAAAAATTACAGAGATGAAACGACCCCTATCTCTCCCACCATGTACAAAAATCAAGTAAAAATGAAACAAAGATGTAAATATTAAGACCTCAAACTATAACACTGTTAGAATAAAAAATACAGACAACATTTCAAGAAATAAATACCATATAGACAATGATTTTGTGGATAAGACCCGAAAAGCACAACCAAAAAAACCCAAGATCGACCAATAGGATTATATAAGATTAATAAGCTTCTGCGGAGCAAAGGAAACAATAAATAGAGTGAAAGACAGCCTACAAAGTTGGAGAAAATATTTGCAAACTGTTCATTCAACAAAAGTTTAATATCCAGAATACATAATTAACTCAAAAATCAACCATGAAAAAGAAATCATCAAATTTTAAAATAAGAAAATGATCTAAATACACATTGCACAAAAGAAGATACTCAAATGGCTAATAAAATATGAGCAAGTGCTGAACGTTACTAGCCTTCAGGGAACTGTAGACTAAGGTGCACCTTCTCCTCCTGAATAAAATAACTATTATCAAAAAGATAAAAAAACAATGAATGCTGCAAGGATATGGAAAAAAAGGAGCTCTTACCCACTCTTGGTGGGAATGTAAACTAGTACGGTCATTAGAGAACAGATTCATCAAAAATGTAAAAGTACTACCAAATATCCCACTACTTGTTATCTGTCCCAATAAAATGAAATGTTCATACCAAAGAGATACCTGTGCTCTCTTGTTTATTGTAGCACAACTCACAGGAGCCAAGTATGGAATCAAACAAGGTTTCTGTTGGCAGATGAATGGGTAGAGAAAATATTTGTATATATCCATAATAGAATGGGTTTTGGCCATAAAGAAGAATGAAATCCTGTCATTTGTGGCAGAGTGGATAACGCTGGACATTATGCTATGCAAAGTAAGGCAGGCCCGGAAAGACAAATACTGCAAATTCTCATTCATATATTAAAGTTCAAATGGTTTATCTCAAAGAAGAGAGTATGTAGTGAATAATAGGGAGAAGAAAGGCTAGTGAGAAGGGTGATACAGGGAAGTCGGATAACAGGTGACATATAATTAGAAGGAATAAATTCTCTTCTACAGTATTCAATTAACTACAGTTTATAGCAACCTAGTATATTCTTTATGAAAAACCAGAAGAGCAGTTTGACACCTTCAAACACAAAGATATCATAAATAGTTGAAATGTTAAATATCCTATTTTGATCATTATACCTTACATGCATATGCTGAATTATCACATAAATAATATACAATTATTATTTCAGTTAAAAGGAAAAACATTCAAATGCTAAAACAAAAGTATAAAACAGAGACCTTAGACTCAGTAAAGACTGAATAGATTGAAAACCACTGAGTGAGAAGAGCTGCCGTGAGGAGATAGATAATGTGCTCTGATTTTCCCTTAGGGTTCAGAGGATGTTTCCAATCAGTAATAGAAATGAACTGCAGCAGGTGTTCCCTTTGCTTAGTTAATTTTCAATATCTAAGAATGAATTTATTCCAATTTTCCAGATAGAACATAATCCTAACACTTTTGTTTTCTTTCTATGTCACCTAAAATTTATCACCAATGAAATGGTCTCATTTATTTTCCATATTAGCAAATCAAAAGTATCATTCTAATAGGTTAAAGCATTCAAGGCTCCAAAGTATTTCTCAGCTAGAAAAAGGCTTAGGTACCCTTTCTCTACTGACTCCTAAGTCTGTGCTCAAATTCCCCATTCTACCAGCATCAGTTGCTTTGGTCTTCTGTATAAGTCATATTAACAAAGGAACTCAAATTTGTGCCATTAAAATTAGCACAATTTTATCAGAAAGGACTATCCCAAGATGAATATGGCCTCTGCAACTGTGCCTACAAAATATGCCCATCATCTATAGTTCTTTCTTTTTAAAGAGGGAGATAGACATGGAAATAGAGACAAGTAGAGGGAGAGGGAGATTGAGCAAACCAAGATAACATAGTTGATAACAGTCTATGGAGGAGAACTACCTACACCTTACCCCACCACTTCCCTCAGGTGCATCAGGCTGGGATCCAGGGCAGCCATTTCTGTTGTTCTAGCCAAGGTAATTATATGAATATTCCTTTACATTTTATTGTAGAACCTCAGTTTGTCTAAACTAGCTCACATTTCTCCAATAATCTCGTTTCAATACTGTGCATGACAAACTTTAGTGATACCTTTGCTACCTGACTCGATCTGTCATTCTGACCTCAGAGCCACAGAATTTAGCTACATAAACCACCACATACCCTTACCCATTAAGACCTTTGGTTTCTCTGCACTGCTCCCTTGGCATCACAGGGAAGAGGTCCTGCTCCTGTTGCCTGGAAGTTCTCTCCACCCTTATGTTCTTAAAGACTACTTATCATTTCAAATTCTTGTCAAATTCCACTTATTTGGAGTCTTCTTCGGTCTTTTCCTCTGAAAAGGTAACTCAACAATTGAGCCTTTCCCTCTGTTATTCCATAGCATGAGAAACATATGATTTGATTTGATATTTTCATTATGTTTAAGTGCTTTTTTACTCTGCAGAGAATATAAATATTGAAGTCTATGATGAAAGTATCTGGCATAAATATGTGTGGTGTTTAAACTTAAATGTGTCAATTTGATTGACTTGGAATCCTATTGGGAGGCTGATGGTGCACACCTCGGGATACGTATGGATGGTCATAGAAGCATAACCTTGAGTACTACATATAGCCCGATCTTTTTCTCTCTGGCAATGTTCCCTTTCTCTACTTCCCAGCCCCCATGAACTAAGCACCTTGGCTTTGACCAACCATTCTGTTATGATGTTTCTGCCTTGGAGCAAGATGAACATGGACTAAATCTCCTGAAATTATGAGCCGAATTAAATTTTTCCTCCTTAGATTGCAGGTGTCAGCTTTCAAAGAAAGGCCTGAGAAACCAAGCAAGGAACACCTAAGGGGGAAACATGAAGCTATGGGAATAAAGCCAAAGGGGCACTGGAGATGCCAGGAAGTCAGAATGTGGAATGTCTACCAAAGAAAGCTTGACACAGTGAGAGGATCTAGGTCAAAGGAAAGGCCATGTGCACAATAATCAGAAAGATCATATGGGTGGGACTCTGTGAGTCCTCTGGAACTCACATTCCACCACCAGGTCCCCAGGATGCCAGACCTGGAGCTACACGATTTATATGTTTGCCCTGCTGCATTGAAGTCTTCTTTTGGTTCCATTCTTTTCTATTTCTATAGTCTTCTCTTTTGGAATGGAAATGTTTACCTTGTGCGACTGTATCTTGGAACTATGTAACTTAGATTTGATTTTTATAGAGGTTCAGGGCTTAAGAATTTACCTTCTGTCTCAGAAAAGACTTTGACTCAGACCTGTGGAAAACTCCGGAACTATTGAAACTGGGGAAGAACTTATTGTATCCCCAGTTGTATGCAGGATAGTCCTACCATGTAAAGTGGGATTATGACTTGTTATTGTCATAACTTGGGGAATAACCATAATTTAAGAAGATGTGCTTGTGTGACAACTTGACAAGGGTTGAAATGTACTAATTAAACTTGATTAGATTAATTTGGTTGGCTTGGGAGCCATCAAAGGGGATTAGTAAAGCACATTCCTGGGTGTGAAATGAAGGGAAACATGATCTGAGATACTATATATGCTCCTTTGTCCCTTCCTCTCTGTCACGAATCCTCCACTCTGCCTCCCAGCAGCCATAAACCAAGTTTTTTTACCATGACCTTCCACCATGATGTTTCTGTCTCACACCCAGCTGACCATGAACCAAACCCCCTTCAAACATGAACCAACTTAAACCTTTCCCGTTTTAAATGATTGGTATTTTGTCCCAGCAACAGGAAATCTGACTAATACAATATGTGATGAAAGATTGTTGTCTGAATAAATAGGGGAATAAATCTTTAGAGAATCTTATGTTAATTATTCAAAATTATAAGAAACTATATATTATGCCCAATAAAACATAAAATACTTATTCTATGAACAATTCTGGGATGATCATATTATGCATTATAGAAGATAAACTTTTAAAGCATTAATTCTCTTTCAAATAAAGTCTCTCTAGCTCTTTCTTAGATAAATTCCATATTCCCTGAACTGCCTAAATTTTCTAAATTTACCCAAGTCTTCAACCTAGACATTCCCCCCAAAAGTCTCATTCTTTAGATTGAGCTCTTCCCTGAAACTTAGAAAGTAAAACAATTACCTTAGAATTCACACATAAGAAATTGGTATTAAAAAATCTATTTCCTGGAACTAAGGAGAAAAATTGGTGATTTAACTAGCAAAAAGCAAACGATCTTCCACGACTCTAGCCAAAAATACTTGGGGGTCCATTTTAATGAGAAGAAACAGGGGTCCCCTGTATGCTCTCTGTCAGAACCAACACAACAGAGTAAGAAAGAGAAATCCTCTCTTCATTTACAGCACATTGTTTTGCTAATTATTTTTCCCATTTAAAAGATGGCAAGATTATCTTCTATTTTGATTTCATTTGGAGACAAAAATTTTCCAACTGTATGAAAGCATGCAAAATCCTGTCCAGGACATTGCAACTTTGTAGCAATGAATATACAGGGAAAAGATTTTCTTCCATTTAAAATGAATAATTCAGATGTCCATATTTCATTTTGTACAAAGGCTCAAATTATTCTAAGAGGTATAAATAGAGTACCTGCTGAGTTTTCTCTGCACTTGTATTCAGCATAAAGTGAACGATGACTCTTCTGCAAGTATTCTGTGAATATGCCTTCAGATTCTTACTAGATCAATATAGGTCAATGTAGAATCTATTTAGAAAATACTTGCCAATCATTGCAGTTATGATTTGGGAGAGGGCAAAATTAGAGTGTGGTTTACTGTCCCCAAAAGTGATGAGTATGGACACTGCATACAGATAATGGAGTCAGATGAGAGTTAGATTCCAGATCCATGATTCCCTGTTTATAGCCATGAGACCTGGAGTTCTGCTTCTTCATTCATAATATCTGGGTAGTGGTAGTACAGTCTGGATTCATCTTCTGGGCTTAAAGCAGGTAGTGAGTGAAACAATCACTCCTAATAATGAAACAAATCTGATTACCCCATAGCATCATAGTTTAAAAAGAAACACTCAAGACTGTTGAAACAAAGAAATCTGAATGAACTCACAACCAGAAAGTGATGACTTTTTTATGAGGGAAGAACCAGCAGTGCCTTCATCCCAGCCAGTGGGACACAAGGAAGCCACCATATATAGTGAAGCCTTTAACAATGTTTAATGACTTCGTATAGGTTACTATTAAACAATGACAAGGGTCCCAAACCACAGAGCAAGTCTGCTTGCCTTCCCTTCATCATGCATATGAGAGAGAGTACCACAGGCTGAGAAGAGAACATGAGTGCTGACAGGGAACTCCTCCACATGGTATGGGGAGACTTCTTTGAGTATCAAGCATAACTCTGGTAGAATGTAGCGATGATATTACCAAGGAATAAAACATAGTCAAATAATCCTCAAAAATATAGAGGTAAAACCTTTAAGCAAATTACCAATGTTAATCCAGCAACATGCAAAAAGCATAAACTCCAAATGGAATGCAAAAGATATTTTAATATATGAAATAGGCAAGTCATGATGCTAACACAAGCAAAGAGATAAATTATATGAGTATCTCAAGGCATGCAATTAAAAATAAAAAAGAGCAGCCACTCAAATTTTTTTTAATATCTCAGGAAAAAATAGAACAAATGGAAACTTTTTCAGTCTGCTAAAAGACAACTGTGAAAATATCCTATAAATATCATTATAATTAGTGGTGAAACATTAGAATACATTTTTTCTTAAAATCAGAAACAAGACAAGGATATTTGCTATTTCTATTGCCATTTTGGAGGTCATAGCTTTGCAATGAGAAATAAAAAGAAATAAAAAGCAATCAAATTGGAAAAAAAAAACTCTCTTTATCTAAAATTACATGATTGCACATCTTAAAAATTCTAGGAAATAGTAATTCACCAAAAATCTTCAAGAACTAATAAATGAATTTAGCAAGGTCACAAGACACATAATCAAAAATAACTGTATGTGTGTATGTTAGCAGAAAGTAATTAGACAATAAAATCTACTGACATGTAATTTACAATAACATTTTTAAAACTTCTGCCCTGGAAAGTAGGAAACAATATTGAGAGAAATTAAGACATGAAAAGACAGATGGTCAGGGCTCATGTATGGCAGATACCATACTGTTAAGCTTTGCATTCTTTTTTTCACAGATTTGCCACAGATCTAACAAAAAATATCAACGTGGTTTCATAGAAATTAAAAAGCTAATCCTCTCTATACAATAATATAAGCATAATCACTAAACATTGAAATGTTCCTCAACTTCATTAATCATCAGGAAAATTGAAAGTGAAACCCTAAGGAAATATTGTCCTATACAGTACAGAATGGCTACAATTAAAGAGGTGAACAACAGCAAGTCCGGGACTATGGAGCAACTAGAATTCTCACAGATTGCTGCTGGTGGAACCTCCACCTCATGATGTGGGGCTTCTACCTCTAAGGTTAAGCCTATACCTCCCTTGTGACCCAGAAATTCTAATCTTCGGCATTTACTAGAGAAGGAAGAGCAAACATCCACAAAAATCCTTGTAAGGAACACTCAAAGATGCCTCATCCAAATAGTCAAGAGTAAAAACAATAAAAGTATTCATCAATATCAGATGAGATAATAAATTATAGTATATTATAATAAAATAGAATATCACTCCACAACTAAAAGCAACAAGCCATTGAAACATGTTATACATGGAAAAATGTCAGAAAACAATGTGTTGATGTGATCAGTGCATGCGCCCTCCATGCATGTGTTGAACTATCACACTGAAGCCCATGAACAGGCACAATTGATGTATTTTAATGAAAATTAGATTTAAAAATATTATGTTGAGTGACATAAGCCTGATACATAAGGTAATGTAATATATGATTTCAATTAGATGAAGTCCAAGAGCAGCTAAGGTAATAAAAATTAAAAATTGTCTCTCTGGGCTGGTGGGGAGTGTAAATTGAATTTAAGTGGCAGAGGGCACATTTTATACCTTATTTTGGGTGATGTTACATGGATCTATGCAACCATCAAGACACTTTAATTCAAATACCTAAGATTATTATATATGAATTTAAAATAGGAATTTTAAAAGTAATATGCTTCTATTTTAAGAAAAAGAGGGCTTTTCAGTTGTTGTGCAAAGTTGATACAAAGTTCTTAAACCTGTTCTACAGATATGTAAACACAATTTATTTTGCCGTTATATTAAATCAGAACTTAACACAATGGCTTCAAAAGCTAATAGCCAAAATATTTTATCCTGATGTTGCTTTAGAAATGGTACCTTATTCTGAGAAGCAGGCTAGTACAGTTTAGACCATGAAGAAGAAAACATTAAGCAAAAAGCTACAGATCCAAGCTCTGCTGAGCAGTGACAGCTCCATGCTAAGTTGTCACTGATCTCTGATGTCAGTGACATCATTGCTCCTGCTTTGTGCACAACTTCTTATGAAGTAGAAGTGAGAGTTCAAAGCAACTGAAAGTGCTCTGAAATCCCAAAGTCACAGGAAAACATTTGGAATCATTATGGTTACAACATCAAACGCTGATGTCTGTGACTGTGATTTTCTGTCTCTTCATACCGTACCAATTGTAAGGATACTGAAGAAGTAGGAGTTAAAGCACTGCCTTCTGGAGCTAGAATTGAACTCACAGTCCAACTTGGCATGCTTTATCTGGGAATGGACATCTTCGGTTTCCACCTAGAATCACTGCACAAGAAGCTGCAGAGAGAACTTAAGCTCCTAATTGGACTCAAGAGTAGCCAGGGAGATTCACCTGGAGAAGCTGAAGGAATACACAGGCCCATCAGGATTTCTGATTGTTCAGGCCTTGGCCTCTCCACTGAGAAGAGTTGAGGAAATTACATTTTTCTGTGAACTCGACCTTTCCATTTTTATCACAGTATTCTGCTCAGTGAGTACTAGCAGACTGCCATGTTCAGATTTTATAGAGTGGGCAATTTGTAATGTGCACAAATATATAGTACAGATTAAATCCCCTCACTCCACTTGCTTGAATAAACCCCAAAAAGGAACTTATAAAATTTATATGAAGAGTATATGCAACTATCATTTGATTTGACATTTCTGAAACGTATAAAACGGGAGGGCTTCTTAGAAAGAATGATGATGAGAAAAAATTCTGAAGATGTCACAGTATTTTTTCCTGTAGCATCACTTTCCGTGCAATATAATTTAGCCAAACACATTTCTGTTAAACAATTTCTGTGGGAAAGTAAGTTGAGGCAACGTTGTATTCATTTTTTTTAATTTTAAAAATAAAAGGAGGAAAACATTAACAGACAGACAACCTTTTACAAAATAGCAAAAGAACAGTACAAACAATACAGAGTTACAAACAAAGTGGTAGGAAATTAACAATGCTTGTTGTGTTACATATTGATATCTTCAAAGTGGTTTCTCATGAAAACAGATAGAGACATGCAATATTGATCAACCAAGGACTCATTGACAGTTTCTTTCAGCAAAGAAATAGAAGACAGTGCCCCAACACACATATGAAATGCCAGGACAGGTCCTTTGACAAAAGGCTTTGGTTGATTTGAACATGGAATCTTTATTTGTCTTTCATAAAACATTCATTAACATCATAGTTGGGGAAATGCTAAATCAGTATTTCATATGGACCTAGATCTGTGACAAGTCATGCAATACTGTGAATAATGATCTTGAAGCTTCTGTTTAAAGAAGAAACACGGAAGTTGAGCTCAAAATCCTATCATAGATTTTACTATTCATTTCTCACAAGCAACTAATTCATCATTTTATTCTAACTTACCCAGAGTTTATATCCCAGTGCCTAAAGGAAAAACAAAAAAACAGAGAAAGCAAAAATAAATACAGACGGGAAAATGGTGATGGTTGTAACTTGGAACTTAGAGATGTGTTTGCTTTGCTGAGTGCAAGCATCAGCAATGAAGCAAAAGTTAGTTTAGGAACAAAAAATAGCTTGCTGCATCTGAGCACTCACGAACTTTGAACACAAGAAATATGTTTTTTTGGTGAACTTCGTTCAACTTTGAACATGAAATTTTACCAATTTTTAATCCTAGACTCCCATGTATTTAACACAGTTGATAATATCTACCCCAGCAATCTAGGCTACAGTGGAGATAATGTTCAAGGGAAAAGATTATTTAAATACACTTTGAAAAATGCAAAACACTGTCAAATGTGAAGTATGATTAAGGTATAAATTTCAAAGGCATAGTAGCTGGGCACAGGGTCAGAGACCAGAAGTGACTGGCAATTTTCCCAGTCAGTGTATAATTACTGCTCCATTTCTAGCATGAGTTTTCTCTTGACCCTTTGGAAGAGTGGCAGAGATGACTGGTTTGTAAGCTGCAGGAGTGGCCAGCAAATGAAAAGTACACTCTGAGGTTTAAAACAGTGAGAGAACTGTCCCAGAGCTTCCAAGAAGCTTTATTAGAAAGAAACGTGACTCACAAAGAAACTTAAAGCATGTGAATTTCCTAGGGAATCACAATTCTTTTTTTTTAGCGAACTTCATTATTTATGGGTATCAGCTTTGAAGACACTCCAAGATTTCCAATACATGCATCTTATTCTTCTGCCTATATGTTATTTGTACATCCTCTGCATGTCTCAGTCTTTCATTATAATGAAGATAACCTCTGTAGGAATATTTAAATTCTAGTGACTCATAAAACTACCTTAAGCAGAGTAAGAAATGGTGAGTTTACTAGAGTCTGTATATTTTTTGTTACTCAAATTCCCTTCTCTGAATTTTTTTCTGTTCTTTGGCTTTTTTCTTAGTCCAATAGTACCTTAGGCCATTCACTCCCCAAAGTGTTACCTTTGTGTGATGAAAACCTCAACCAAAAGTGCACATGCTATAGAAGAATTAAATTTATTTATTGCCTGCCTGCTGGTGCTGAATTGTCGCCCAAATGTCCACATGTTGAGAAGACTTGTGCTCAGCCTGTGGGACTATGAGGATGTGGTGGAACATTTCGGAGATAGGACTTAATGCAAGGAAGTTAGGTCGTTGTGTTATTCCCCTGAAGGGAATACGGGGATTGCAGCTCTTTTCTCTCTCTTTCAATTCCCACTCACCATAAGGTGGACAGCTTCCTCAGCCTCACCCCCCTCCTGTGATCTACCATGTCACTCCACCCCAAAGCAACAGGGCCAAGAGACCATGGGTGAATCATCTGAAACCCTAAGCCAAAATAAACCTTCCCCTTTATAATTAAGCTACCTGATTTTCTCAGGTATTTTGTCACAGTGACAAAAAACTAAGAAAATGATAAGTAAACTCACATATTACATTCATTACATACATCCATTCTAGGTCCAGAAATTTTCCATGGAAATATCACCCTCCTTAGACAAATTTTCACTGGTGCTTTCTTCCCTCTGGGATACTGACATTTTCTTCTGTCTTTCTCAATGATCCACCAGAAATAAACAATTTACATGAAATATTAATTAGAATTAATAATCACAATAATTCAAATAAGTAAAGTGTAAAGGCTACGACAGCTGTGTAACTGGAAATTCCTGGAGAGGTGATCGGATCACGGGCTGGTACACTCCTCAGTGAGATTTGACCACTGACGTGCATAACAGAAGTTGCTGGGAGGAGGTGTGGTTCAGCTGGAGGCGCACCTGTGTGGGGGGAAGTGGGTAGCTTTGCTCTGCCGGGCCGTTCTGCTATGGTGTCCCTGCCTTCAAGCCAGCAGTGGTCTGAAATCATGGGCGAAAGTAAACCATTCCTCCTTTAAGCTGTGCGTGTGAGGTGTTTGGTCACAGGAACAGAATACACAAGTTAAAAAAATGCACTTTAAGTATTAACTTCACTTTTCTAAGGAAAGAGTAATAATGGAGCTTGGAGGTGAGCTGAGAAGAAGGTACCATTGCATATGCCTTCCAAAACAGGTGGTTGTAATAACAGTTTAAAGTTACCAATAACCAAAATTTGGGAAAAACTAGCTTTTATTAGAAAATCTTCAAACCTTTGCATGATCTTGGTCAAATAAAACATCAGCCTCCTTTGGGTAATAATATAAGAAATATGTTCAATTTTTTAAACCTTAGTGGTATTTACATGTGTCATTTTACTACTCATGTATATAAATATGTGGGCATGAATTTATATTTTAGTTCAATAAAAAATCAATTAAAAGTCACACTATTTTTCCCAAACAAGGAAATCTGAAAGCAAGAGAAAATTATTTAAATAAATGCCGCATAGATCTGTTTTCATTGTAGTTACTCTTAAGAGCATAGAAAGAAAAATGGCTGCAGAAGCTAAGTTGCTCAGTGGGTTACCCCTCTGATAGTTTTAAAGCTGGACTATATTTTCAGTTTGAAAGGCACTGCCAAATTCCAATTCTTATTTTATGAGTAAAGAAATTGAAGACTAATTGATTAAGAAACATAGTTCAAGACGCTTCTCTTTTCAGTGCAAATCCTTGGGTAGAACCCAGATTCCTTATTGTACTTTTATATAATGGAATATTGCACAGCTATAAAGAAAGGTAAACTTGAGGCTTTTATAGGTAAATGGTCTCAACTAGAGATCATACTCATAAGTGAAATAAACCAGACATACATGTGCAAGCACTGCATTGTTTCATTAGTGTAAAACCTGAAAGAGTCCATTTAAACTAGGAGGCATGATAGACATTGTGAAATGATAGGAAAACGCTCAAGGGTAAAGGGCAACTGGGATGGGGGAAAAGAGAAGGGAAAGAAGGAGAAATTTTGTATGTATGTGTATACAAGATAGTTAACATAGTTGTTTACTGTCTTCTATTTCTTTGCTGAAAGAAACTGTCAATGAGTACTTGATTGATCAGTATTGCATGTCTCTATGTTTTCATGAGAAACCACTTTGAAGATATCAATATGTAATACAAGAAGCATTGTTAATTTCCTACCACTTTGTTTGTAACTCTGTATTGTCTGTACTGTTCTTTTGCTATTTTGTAAAAGGTTGTCTGTCTGTCAATGTTTTCCTCCTTTTATTTTTAAAATAAAAAAAAGAACCCAGGTTCCAAGCTTCTAATATACTATCCACTGAATGGCGGACCGAAGCACCTGCCCTATTACTTAGCTAGATTTTGTGGATGTGTAAAAACACCTGAAGGATTTTCATTTCTTAGCTTGGGCTTAAGGGAGTTGTTACATCCTGCTCAAGACTGGATTGTTTATCTACCTATTTCTGTCTCTGACTTTTCTCCCTTCCTATTTTAGGACCAAACCACTATTAATACCTGTATCCATGATGAAGCAAGTTAAAGTTTCTCTGGCCAACACTGACACCTGGTGGACTGCTAAAAAAAATGTCTTCATTTAACTGGAGCCTTCAAGAAGGCTAACACAGGACGGCAGAATAAATACTGGATTTCATCCTTAACACAAGAGGGGAGATTAGGAAAAAAGAAAGAGGACATCAAATAAGATTCTATAAAAGTCAAGAGAGCTTTTAACTGACCACAACCTACACCAGGAAATCATTCTTTTATACACTGGAAGTCATCTCCCTTGTAGCTCATTACTTTCTAAGACAGAATGTTCAATTTATGCAATAAATAAATAAATATTTATTTCCTTTTAGTTTTATTATTATTGAAGCAAAGAGCCAAAGAAGAATGTTAGGCAAAACAAAAACAGTGCAAGCCAACAAATACACAATAATAACAAAAAGAAAATGCTATTAATATCTAGTTTGGAGGCTCAAAAAGTATAAACACTGTGATGATTTTTTTAAAAATAGCCAAAAATGTGAAAGAGTCATTGAAATTAGGAGAGGGAAGGGGAGTTTGTGGCGGGGGGCGCAGTTCTGAGGGCTTCAGAGTGGGGCAAAATGGAGCCCAAAAGCTTATCGGGTCCCCAGAGGGTGCAGCCCACTCAGTCACACCTTCCAGAGGTCACTCAGTGGGGGAAGAGCTGTTGATTATCTATGAGCAGATGAAGTACAAGGAGCTTTTCAGTAATTCTTCTATGGTAGCAATTAAGGCAGCAGCAGATTGCTCCTGTACTCACAGATGTACAAGCGACCACATATCTGCAAAGGTCAGGGAAGCGGTGCCAAAACACAATTGGCCATCTCCGTGGATATCAGCATGGAGTGCAGATACCAAAAATGAGATGAACTCCTTTCCTACCTCCCACCACCATGGGACGACATAAAACGTGATGGTTAATTTTATGTATGGACTTGGCTAGGCCACAGTATCCAGATGTCCACTCGAACATCATTCTATTCTGTAAAGGTATTTCTGAGGTGATATTAAAATTCAGATTGGTAAACTTCGAGTTAAAGCAGATTACACACATTATGGTGGTGGACTCCATCTAATCAGCTGGAGGCCTTTCTAGAAGGCTGAGCAGCCCTGCAAAGAGAAAGTCCGGCCAACTGTGGCCTCAAAGTACAACTGTTCCCTGGGTCTCCCTGGTCAGTCTTCCTTGCAGATTTTGGATTTGCTAAACTCATAATCTCACAAGCCAGTGCCTAAAAGTCTCTCTCTTTCTGTCAATATGGGTGCGTATGTGTGCTGAATATATGTATCATCCTATTGGTTATGCCTATTTGCCTCTTGGGAGAATCCTAATCCATAAACTCCAAGAGATTAAACATAGTTCAAGTCAAAATGCACATTCATGCTAAGGGCATTAAATGAACTGATAGTAAGGATCTGTTATTACTCTGGAATGGAAATGATAAATGGGAATTAAGTTGTTAGACAAAAAGAATCCTTGATTCACTTAAGTTTGTGTGTTGAAATACCTATCAGCTGCGCTGGTGGAAGGAATGACACAGGAAAAATGCATTTTTCTACTGAGATGAATGAATCCCTGGAGAACATTCACGCACTTGTAATTTTTGAGCTTCATTTTTAATACTAATTTGTTAGATCCATCAGCAACATTGTTTTCATAAACTGTGTTTACATGTCATCTTTCATTAAAGAAAAAACACAAAGCTAAACTGATGCATAAACTTCTAACACTTAGCCAAAAATTGTCTTTAAATGTTTCTCAGAATGACTGCAATACACCTTTGTAAAATTTTGCTTTATTGTGCTAAATACACTTAATATGAGCTATACCCTAATAAAATTTTTAAATGTATAGTACAGCCTTGTTTATTATAGGTACTATGCTAAAAGTAGGTCTCTAGAACTTACTTATCTTGCTTAGTAGAAATTTTAAGACTGTTGAGTAGACACAATTCATTCCCCAGCCCCGGTCCTTTTATTGCCGCCATTCCAACCTTTGATTCTATGACTTTGACTATTTTGGATAACTTAGATTAGTAGAATTAAGCAGCATTGCTTAACATCATGCCTGTCACTTGCTTGTTTCATTTAGTATAATATTCTTAAAATTTATCCTCATCTTATATTGCAGAATTTTCTCTTTGTAGGTGGAATAATATGCTTTTGTGTTTTCAAACAACATTTTCTGTATCTATTTATCTAAGAATGGATATTTAAGTTGTTTGCATAACTTGGCTATTGTAAGTAATGCTGCAACAAATGCAGAAGTGCTAAAATCCATTTGATATCTTAATTTCTCAATTATTTTTTAACAAAAACAAAAAGTTGGGCTGGGAATTTAGCTCAGCAGCACAGCCCCGACCTGGCAAGTGTAAGGTCATGAGTTCAATTCTCAGTACTGGAAAAAAAGACAAAAAAACAACAACAACAAAAAAGGATTCTCCAACAAAAAGTTATGTTTCTGGGTCATATTTTTAATTTTCTGAGGAGTCACTGTAGTGTTGTCTGTAGTGGCTGCATCATTTTGTATCCTCAACAACCACACATAGAGCTCCCATTTCTCCAGATTCTCAGCAATGCTGTTGTCCTTTAGGGTCCTAACCGAAGTGCAGTGCTAGCTCATCATGTTTCCCTGATTATCCTCGACATATGGCATCTCCACATACACCTTCACATACACCTACTTTCTTCAAAGAAATGTCTACTTATGTCCTCAGTCCATCTTTTATTTGGTTTGTCAAGTGTTTTTGTTACTGAGCAATAAGCATTCCTTATACATTATGGAAACTGACCTCTTATCCTATGTAAGCTTTAAAAATAATTCCTCTCATTCTGATGACTATTTTGTTTTTACCCTGCTGTTTTCCTTGATAAGCAGATTTTTCTTTTTATGGAGTCCACTTACCTATTTTCATCTCAAATACATACTCTCTGGAGCATCAGTGCCCAACTTTTTGGCTTGTCTGAGTCACAACTGGAGAATATTCTGGAGTTGCATATATAGTCTATAATACAGTTAGTGTATGTAAGCCACAAAATTTTCATGCTGGTATGCAAAAGTTATTAAATAAACAACTTATTTTCTTACTCTTAATAATGTTATATATTTAACTACACACTATTATGAGCAGAAAACAAGGTGAGACATTTTTATATTTTCTATGTCACAGTTGCTAAAAAAACTTATGTTAGTTTATTATTTCATGAAATAATGCAACAAGCTCAAGTTTAACAAAGGGGAAAACATACACATCTGCTGAATAACAAGAAATGCCTGTCCTCATAGGCAAACATACAAGGTGCAGGTAGTTGAAACAGTGTCAGTGGTCATCTTTGCGCTTCACTCAGCAAGTCGCCTGGGTGCATATAACAGCTGAGGACAGATTTTGACTGTGTTTCAAGCACAGTGCAATTCAGTCATGGAGATATCTCTAAAATTACATAATAATGTGTGTTTGGAAATTTACAGTCTTGTGAGGTCGCATTGCTCAATGTCTAGGCCCACACGTGGCCTGCCAGTTGTGGCTTGCACACAGCTGCTTTAGAGTGTCTATTATCAGATGTAGGAGGTCGGCTTTATCATTGAGAGGAATAAGCTAGATATGAGGTATTAGGTTATTACTTTAAAAAGGTAAGGCATAAGTTATTATTTGATATGAAAATTCTCACTTGAACAATTGTTTTACCTTCCCAAGTGCTATTGAGTCCTACAAGTGCAAATACTATTTTGACAATTTGTAATTCCCCTTCTATGCTTTCTTTCTTTCTTTCTTTCTTTATTTATTTTGATACCAGGAATCAAACTTGGGACCTTGCGCTTGCCAGGCAGGCGCTTGTGCCACTGAGCTATATCCCCAGCCCCTATGCTTTATTTTTATACCATATGTTTAAAAAATCTTCCTTGCTTATCACTGGTTTTCTTCTAATTAATTTTGCCCACAACTAAGGCAGATTTTTTCCAAGGTAAAATGTTTTCATGTAGAAAATATTCTTTCAATGACAATTCAAAGATATTCACTCTAAATATATGCTATATATATTTATATTTGTGCCTTTTGTTTAACAAAGAAGTGCTTGTGTTAGGATCTAATATAAAAGATATCTATGCTAGCAAGTGTAGCCCATAGAGAAAGATTATAATCTTTAGAAAGTATTAGTTTATGCTTGAAATACATAATAAATGTATTAACTGTGCAATACTGTCACACATACATTTAATATCTTGATTCTTTTTACTTCTCTCTCTTATTTCCTCCCAACCCCAGATTCCCCTTCCAGCTCTACAAAGTCTATCTCCCTATTTCGGGTCATCTTTCTTGTAGTTTGCTCTTTGAATTATTTATATTTTGTGTTTCTCCTAGAAGGAACACCATGCAGTATAACTTTCTGTGTATGATTTATTTCACTGAGTATTATAGACTCAAGCTACATCCATTTTAAGTACAAATGACTAAAATGTGAGATTGTCATCGTGATCCACTGCACCTGTTGGTTGTATCTATCTGGAGATAAACCGAATGAATAGATATGGCCTGTGGAAAGTTGCCACGATGAGTTACCCAAAGAAACAGGTCAATAGCAATTCTCGAGCTATTCTGACAAAGTCACAAGCTGAACTAAGAATGTTTGAAAAGATCTCGGGGACCTCTCTGCTAGTAGTAACATAATATGTCTTAAAACTGCAGAAATACAGGAAGGGATCCTTTCAAAGTGTTTACTAGCAGAAACGTAGGCATTTTTCTTTTTAATCTCTGGAGAAAAATGACAAGATATTGAATCATCTCTGTGATTTAATAACAGTATGCTTTATACACTCTATACTTTATACCTATCCATCCTGGTTTCCAGAATGTTTAAAATGCGTTCTTCAACATATAAAAAAGTAATGACCTCAGCTAAAAGAGCAAACCAAAAAATTACCTCTGTCTCTAACTATAAAAAATATGAACTTTGGACTTCATATGAAATAAGTATCTGATAATTCAACACACAATACGATGCAGAGGATTCTGGATTTAATTAAAATATTATTGTTTTGAGTTTTTCAGAAATCAAATATGCTCTCATTTGTAGTTATCTTTGCATGTGATTTCCTGGAAAGCTAGAGCATATCACATCTTTCTCTAGATTTGGCCACAGAAGTCAGAAAATTCCTCTCACAGCCTATCTCCTGCGGAGGGGGCGCGGAATTCTCACAAGGATTTCCCCTACCGATGGTGTCTTGGAAGACTTCCTCTAAAGTCTGATTTGGTGAACAGCCTTATGTCAACAATGCAAATTGTCTTTTCTTGGTGCTCAGAGCAAAAGTAATCAACAAATCACCCCATCACAAATGTAACCCATGTTTTCCTGCACTTTATCACAACACATGCATCAGTGAAGATACTCTATCATAGAAGTGGGGGCCTACACTATAACCATGCCTGAAAAGTCCTGTGCTATACATTCCCATTGTTAATGTATAGTCATGTGAGCATTCTATGTTTTTCATTTGTTGTTTCTTTTCTATTATCCTTAAGTAAGGCCAAAGAAGAAGTTGCCAAAGGTCGGTTCTCCAAGGTCTTTTGCTGAACTCTTTCATGGCAACTATTTTAGCTAATCAAATTTTCAGCAAAAGCCTTAAAAATCACCACTATTAAAGACTCACTCAAATTATGAGCCAATAATGACCCCTGTCTATAGAACAGAACATAATATGAAGGAAAACAAGCCTTAATTACAAACTGACTCAATAGGGAGCTGATATACCCCAGTCCAACACAAAGCACCTACTGTTTCCATAGGAGATGGAGAGACTGCAGCCCTCCTAACCTATTTCTCCATTCTAACAGGGGTCATTATTGGCTCATAATTTGAGTGAGTCCAACACAAAGTGCCTACTGTTTCCATAGGAGATGGAGAGACTGCAGCCCTCCTAACCTATTTCTCCATCGGTGTAGTTGTGCCATTGAAGAAGAGCATTTTAAAAATCTTCAAAATAAATCACATTTCAGTAATCTTATGCCTATTTTCAAATCTTATCCCCATTATTCTGATTCTTATGATAATGTGCCCTGCATACATAGCCCTTCATTCTAAGGCAAGCCTAGAAGACTAATATGGATTGGACGTGCTCTCCTTCCTCCCTAACACCATATAGGGGAGGACTCGGAATTATGAGGGCATAGGCAGAACTTGGCCGACTTGCTCTCCACCAATTGGGCCTTAGAACTGACTGATTCTACTTAAAGTACTGTGTTGATTTCAAGATGTGATTGCAGGAGCAGGGGATAAAGGAGAAGAGCGTCAGCCAAGATGAGAATTGAGTTCAGGTCTTAGGATGCTTGCTCAGGCATTGTGATATTGTGTGTGTGTGTGTGTGTGTGTGTGTGTGTGTGTGTGTGTGTGTGTGTGAGAGAGAGAGAGAGAGAGAGAGAGAGAGAGAGAGAGAGAGAGCAGCAAAGGTCTTGTGCTATACTTCTAGCTGAGCAAAGGACACATACTGGTGATATTTTCACATGCATCAGAGTTGACTACAAAACAATTTGGAATGTGAAGTAAGAGTAGTAACTATAATGGTATACTGTTTGGCTAAACAGGGCCTGCCTTCTAAATTGTGTGTGTTTGTGTGTACTTAATCCTTACAACAATCTTATTAATATGAAAAACCATCAAAAATGGCACAGAAGAGAAAACAGATATGTGCTTGGTGACACAGATATGTATTTGTCTTTCCTAGATATGTGTTTGTCTTTCCCAGATGGCTGCCCCTGACCTTGAGAACTACATCTCTTGCTATAAACAAAAAAAAAAAGGAAGACCACAGAAATGAAGGAGGACAGAAGCAAGAGCAGAAACTCACTGCCTCTAAATTAGGTTAAGTGTATCTGCTTCTGCAACTGGATCCATAGCATCACCTTTAAATAGGAAGAACAGCATTTTGCCCAGCTCAGAGAAGCTAACCCTGATTTTAAACTTTCTTTTCCGCTCCACTGTGTAATTTAAGATTTCAGATATATTCAAAGTTCAGTCTTGGTCATATCTAGGGTTTTGTTTAACTGAGAGGATAAATAATCAGCTGTTGACAGATATGAGCAATGCCCCCTTCAAAAATCTAATCTTTCTGGCCCGTGTTAAGGAAATATCAGGGGAAATCGATGACCATAAAGATTGATATTTATTAATCTCAAGGGATTTTTTTCTAGGTCTGGAGTGATACTAGTTATTTGAGTTATGGCTGAATAATGGAGAGTATTGAATCAAGGAGTTCCCTTATGGTCAACACTCATTAATCATTTTTATAATTAAAAATATATTTCTCAACTCAACCTGTTTTTCATATTTAAAGAACATCCATCAGAATAAAACTTTTCAGGTATCCAAGATGGGAAAGTTATTTTCAAAAATGACAATAAAACAGAAAACTCCAATCAGCCCAATGTTGTAACACATATCACAGAGGGCTAGAAATAGTTATTTTAAATATATACTTTTAATATTAAATATAATTATTGCTGAAATTTGTATGTGAACTCTCCCCCAAAGCTCACATGTTTAAGTCTTCAGCCAGGGCATCACTTGGGATGGTGAAACTCATATAAGGTGAGGCCTAGCAGAAGGAAGCTTGGTTAAGGGTGTACATACTTGAAGTAGATACTGGGATGCTGGAGCTTTCAAGGCTCTCTCTTTGATTCCTGGCTGTGAGGTGGTAACTGGATCTTTTCCACCATGTACTCTACCATGATGTATTGTACTGCCACTGGCTAAAAATTACAGGGTGGGCCAACCAACCATGGACTAAAATCTCTGAAACCATGAACCATCATAACACTTTTCTCCTTATAAATTATTTATGGAAGGTATTCTGTCACAGTCCCAAAGAGCTGACTGACAATGGTAATCTGATTTGTAAAGTTAAAGTGGTTTTGTGTGCTTCTTTCTGTTTAGTTCCAAGAATCAAACTCAGGACCTTACACTTGCCTGAGGTGTAGCTCAGTGGGACAGCCTTTGCCTGGCAAGCACAAGTTCCTGAGTTCGATTCCCAACACCAAAGCAAAAAAGGATCTTGTGCTTGCCAGGCAGGTGCTGTGCCACTGAGCTATAACCCCAGCCCCTATGTGCTTCTTTATAAAAGGCAAATACATGTTATAAAGTAAAAAGAGCCCTACCTTTTAACTCCCAGAGATAACCAAACACAGTATAAGTAACTAGCTCTCAGATTTTCCCCAGACGTATATGTAGAAACAAATCTTTCTCACACAAACACCCACAAAATCAAATATTCCCCAAATGAGAACAAAGTGAGGCACTTATTTAGAATTTGCTATAGCCAGGGACTCTTCCACCATTACTTCAATTTGGCAGAATCTCACAGACAGGCAGAAGGATGGAAAGGTTTTATAGGGAAAATGTTCAGGTATACACTGATTGAAGGTTTGTGACATGGGGGAGTTGGAGGCTCCCTATCTAGAAGCTGCGGGTATTATATTATTTCTTTATTAATAAGTTCAATGTATATTCACTACAACATTATTATTATAAGCTCGGTGCTACTCCATTTTTGCTGTTATGCTCTTTTTCCTGCCTTATATGTGTGATAATATAATACCAATCCACTTTCTCATATCAGTTGAAATATTTCAAATTGTTTGCACTTTAGTGGTGATGTAATGAACTTCCATGAGAAGTTGTTTTTACATTTATCCACCTGTATTTTTAAAATAAATGCCTACATATGTTTAAATATATTTGCATATATTGACACATGAATTTAGACGGATGCATTTTTCTTGTTAAAACACGTTGTATGAGTGAATGAAAAAGCCATGTATTTAGTAGACTTCTACATATAGCAACTTTTTTAGGCAAGAAGGGTAAAATGATCTCATCTGTTTACAAACCATTATTATTATTTCTTTTTTCAACTGCCAGCTCATGTCTTTTGCCTGTGTTTTTATGGTATACACTACTTTTCCTTTGGTTTATTCACTTTTTTATATTACAAATTTTTCCTAGCTTGTTAATTTTTAAATAGTAGTCTGCAATGTGAAGGGTTTACTTCTAATAGCATTAGCCAGGTTACTAAGATTCTATACCTGCGTACTAATGGTTAAAGCCAGATGATGCTGTCTTTAGAAATAATAAAGAACATCAGATCCAAAAAGCTGACCTATACCTCTTACGTTTTCATGTTGTGATTAAAAATTAAACTTAAAAATATATCTAAATTACTGTAGAAGATGCAACCAAATACTATTGCCTTCATTTTAGTAATAAGCATCCCAATATTCAGAGAATGCTCTCCCTACTACTCAAACAATTTATATAGTCTGTATGCTCGACTTCAGGCATTTTCTCAGTTTAGTCTATAATATTCAACTTATAAATAAGTACAAAGGCTAGGTAATCACTAGACCCTTGGGTTTCTCTCCCCACTTTTGCTGAGAACTTTGTTAGCTACTTGCCTTACCCAACTACAGGCATTGAACAGCTTTCTGCTAAGAGGCTCTGAAGACCAAGATCAGTCAACTTCTACCACAAGAGCTCTTCAGCAGAGTTTCTTAGTTCCCTTACATTCGATCCACAATGGAGACACTCTAATACCTCTTCAGTTTTGTGACTACTACCTATATGTGTCTTGGAAGTTTTCAATTTCCTCCATAAAGACTGTAATTATCTACAAAGGATATAAAATTGTTTCTGAAAACCCAGATGCCCATCCACTGAAGAATGGATAAAAAAGTTGTGGTATTTTTATACAATGGAGTATTACTCAGCTATTAAAAAAGATACACTTGAGGCTTTTTAGGCAAATGGATGCAACTAGAGACCATACTCATAAGTGAAATAAATAAGACACACATGTGTAAACATCATATTGTCTTCTTGGTGCAGGAACCTGAAAGACTAGGTAAAACTTAAAATGTGCAATAAATGATAGGAAAGGGAAAGAAATTGCTCAAAGGAAGGAACGACTGGGATGAGGGAAAGAAGAAAAAAGAAAGAAGGAAGGCAAAACATAATATATATATATGAATAGCTGCAATAAATGTATTGCTGTTGTCTGATGGTGTATTGAAATGAACAGTTAATGCTCACAATGTTTTATGTTCTGATCGACTTTGCATGCTTGTGTCTGGTGGTCTGAGCAACTGATTTGAAGGTAACAATATGCAATGGAATTACAATGGTGAACTCCTACCATCTTGTCTAGTGAAACTCTCTAATATCTCTAATGTTTTACTGAAGAATTATTTTCATAATCTCTTCAATGGTTGGAGCAATCTTTCATTCTCACATCTAATAATCTGAGCAATGTAGTTTAGGATAGAGGTATGCAACTTAACAACCACTGTTGATTTGTATTAATTTGTCTTGAGCCTCTGTATCACTTTGAATGTTTTTGTTTTGATTTGTTTATGTTCATGATACTGGTATGCTGCTACTATTTTATTTTTTTGTTTGTTTGTTTCTCATGTACTACTCTTTTTAAAATAAAAAATAAAATAAAATTGTTTCTGATCTCCTTATTGCCTTGCTAGAAATTCTAAGGTAATTGGTCTGAGGTGGGGTTCTACCATCATTATTAAAAAAAAAAATCTCCAGTTTATTCAAATATTAATTCAGAGTTAAGAATCATATCTTGGGGGCTGGGGATTTAGCTCAGCGGCAAAAGCGCCTGCCTGGCAAGCGCAAGGTCGTGAGTTCGGTTCCCGGTACCGGAGAAAAACAAAAAAAAAAAAAAAAAAAAAAAAAAAAAAAAAATCATATCTTATGCTGTCATTTTTCCTTTCCTTCTAGTCAATAGACCAGCTGTATTATATAATGTATCTTTCATAAAAGATGAGTCAGTTATAAAAATGATTGTAACATGAGTTACTTGCTGTCTATATTTCAAAATAATCTTTTTTATCTTTTACTTTTGAATAATCTTAAATATAAAATAAGAGTGACATCATGAATAAACAGTCTTTCTTCACTATTCAAATCAGATCATTGGATATGATTAACTCAACACTTAAAGTTTTATAGACTCAGTAAGCTTCATAGATAATATATTAGAAAAGGTTCAGACATCATTTAATTATAATTTCTAATTTATAAAATATGCAAGTCTTTGATAAGGACTTGATATAAGGACTTTGAAACCTAGAAAAATCAAGTACTAGCTACAATGCTATCTAGCCATCCAGTGTTAGATGTAGTTCTATAATATCATAATGTATCTATACTAGCTAAAAAATGCAATGTAAAAATTTATTCTACATTTTGGCACTGAAACATATCCATTTTTACTTTCACATAGTTTGAGTCATGAATTCAGTAGTGATTGGAATTAAGACATTGGTCATAGTTTCAATCTCTGAATGTTTGACCAAGACTAGAAGAACTGCTTCCAAGACAGACCATTCATATAGCTACTGTCAGAAGGACTCGGTTTCTTAGCCCAGTGTCTGCTTCTCTGTCTTCTTGACTTGGAAGATGGATTAACTCCCTAGAGATCATGGTCTAATAGAACAAAATGAAAAGTTCAGTTTGTTCTATGAGGTAGGTTTGGAAGGTACACTGCATCTTATTTGCGATATCCTATTAGTTATACAGACATTTCCCTCCACGTAGGAGGGCAATATCCAAGCATATGTATACTAAAAAACAAGAATCCATTGGCACCATCTTGAGGCTGCTTACCACGAGTATCTTAGCACCTTGTTCTTCAGTTTTAGCTCATAGTAAATCACAAATTGGAGGTTTCTGGCAATGCTTTATAATCCAGTGAAGTTTTTGCCACCAATAAATGACAGTTGGTGTCTTACTAAAATCTGACATTTTATGTCATGGTTTCACAATGTGTCATCTAGCAGCTAGTTGAGAAAATAGAGCTTTAAAAAGTGTTTCAGTGATGTGATACTCTGACAAAATCTGTATTGATCTAATCTGGCATTTTGGCATTTACCTTAAAAGACATACTTTTCTTTCCAGTGGTCTCAGAATTCTAAATAGAGAAATTTTGTTTTAAAAGCATTAAAGAAATATTGGCCTCCTCTGAAAATACATATAATCTTTTCTACCCCCAATAAGCAAATTTTCTCAGTTATCATGAAATACATGTTACATCAATGAATACCTTACATTAGAAAAAATGATCAGTTCTCATCTGAGATTATCATGCACCCAAATAATAAAGCAAGTTGTGGATTAACAGATTAGTAGTAATTTTTTTTTTGTTTTTATTTTTGTGGTACTGGACATTCAACCTAGGGCCTCATAAATGCTAGGCAAGCATTCTGTCACTGAATGACACCCTCAGACCTGTTTTCTTTTTTTTTCCTTCATATTGAAAAGCTTGTAATTTCTTAATATTTGACTTATAAAAATATTTCAATCTTAAAAGAATTTACCTTTTACTCTTCAATAAAATATATATTTAAAATCCATGCTTAATTTGTGTATAGTGTTAAGAAGTAACTTATTCATTATCAATGGAATGATTCATTTCTTGTATCCTTTACCACTAAAATATTGGCTGTACCTAGAAAAATAAATGTAGGAATTGTATAATGTGAAGTCATTATTACTTATATAACTATTAATATCCTGTTGAAACAGGACATTAACAACTGTTCTTGCAATTTTAGGGGATTAGAGCATTCAAGTAATTGTGAGTTAATGGTAATATTACTAAAAATAAGCCAGGAGTAAAGAATCACAGTCGTTGAGCTAAATCTGTCCTCTAATAAGTCTAATATAGTTTGTGAAGGAAATGCCTGGAAGAGACATTTTTACCTGATGCTAAAAATGAAATGTGATTTTAAATGGCTTTAAAAGCTAAATCCCAAAAACCTCCAGAGGTAGCTGTGTCATTAAAGAATGGTTCAGGTGTGTCTCTCTGTGAGCTACGTGCCAAAACTTTTTATCTGGGTTGCTGGGTTTCTATCAAACTTGTATGTCTCTCTTTGCTCACCTTTATGTTAGTAGTCAATTAATATTCTAGCTTTTTCTCCAGAAAGTGCTTAAAGTAGATGAAGGCTTTTGTATTCATACATATGTATATATGAATGTGGGGGAGGTGATGTATCTGACCATTGGAATGACATATGCATATGCCTCTATTCCTTTGTCAACAGTCTACTTCTGTAAGTCATTCTGAGTTAAACAATTTATTTTTATTCATTAGTATTCATCAGTTAACATATGACTTGCCTCATTCCACAGAGACTTGAGTCAATTGCACTATCCTATATGCACTATTTTCTACATGTCACTTGTGCCTATCTCTACAACTGTCTTTATCTTCTCTCTTTTTTTCACCTCATCTCAGTACACCAATAACCCTACCGTTAACCATCAGTTCTTTTTTATTTGCTTCATTAAAACTTTGCCTCATTATCCAACACAGATGAGTTTCTACATAGTCTTGTCATCAATTCTGCCATCTGTTTCCAAAAATGTGACTATCCTTTCAGTGACTGCAGGGTACTTTAGCACCCCCACTGAGCCCCAAATATATCACAACCAATCTCAGCGAAGTATTCTTCTTAAACTTCAGATCACAGCTTCTGTCCCCAAGCTATTTGAAGATCTACGGCTGCAGTCACAAAATACATGTACTCATGAAGCAAACCTGTCAAAAGTAGCCGTGGTTTATGAGTCATGGCCATGAAATATTACCACTTAATGAATATAGGAAGAGATGAGCAATCATCACAGGTGCTAGCTGCTTCTCTTTCTGCTTTACTTCAAACTGATACCTGCAGTTAGTGCAGCATGACATGATAACTGCATCGCAGAACTGAGGCCCACCTTTAAGGTCTTATTCAACTCAGAAATGTGAGTATCTTATATGTATTGACACATGAACAAATATTTCTAATAATTAGAAAGAGAAATTAGATAAGATGGCCATACTGCTCAATGTTTCTGTTATGTAGAGACAAGACTTCTGAAATTAAGAGTTAAAAAAGCATGACTGATAATTTTTCAAGATATCTTCTACTCTGGTTTACTGAATCACTTTTGCTTATGGATAGCTTGATAGAGCAGATTAAGTATTTAGGTATATTTTTATGGAGAAGTGGATTGTAAATTTCCTCTCCTTTAAATCTCACTTGGCCTTAATGACAAGCTTAACCAATCAAATGTGGTGAAAATGAAGTGACAAGATCTCTAAGTGTGAAATACACATGGTGTTTCAGTTTCTTCCTGGCTTTGGGGGAACACTGCCCTTGGAAACCTGGACCTACTGTCTTAGTTACTTTTCTCATTGCTGAGACAAAATACCCTACACCCACAAGTTAAAGGAAGAAAGGTTTATTTTGGCTCACAACTTGTAGAGGTTTCTGTCCATAATCAACGGGCTCTGTGGCAGGATGGTACATGGCAGAGGAGCATCATGGGAGAAAATCAACCCATGACGGGGTAGGCAGGAGACAACAGCAGCAAAGCAGCAAGGTGCCTTCCATTTCCTTTATCCCATTCAGGCTACAAGCCTATCCAGAGTGGGCTTTCCCATTTCCCATACCCCAACTGAAGACAAATTAGTTAGTGAACTGATCCAGTACCACACCCTTAACCCCAACATCACACACTCTAGATGAAGCCACCTCTGAAAAGCCCCACCTATGAGCACATGAGACTTTGGGAGAGCATCTATACAAGTCTTACACCTACATGTGAGAGTTTGACCACCCTGAGACCGCTGTGCGAAGAACGCCACATTAAGGTGCTCTGGAAGACCATCCAGAGGAGCTCTGCTTTCAGCCTCCCTAGCAAGGTATCAGATGTGCAAATTAAGCCATATTGTGCCTTCCAGTGTAGAACATCAGCTGAATGGATACTAAGGAGTGATTTTGGTGGAATAGAGATAAGCATTAAGTCCATAGCACACACCTAAAATAATTTATGACATTTTTCAATGACAAGTTCAGTGAAAGTTCTTGACTCTAATAGAAAATTAAACAGGTATGTTTAACCCAGCAAGCCCTCTACTATTTTTCCCTCTGGGATCCATCCTTACCGTAATCTTATATATCGCCTTCATTTCATCTAGTCATCAAGTTAAAATTCTGTACTTCAGGGTCAATTTCCATGAAAGAAATTTTCCTGTGCTTAGTTTCATAGCAAGATTAATATTTATTAAACACTTATTTAATCTAATGGATTAAGTATTAATAGATTTAATAACAGATTAAATATTTATTGACTCAACTTTAACATAAAGATCTTTTTCCATAAATCCTTATTTTTTAGTGTCTGTGCTTTAGGAACAGATCAGGAAAACACAAGGATGGCTGTGATGATTTAGCCAAAGGGTTTTGCCATATTTCTCTATGGGAATTCACTCCCATTACTGACATTAAGTAACTTCAAGAAGGGAAATCCCTACAAGTTACTTTTCAAACCCAGTTATTTTTTTTAGTTTTAGTAACTATCACTGGGGAAAAAAGTAACTAATCTTCAGCTATGTCAGAGAACATTCCATAGGATGAATCTATTTGAAACTAATATTCACTAATGAACATTGTATGCATTGCCCTAAAAAAGTTATACACACACACACACACACACACACACACACACACACAAATA
>NW_004955406.1:25408822-25436322 GCF_000276665.1 Chinchilla lanigera | reverse complement strand
CTAGGTCCACTACCCCAGTCCTGTACACATTGTGGTTTAGCCTCTCCTTTTCTTCTGTAAGGTAACTACTTAGTTTCTCATATTTTATTTTCTTCTTTGACTATTATCTTCTTATATTTTAGCTTCATATGGCTTTGGCTTCTCAAACAAATAAGAATTATTTTCTCACCTTCGTTTTATAAACAGATTGTTGTGCAAAATTAAGACAAATATTCAAATAATTAATTTTATGTGTCTCAAGGTCTGGAGGGTTTGGTGCTAAATCCTTCAAGGGAATTGACAAGAGGTAAAATGAGTCTAATGTCTTGGTTACATCTCTTTTGTGGCTAAGACAAAATACCCAACACCCAGAATTAAGGAAGGAAAGGTTTATTTAGCTCACAGTTTGTAGAGGTTTCAGTCCATACTCAGCTGGTTCCAAGGCACAGTGGCACATGGTGGGGGGCAACTGTTCATTGTGGCAGAAGACAGCAAAAGCAGCAAGGGCAAAAAGGGAGGAGCAGCAAGAAGAGCAAGGCTTTTCCCCTCCCTTATATGGTATGCAGGCTCTTCACCACAAGGCAAGTGTAGCAGTCACACCCATAGCCCCAGCACTGGACCAATCATAAACTCTAGAAGCCTGCACCCATGACTGCAGGAGGCTTTGGGGGGACATCCAGACACAAACCACAATGTCTAATATGTGAAAGTAAAATTAGAAAAACTAAACAGTTATTTTTCTTCGTAAATGTCTGACAGCTTCATCAACTGTACTACTAAGAGTTACAAATATCAGAGACCTTGTCTCTAGTTAGCACTGGTTGAGATTATTTTATTTTTCCCCCTTATTATTAGACAAAGGGCTTATTACAGACTGGATTGTGTCTCTTGGAAACTCATATGCAAAAGCTACAGTACCGAGTGTCACACAACCTGATTATATATGCCAATGGGACACTTAAAGAGGTAGTTCAGTTCAAATCATGAGGGTGAGCCCTAAGCCAGTTCTTTCTGAGCTCTTGCCAGAAGAGATGGTCCAATACATGAAAGACTCCCCACACAGAAAAGGCCAGGTAAAGACATACCAGCAAGGCAGCCCCCTACATGATGAAGAGAAAGGCCTGAGGAGAAACTTACACTTAGAGTTTGAAATTATATCCTCCATAATGGCAAAAAATAATAATTTTTGTTGTTACTGCTTCTGTGGTTTTTATTAGGACAGTCTTAGCAAACTAATAAAGGAAAAATGCTTTTCTTTCTGAGAATAAAGTCACATTTCTAAAGTCCTATCCCTCAGAGATGTTTAACATGAAGAAAAAGGTAAGAATTAGTACAACAGTTCTCCATTTTCCATGCTACTCAAACAACTTGAATTTGAAAGAACATTTTCTGCCTCTGGAGATGATGAAGTCATGGTAATAACTCTTAAAACTTTAACGCTGTTCTTTCCCTGTAGTTAAAGTATTCTCTTTCCTCTTCTACAAGGATCATTTAAGGACATATTCCCTCCTTTTCATGGAACTTACCTAAGGCATTTTATACCCCAAACCCAAATCCAAAGCAGAAGCTTTTTCTGTGAATACAGATGCTCAAGCAATTCTCATTCAAGCTATTTCTTTAACTGAATAATAAAATTTTAGCACGGCTTTACAAAATGGACTGTCAGTTTTTGGGTAATACGATTTAACTGTATAAAATAGATGTTATCAGCTAAACTTGAATTCTAGAATACTTACAGTCAATTTCCCTGGAAATAATGGAACCTTGGCTTTGTATAAAATCCACTGAAGCAAATTTTAAAAGTTTGATAAAGTTTAGAAGACTCCTCAAAGCCTCTTGTATTTTCACAATTCCATATCCCTTTTTTTACTGCTATTTCATTTAATTTTTAAAGTCAAATTATTATAAGATTCACTCTTCTAATACAATTTACCCTACAACAATGTGTGATGTATTTTGATAAATCTTCAAATACAAAAAAGTATTACTTTACAAGTGTTTCCAGTTTATTCTTGGAAAACCTCAAATGCATATGCTCTTACCAGCTTCCGCCAGTTACCATCCTCGCCTCAAGCTACAAGCCAATCCCTATTAAAGATGAACGTTTACTTTTTAAACCCATATTTACTGAAGGAACAAGGATGATGTATTACCTGTTCTTCAGATTCTGAACTGCTTTTAGTTTCCCATTTTTAGCAGAACAAATGGGGAAGTTTGAATAGTATTATATAGTTTACCTCATACATTCATAAGCAGGTTTCAAACTGAACCATCATTAATTTATCCATTTGTGAGTAAAACGTATGGTGAACTGGTTTATGTACACTTTACTATAAAAATACCCGATATACAGAATAATATGATTATTTTCCATAACACACAAAAAACTCCAATATCAGCAACAGTTTTCTTTACACTCCTTAGGAACTTCTCTCCAAGGTGCTGGGGATTTAGCTCAGTGGCACAGCGCCTGCCCGGCAAGCGCAAGGTCATGAGTTCGATTCCTGGTACCGGAAGAAAAAAAAAAAAAAAAAGGAATTTCTCTCCAGTTTCAGAAGTTGAAGTCAGTATTAGTAGACGCGAAGAGTGCAGGGAGGCATGGAGACTTTGTGCCTCAACTGTTGTCTCCAAAGAGCTTGTTAGGTAGGAAATTCACAAAGAGCAGAAACCATCCATCTCTAGCCATCGAAGATATTGTTTGCCCTAATGTTTCCTTCCCTCAGTAGGGGAATCCCATGCTTCAGACTAAGCTTACTTATATCTACATACCCAGTTAATTAGCATGAGAAAGGAAAATCCAGCTGGTAATTGGAGTCCTTATAGGAAATGAGAGGTGGAGCTGGTCGCCTCTTGCTTTAAAAAGTGCCACAAAGGCTTTAGGTACTGCTGACTTAGCAAAGTCTGCAGTTTCTTTTCAGCAAATTAGTACCCTCTGCACTAGACTGATACGCAAAAGGCTTTGTTCAAACCACACAGTGAGCCCTTTTGATCATCGTCACTTTGTCATCAGTTAGGTATTTTTCAGATGGAAAATAACAATGCAAGACAACAGTAAAGTTGTTGAAAACGCTGAGAGAAAGGAGGAAAGAACATGGAGCAAGCGTGAGGACAGCTTGAGAGAGCAGGCTATCTACTTCTACGGCCCCAAGGAAGACAGAGACCCCAGCAGAGATGAAAAGGTGTTAAGTCAGTAGCTGTCAAGAGCAAGTGTCAATCATGAAGTTAACAGCAAGTGCTTAAGCTGCTGTTTATGATATTGCCCACAAGTCTGCTTTTCTTACATGATGCAACCCATTTTCATTCCATCGTCTGAATTCAATGGCAGACTTGGCAAGAGTGAAATTTCCAAAGCTTTTCTCATGAGAATATCTCATTTTTAAGGCCCCTTTAATGTCACATAATTATTTCTGATATTCAGCTAAATACTACTCATTATTTCAATTCCCATTCTTGCATTTTTTCTACTCTCTTAAATGTCTTTCTTTCTCGCTCAATATTTATTCCTTTAAATAATTATACATTGCCATGTTTGACCAAATAGCCCAACATAACCTCTCAACTCAGTTCTAACATCTCTCAAAAGTTATGTGTTTGTGTGATCACTTTTTTCCATTAATTTTGAATAGATTTGAATCAGATGTGGCATAAAAACAAAGAAAATAGCCTGACAGATCTAATTGGCCATACATCTTTTAGTCTCTTTCTATTTCTGGTAAAATTAAGGACAAATTCATGGGCACAGGATAATTTCTGTCCTTTCAATAATGAATTAAGTGTGTTTTCACTAGTCAATTCACTGAAGAATATAGGTACTGATATAGGAGCAAAATGGTCCCACTTTGAAGTGTCGTACATTTTGTTTTCCCAGGGATCACATGGAACTCTACTGCCAAAAAGGGCAGCTCCAGTATCAAAGTGGCACTAACCTGCTTACCTTGGTCACAGCTGGGCCTCTCAGGGAAACTGTCAAAATATCAAGTTATCAAGAATGTGGCAGGAGTTCCCTGCTGCTCCTGTGTGTCCTTCTGCACAATGAGAATGTCAGCAGTTCCCTGCACTTCTGAGATAAACTTTAAATCACTCTTTTTATTCTGATTTTTTTATCATCAGTATGAGCAAGACTTAATATTGCAAGAATGTTAGGTTAAATCTATTTGAAAGATAAAATTATCTCCATTTAGACCCAATGTGTGTACATCTTGTGAAGGAGACCGTGAGAAATAGCCCATCGACTCCAGCACTGCACCAGGAGGGATGCAGGGGATAGCGCCACCCATGCCACAGGAGGTGGCAGGAAAATGCCTGGGCCACACAAGCTAATCTTAGCTGCTGTCTCCTACTTTCTAGGAGGATATATTAAATATGAATCAACTGAGCTAGCAGCCACCAAGCTCAAGTCCGCTTTGCCTGGAAAGAGCAGCAGAACTAACTAGTACTGTTTCATTAAGTTCATTAAAATGGAGCTTAGAAATGATTACATCAGTTTCCTTCACTCTACAGCAGTAGAAAGTTGAAACTAAGGAAAAATTTCCTGGGGCTACTTCATGAATTCAAATCAGATATAAACATAAAATATTACATTTTATTTTTTCCAATAAACCAATACTTGATTTTGTTTATTATCTAAGTTACACTCCCCCAGAAGAATAATTAGTTTAACTTTATAGTATTGCACCATAAAACTGAATAACTTCCACGTTGTCATCTTCTTCTTTTTGTTTCAATGAGAGCAAAACTAAAAACAAATCATACATTTTTAGTTTATCTTCCTAGACTTACCAAAATGGAAGCAAAGATGATTTACTATGAAGAACACCTCTGTCTCCCAAAGAAATGGTTCAGGTTTGAGAGTTTGGGGAATTTTATGAGTACAGTAGGAAAGTTTAGTCAGGTAGGACTTTGGCCCTTCCCAACTATGAGAACTTCTGATGGATGCAGATTATATAGCAAACAAGAAAAGTTGCCAGTATCATGATCTGAAAAATTGCCAACCACCACCTAGTCATTGGAAAACTATTGCAGTAGCCTTGACAATATTTAATCATATTTGCTTTTTATAGATTGTATACATATATGGGAGAAGAAGAAATTAAAATCTTGGGTATTAAAGAGTCAGATGGTAAGGTTAGCTATCAATCTCAAACTCAGAAAGCAAGGAGTCCTTTCATGGTTGTTGTTTTACTATTATTCCTCTTTTACTGTAAATATTGTTAGATTCTTAAAAATAAGCAAACATCAATTCAATAAAGCATTCCAGGGTAAATGTGTCCATTCTTTCAATATTCTGTTTATTTTGTAGTTGATTTCAAAATGTAGAGACTTTTCAAACTTTCCCCTTAGAGCATGTATGTATCAATATGGAAAACCAATACATTTTTCTTCAAGGGCTTACACTAGCAAAAAGACTTTTGAAGTGAAATTAGATGAACAGATGAAGCTGAGATCCATAACAATTATTTTTAACCTTCTGAAAGCCAAAAAATGCTTGAGTCAGTGGAATTAATCAAGATTTAGCAAATGGATCACCAAATTGCTTCTCCCTCAGATACTTCTCTGAGGAGGGATGGGATTTTAAGAGGGTGAATCCTTTCTAAAGCAGTCTAGCAACATCTGATCTTTTGTTTCCTTCCTACAGGAATGTTTCTTTTTAAATTATGTTGGAAGTTGCCTCAAGCTGCCACATAATTTGCTCGGTCATCTCACTTGTAAGCTTCAGTGAAAATGCTTGTTTTTCTCAGAATCCTATTATCAGATGTTACAGGCAGAATGTTCTTGGCAGTGGCTCTTCCCACATCCTCCGTGCGACTTCAGGACAAGGTGGGTAGGAAAATCAAACCTTTGGCTCTATTCAGTGAACTGTAGTCTTGGATATATTATCTTGTGATTTCCAAGTATGTAAACTGTTCTGTTTAACCAGTCTAAGACACAAAGCTTGACACATCTTCTATAATGAACTGGCTACTCATGTTCTATCTTTTATCTACTCAAAGTTTTTTATTTTGATATGTGTAATTAACACACAGTTTAGAGCTCTTGAAGGATATGATTTGATTGCTACCATTTTGACTTTCCTGGGGTTCTTAATGGGTTTTTGCAAAGTTGGCTCCTGAGCGCTCTGTCGCTGTCTTTGTTGTGGTACGTGTCTCTGCCTGGATCCATTTCTTTACTATCTTTGACTTTCTTTGTCTTTGCTTCCATCTCTTTCTCTTGCAAATTCTGTTTGCTTATAATTTTCTCAGGACAGAGCTAGCAAGGTGGCTATGAAAGTTATTCATAAAAAACACAGTGAATTCAGCTGATATAAATAACCATGAAATAGCATCAACATGACTAAAACTACATACTTTTAAAAATAACAGACGAATCTTCATGGCTCAATATAGACATTCAATATTTAACTGAGGGAAAATAGATTTGGTAGAGACAATGACCAGAAAAAAATAAAATTAAAATTAAAACTGAAAAAATTAGAATGAATGTATATAACCAGCAAGATGAAATGATATAGTGGATAGACTCATTTTAAAATATGATGAAAAAGTAATCACAATGTAAAATTTAGAAGGAAGATAAAAATATTCAAAATGTTCAATCAGTGCTCTATAGATTAATTCATTTTTTAAATATAATATATGTATTCATTTTTTAGAACCGCTAAACAAAGTATCCCAAGTAGACTAAACAAGATGTTATTATAGTTTTGGCAAAGTCGAGGTCAAGGTGTCAGCAGAGCTGGTTACTTCTGAAAGCTCGAAGGAAGAACCAGCACCATGCGACTCCTCCAGCTGCTACAGGTTTTCAGGTTATCTGTGGTGTTCCTTGTCTTTCAGATATATCAGTCTGATCTCTGTCTTGACATTAACACAAAATTTTCCCTCTACGTGTGTCGGTGTCCACATTTCCCTTATTTTCCTTTTTCTTCCCTTTTTCTTAATCATATATCCACCAGGAAGGGCAAAATAGTATGCTTTGCCAGTCCTGATGCAGCAAGGAACTGCCCCTCACTCTTTGATCCTCAGTTTTTTGTACCCTTGATAAAAGAACTCAGCCAAGACACATAGGTAGCTACGCAAAAATACAGGAAGAATATATTGTAAGATAGGTATACAGAGTGTTAAGCCTTCAAATGAGAAGACAGGCAGCCTCACAAAGACATCTGCATGGGGTTTGAGTTGGGATACATTTCCACGCATACAGAAGTTACTTCTGGGCTTCCAGGAGCTACACTGATTATTATTGTTTTATTTACACAACGCATATGTGCATCAATGTTTTCTCTTAGAGGTTGGAATTTAAGTATCTCAAAAATATCTCCCTTGTTCCTTTCCTGTGGTCAGTGTTCCCTCAGGGCCTTCACTGTGTAGGAATCTAAATAAGGGTCAGTAAGGAGAGAGGGCCTTTACAGAATGTTGCCTTTCTGATGTCACCGGGTGATGGGTCATGGCATCCAGGAATGTGACATACCTTGTTCTGGAAATAGATGGCCAGGTGACCAAATGGCCAGTTGTCAGAAGGACGATGTTTAACCTTACAATGTCATTGTACTCTGTAGGGACCACTTCAGATCCGAAACATAACAAAGGATTACAAATGTATTATACACCAAAGTCCTTGTTTCCTTACCCAACCATGACTGGCAAATCATGCTAATTTGCCCTCCCCCACACACTTCTGTCCTTCAGTCTAACTAATGACTAACATAGTGTCCTTTCTTTCTCATCTTTTTCTTTCTTTCTTTTTTTTTTTTTTTTTTTTTTTTTAATGGTACTGAGATTAAACCCAGGCCTTCACCGTGAGCAACATCCTCAGCTCTTTTCACTCCTTAGTTTGAGACAGTCTGGCTAAGTTGCTAAACTGCCCAAAGTGGGCTCAAACTTGAAATCTCCTCTTTCCTCAGCTTCCCAGAACGCTGCCACAACAAATGTGCCAACATGTCTTTTAATTTTTTTTCCTCCCTTTTGGAGAGATTTATTCAGCTTTATCTTTCCTTGTGACTTTTATAATGTTAGCAAGAAGTTTTAATTTTGAAAAAATTAATCAAAACATCTTTGTTCGTTTGGATAGCTTCCGGTTCTTTTATCACCTGGATAACAATACTAATTATACCGTGGTCTTTGCTAAGTTCTCTTCTGTTTCCTAAATTGTCTATTTCATCTATTCCTTATTGTCTTACTTGGGCTCTGTTATTTAAGTTGAAGGTTTTTCTCCAGTGGACATGGATCTGTGCTGTAGCGTTCATATGAAAGAAGGCACTGAGAAGCCAACGATGTTGCAGCTTCTTTTTCCCATTTCTGACTGATGAACAGAATCTAGTCTTTGCTATTGGGTGTTCCACCAACCATTATAAATGTTCTTACCCTTCCCTGTATCTCCATCAATACTCTCTTCTGAGACTCTACTCAGTTAACTCAGTGGTTGCGCTGCCTATCCTCCAATAATGCGCAATATAAATGTCAATCTCATCTCTCTTCTGTGAAAGTACTCTTAATACATATGTTGGTGAAATCAAGTAATTCAGAAGAAAAAATTTCCTTTCCCATGAGTTCTTTCACTTGTAAAGCTAGTACTCATAGTGCACATGTGCAATATTCTTGAAAGAGGGACAATATTCTCTATCTATTCTTTTCATCATTGTATTTATCTCCCTAGAAGGTTACATCTGACATTCTCGTAGTTGATATCTGCAGGAAAAAAATATATATAATGAGCAATGAAAGTTTCACGATTCTTTTCCAGATGGTATTGATTTTATTCTAAATATAACAAAGAGGCTTTGACTTTATATGTGCATGAGCACAGCAGTTATAGGAAGATAAATTGTACATACTATTTCTTTCATAATAATAATCAATATTATCATGGAGTAAAGTTTAACTAGGCTAGAATTTTAATACATTTCATTTTATCACATCTACCTTCACATGTATTACCAAAATAGCATCATGCCTGTTGCCAAGTATTTTATTCTTTTTAACAAACTTAATTTCCTTTTCCAAAGGTTTATGTTCCAGTAGCTTTAGGGTTATACAGAAATTTTTTTCATGTTTTTTAAATTAATTAGCTTTATGGGTACATTGTAGATACACATAATGATCACATTCATCATAGGGAATTTGTACCTGTACATTATATATCTTGCTTTTTTATTTCCCACTCCACTACCCTGACTTCAACCCTTCTTCCCCTCTTTACCTACAAAAGCTTTGTTTAGATTTTTTTTCCTTCTTTCCCAATTTTTTTCTCTTGCTTCCCTCCCTCTCCTTTTCTCCCTAATTCCCCTTTCCATTTGAACATTGTCTTCCTATTTTACAATATTTAGTGTACATTTTGACCCTTACTTGTACTTTTAATTTCTCACAATTTCTCACACAAGACAAACAATGCCATATTTAAATATATGAGTCTGATTTATTTCACTTAAGAATACGGTCCCAAGATGCATCCATTGGCCTATAAATTCCTTACGTTTGTCATTCTTAAAGTCTGCGTAGTCCTCCACTGTGTAAAAAACCATGTCTTCTTTATTCATCATCAGCTGATGGGCATTTGGGCTGTTTCTAAGATTTTGCCATTACAAACTGTGGTGTTATAAAGATGGATGTGCACATATTGCTGTGGTATAATGTTTTTAATACTTCTGGGAAGATACCAGGAGGAAGAATAGTTGGGTAAAACAAAACCCTAGTTTTAATTTTTTGAGGAAACTCCACACTGATTGCCAATTTCCACAGTGCTTGCCTCAGTCTACACTCCCACTGACAGTGGAGAAGTGTTCTTTTTCCCTACAATAACAATGCCTCTAATGAATACAATTAGAGGCCCAGAGCCTGAAACAATATCTCATGCAGGCCTGTTTCACGGCTTTGTGCTGTGAAGGCCCAAAGGTCAGTGGTGGAATCTAGAAAGTCTGTGCCAGTGGGATGAAGGATCTGTGCTAGCAGGCTGAAGGATCTGCACTGGAGCCAGGAAGCAACACTCAGAAGAACCAGAGCTCCCCCCAAAAAGTACCATAGCCACCCTCAGCAACAATGAGGTCCCAAGCTTTTTCCTCCCAGCAATTACTTGTTGATTTTATGATAATAACCTAGCATTGTTTTAATTTGCAACTCTCAAAAGACCAGTGATGTTGAATATTTTTTCATATATTTATTTGCAATTCCTACTTCTTTACTGAGAAGTGTCTGTTCTTTTCAGATGTCTATTTTTGGATTGGGTTTTTTAATTTGGGGGGTATGGTTTTCTGAGTTCTTTATATATACTAGATATTAGTCCTTTGAGCAACAGCTGGCAAAAATGTTTTCAAACTTTGTAGGTTGTCTCTTCACAGTGTTGATGATTTCTTTTGCTATGCAAAAGCTTCTTAGTAAGATAGATCCCTGTTATTCATTTTTTGTAATATTTCCTGTGTGATTGGGATTTTGTTCATAAAGTCTTTGCTGATACCCATGTGTAGTGGATTGACAACTGGTGGTCAACTTATAACTCCCAGCTGAACTGGGTAAGCATGGTGCTGGGTGTGGGAGGCCCACCTGGGGACTGTTGCTAGCAGCATAAGAAGCAGACCTAGAGAAAAAGAAGAGAGGATTTGGGGAAAAAAAGAGGCTATTGGGAGCAGAGAAAGGCTGTTGGAGCTGGTGGAAGCTGTAAAGAGCTGTTGGTTGTTTTGGAGGAGCTCTTTATCCTGGCTTTCCTCATCCTCTATTTGTAACTAGAAGAGACTTAGATTAGCATTGGCTGTTTTCATCCTCCGAGGAGCTCAGGGCCTCATTGGCACTGAAAATGGCTTTGGTTCACTTTGGGGGAGCTCTGGTCCTCACTTTGAGCATTGCTTCCTGGCTCCGGAGGGGAAGATGGTGCACCACCAGTCTCCTAGAGAAGCTTGCTGCATTGGCTTTCCTACACTTGATCTTAGCTAAAAGGCCAAGAAGCGATTGCATTGGCTTTCCTGATGGGAACTCAGCCATCTTGATCACCAGAGGAGCTTGGGACCTCATTGTTGCTGAGGGTGGCTGTGGAACTTTTTGCGGGGAGCTCTGGTTCTTCTGAGTGTTGCTTCCTGGCTCCAGTGCAGATCCTTCAGCCTGCTAGCACAGATCCTTCATCCCACTGGCACAGACTTTCTAGATTCCACCACTGACCTTTGGGCCTTCCCAGTGCAGAGCCGTGAAACAGGCCTGCATGAGATATTGTTTCGGGCTCTGGGCCTCTAATTGTATTCATTAGAGGCATTGTTATTGTTATGAGCTCTAGGTCTTCAGCTGGACTCATGTAGGACATTTCCATGGGATCCAGGCCCTCAGCTGGATTCCTTGGTCTTAGCATGTGGACAGATTTCCTGCACTCTCTTGTATATCGTTCTTTGGGTGACTATTATAAGTAATCTTATAAAATTTGTGTCTTGTATTATATTGTTCCCCTTGCAAAATAAACCCCAAACCAACACACCATGTATTCAAAAGTTCCAGTTATTTTATCTTGCAGCAGATTTAATGTTTCTGTTTTAATATTTAGATCTTTGATCCATTTCAATTTTAGTTTAGTGCACGGTGAGAGATATTGGTCTGGTTTTAATCTTCATAATGTGGAAAGCTAGTTTTTTCAATACCATTTGTTAAAGAAGCTATCTCTCTTCGAATGAAGGTATCTGGCCCCTTTGTCAAAGATTAAGTGGCTGCATGTGTTTCAAGTTGATTCTGCATTTTCTAATGTTTTCTTGGTCATTGGGTCTGTGTTTTCTCTTTCTTTGTTGTTTTGTTTTGTTTTGGTTTTTGCCAGTACCATATTGTTTTATCATAGTATCTTTGCAGTATAAATTCAAGTCATGGGTTGTGATACCTTCTGCCTTGCATTTGCTACCCAAAATTATTTTTGCTAATCTAAGTCTCTTCTAGTTACAAATAGATTTTAGCATTTTTTTTCTAACTCTGTGAGATATGCTATTGGGATTTTGACTGGGATTGCATTAAACCTGTATAACAATTTTGGGAATGTGGATATTTTCACTATATTGATTCTTCCCTACACAAGAGCAAGGAATATCTTTCTATTTTTCTGATACTATTTTTGATGTCCTTTTTCAGAGTATTGTACTTTTTATTTTTTTATTTTTTTTTTTTTATTTTTTTTTTTTTTTGGGTTTTTCTCCGGTACCGGGAACCGAACTCACGACCTTGCGCTTGCCAGGCAGGCGCTTTTGCCGCTGAGCTAAATCCCCAGCCCCTGTACTTTTTAATAGAGAGATATTTTACTTCCTTTACTAGATTGATTCCTATTTTATTTTTTATGTTGTTGTGAAAGGTATGGTTTCCCTAATTTCTCTCTCAGTGAGCTTCTTGTGTACAAAAAAGTTATTGATTTTTGAGTGTTGACTTTGTATCCAGCTACATGACTAAATTTGGTTATTAAATCTAGAAGTCTTTGGAGGGAGTTCTGGGGGTTAGCTATGTAGAGAATCATATCATCCACAAATAATTTAACTCTTTTCTTATCTATATTCCTTTTATTTCTTTCTCTTGTCTAAGTGTCCTGGCTAATATTTCCAGAGCTATATTGAGTAGGAAATGTGATAGTGGACATCCTTGTCTTGTTCCTGATTTTAGAGTGAAAGCTTTCAGTTTTTGACTATTTAGTATGATGTTAGCTGTTGGTTTGTCATAGATGGCTTTTACCAGATTGAGATAAAGATCATCTATTCTAATGTTCTGTAGGATTTTTATCATACAGTGGTGTTGGATTTTATCAAATGCTTTTTCTCTGTCTATTGAGATGACTATGTGATTTTTGTCCTTGGATGATAATATGGTGTATTATATTTATTGGTGTTTATTATATTTATTGGTATTTACTATATGGTGTATTATATTTATTGATTTGCATATCTTGAAACATCTCTGCATTTCTGGAATGAATCCTACTTGGTCAAGGTATATAACCTTCTTGATGATTTACTCCATTCTGTTTGCCAGTATCTTATTGAAGATTTTTGTGTCTATGTTCATTAGGGAGATTGACCCACAGTTTTCATTTTAGGTTGAACCCTCCTTTGGTTTTGGAATTGGGGTATTACTTGCTTCTAGGAATGGCTTTTGAAAATATTGCTTCCCTTCCAATTTCAATAAAAAGTTTAAAGAGTAGTGGGATTAAATCATCTCCAAATTTCTTGTAGAATTCAGAGTGAATCCATCAGGACTTGGGCTTTTCTTTGCTGGTAAATTTTTAATGACCTTTTCAGTTTCATTGACTGATATCAATTTATTTAATATTTTTATATCTTCGTGATTGGACTTTGATAATTCTTATGTACTTAGGAATCTGTCCATTTCTACAGATTCTTGAAGTAGATATTGATGAGTTTCTGGATATTTGCAGGATCTGTTGTTGTTTCACTGTTTTCATTCCTAATTGCATGGATTTGGGTCTTTTATTTCCTTTTTTGATATGGTTGACTAAGAGTTTCTCAATTTTACTTAATCTTTCAAAGAGCCAACTCTTTTTTTTTTTTTTGGTTTTTCTCCGGTACCGGGAACCGAACTCACGACCTTGCGCTTGCCAGGCAGGCGCTTTTGCTGCTGAGCTAAATCCCCAGCCCCCAAAGAGCCAACTCTTTAAACCTTGATTCTTTCTACTGTTTTCTTAGTGTCAGTTGCATTAATTTCTGCTCTGGTCTTTTGTAATTTCCTTCCTCGTACAAGCTTTGGGCTTGGCTTGTTCTTCTTTTTCTAGAAGTCTGAGGTGCAGCATTATGTTGCTTACTTGTGCTCTTTCTGTTTTCCTGATATGAGAATTCTCTGCTATAAATGTCTCTCCTAGGACTGCTTTCACTGCATCCCATAAATTCTGTTATGTTGTATCAGCAATTATAATTGAATTGTAGACACTGTCTAATATTTGCTTTAATTTCATCAGTCACCTACTGGTTGTTTATGAGGGTGTTATTTCATTTCTATGTGCTTGTAAAATGTTTTGTGGTATCTTTTGCCATTGAGTTCCAATTTCATTGCACTATGACCTGATAACATTTATAATTTCAATCGATTTGCATTTAATTAAGCATGTTCTATGAGCTAGTATGTGTTCAGTTTTAGAGAATGTCCTATACATAGCCCAGGAGAATGTGTATTCTGATGTTGTAGAGTGGAGCACTCTGTAGACATCCAAAAAGTCTGTTTGTTCATAAGTTTGGTTCAGTTCTGATAGTTTTTCTGCTGAGTTTTGTCTCGTTGATCTATTTATAATGATGAAATTGTGAGTTCCTCCATTACAATTGTATTAGTGTTTATTTGATTTTTCATGTCTGTTAATATTTGTTTTATATATTTGGATATGCTGGTAGTTGGTGCATATATATTTATGATTGTTATCTCTTCATCTTGGAGTTTTCTCTTAGCAGGTATGTAGTGACCTTCTTTGTCTCCTTTGATCAATCTTAGCTTCAAGTTGACTTTGTCTTCAAATAGAACAGTTACCATTGCTTTTTTTCCATACTCCTGTCACATGAAGTATGGAAAGTATTTTCCATCCTTTGACTTTCAGTCTATGAATTTCTTTGTTAATTATATGTGTTTCTTGCATGCAATATATTTTTGGATCCTGTTCCTTGATCCATTCTGCTAATTTGTTTTTTTGAATTGGTGAGCTGAAATCATTTACATTGATGGTTTTAACTGATATGTGTTGGTTTATCCCTACCATATTGTTTTCCTGTTGTTGATTCCCTGTTTTTCCCTTCTGTTTAATCGCTTATCTTGCTGAAGGATTCTTTTAATGCTATTCTTAGAATTGTAGTCTTCATGATCTCTTTCTAAAATTCATTCAGAATGTTTTGTAGAGCTGGTCTGGTGATCATGAGTTCTTCAGTAATTCTTCATCATGGAAGTATCTTATTTCTCCTTTGATGCTGAAAGATGGTTTTGGTGGGTACATCAATCTTGGGTGGAGGTTGTTTTCTTTCAGAACTTGAAATACTTCAAGCGCTCTTTGACTTATGAGCTTGTATTGATAAGTCTGCTGTGATTCCAATAGGTTTTGCTATATAGGTGAATTGTTTCTTTTCTCTAACAGCTTTTAATGTCTGTTCTTGTGCTGAATTCCAGGAATCTTGATTATTATATGCCTTGGTGTGAGTTTATTCTGGTAATAGCTAATTGGAGTAATATATCCCTCACTTATATGTACATCAATTTCTTTCTCCATGCTTGGGAAGTTTTCTGCTATTACTTCTGTGAACAGGTTTTACGTGTTGTTTGTCCTGTCTCCTGCTTTTTCCATTGATTCTGATCAATCTTATGCATTTTTCTTTGCACCATCTTGCAGCTGTTGGATTGATTTTTCATGACCTCTTGCTATTTTGAAGGAATCTTTCTTTCCATGATCACTAACTGCATTCCTGTCTTCCAGATTTGATATTCTATTCTCACCTTTGTTCATTCAACTCTATATACTTCCAAAAGACTATTTAATCTCCTGGATATATTTTTGAATCTACTTCATGGATTCATTTTCTTTCCTAATTTAGGTACATCTGGTGTCCATCGTTTTCCTAGGCTCTTCTATCTGTGTCCATTCTAGATTTACTGAGAAAGTCTTTCATTTTGATGATATTTTCTTTTTTGACTTGAGAGGCTGTTACTGGACTATTGTGATGATTATGGCCCCGTACAATCACATTGTTTTCATACAAGGGAGAAAAAATAATTATAACAGGTATGACACCCTGCTTAAAATAGTACAATTAGCAATAAAAATAGCATCAAGCATAGCCTAGAAACTGACAAAATGTGGTAATCATTAATTTGGTATGTTTAACCATAGGAGCAAGGTCTATCATTATATAATGAAATCCAACATAGAACAGGAACTTGTATGCTGAAAGTTTCCCCTTCATAAGTGACCTTAACTTTCAGGGTGTGGAGGGAGGTTAAGAGGTATAGGAAAAAAATAGAAAGAAAATTGAAGAGAAATATAGTAGAAACAAGGCTGAAAGACCAACTATGTTACCCAAGCTTTAGAAAACTAAAGAAGACAAGACAGAAAAAATGAAGAAGAAAACAAAGGAATACCAAAGTGAGCCAGAAAGACTACAGACAATGTTTACTCACATGAAAATATAAAAAAATATATAAAATATAAAAAAAATATAAAAAATCAAGAAAGGAAATTCAGGAAAGGGAAAAAAAATGAACAAAACATAAAAAATAAAAGTAAGAACCTAAATAACCAAAATTATATATATATATATATATATATATATATATATATATACTCACACACATATACAATTCCTCTGGTGCTCTCAATTCCGTGGTAGTGTGCAAGTCAGAGCCCAAATCTGCCAAGTCTGCAGTAGGACTAGTGCTGGGTATGGGGCTGATCTTGGTCTCCAGATGTGGGTACTGGGGCCAGAGTCTTTAGCCAGCAACTTCCTGCATGTCTAACAGTAGCCAATCCACACCTGTGTCCCCGGTGTTTTTCTGCATAGCTCTCCCAGTTGCCGCGGCACATTCAGACACACACAGCTCAAGGCTGCTTCCAGTCCTCGGTGTGGTTGACCCCTCTTGGCCCTTGTACAGCCTCCTGTGTTCTACTCCACTGTGTCTCCTCCTCTCACACCACTGGGAGGAGAGCCGGGGAGTGTGTCTTCTTATTCATTCCCCCGCCTCCACCCAAGGCTGCTTAAAATCTGCATCCCTCTTTCACCCCACTAGAAGCAGGGCAGGAGCTGGTGGTGCTGTTCCAGTCCCTACCTTCACCACCGTCTCTGCAGTCCTTATCTTTGCTGTCACTAGAAGTTCCAGTTAGCCACTATGGTGCCTGACAAAGAAAAAATAAAAAAAACCTGGTGACCCATCAAGGAAGGACCAACTTCCTGGTCACTAGCCTCTGTGTGTGCCAGCAAAATTTATTTCTAAGCTGCAACATGCTCTGTTTGGAGGAAGGCAAGAGAGCCGAGGGGCCTTGTATACCAAATCTATCCGGTGTGGCTTGAATTTGCCACAGTATTGCAGTTCATCACTTTTTGGGAGCTTCCCAGAATGGCAGTTCCTGCTCCATGCAGCGGCAGTTTCCACAGGTAGCGCTGTGGGCTGTTTTGCTGTTTTATAAATTGCTATGCCTGCTAGGCGTGGTGGCACATGCCTGTAATTCCAGCACTTAGGAGGCTGAGGCAGGAAGATCACTGTGGGTTTGATATCCTGAGATATACAAGCAAGTTCAAGGCCAGCCAGAACTACATAGTGAGACTGTCTCAAAAAACAAACAAAAATTATCAAATCCTATGCCTATGTTTTATACGATCTGCAAGTCTCTTATTTCAGATTGATTTTTTTCATCAGGGTGTATGTCCCTCCCTTTCATATTTTACCTGTGTTTTTATGTGATTTTCTCCAAGTAACTCCAATGTGGCTTCTTCTCTAGTCAGCCAGGGTGAATCTTTATACAGAAATTTTAACTGGAATACAAAGCTTTTATGTTTAAATCAGAGGTTTCTAAAATTCTTTCACAATAGTCCATCATTTTTAAATATGCGTAAAAAGATTTCAGTAATTATATTTGAGCATGTGTAAATCACTCTGAGAGTGTAACAAGAGATAGAAAAATACTGAAGGGCCAAGTTATTCCCCAAGATAATTAGTGCATTTCCCTTTACAAAATAGCATGCAGCAAACTTCAAACGAATGGACTAAGTCTTATGAGCATATTGTTTTTAATAATTGAATAGGAAAACATATATTCAAGGTTCTCCAAAGTGACATTTGTAAAAGCTATAGAAAAGGAAGTATTTCCTTTTGCAGAGCTGACTTAATTTTCTTCCTGTCTTGCTGTGCGTAATATCTTCCATAATTGTGGAAGGCAGGCAATTTATACTGAGTGATGAGGTAAATGAAATACTGAATATAGTGTTATGTCTTCCACTTAAACTTACAAAATGAAAACAAAACAGATGTTTCTAGATATGTGAAAACTAAACAGATAATATATGTTCTCCTTCATTATACACATTTCAATTACATGGAGAAATATTTTACAATTTTAATTGATGAATATATTTTCAGTCTTCATTGATGAACCATTCATGCTGCAATACTTTATTTCACTTCCCAAGATTCTACGGAAGCCCAATTCTAACAGTGCTTATTCCTGAATCCTTCTCACAACTCTCTAATGAGTTACCATAGCTTACTTTCCTTTGGACCTGTAGACTTTGCTTTCTACATTGCATATTTGTCAACCTTGTCAAGTATATATACTGCAATAGATCATCACTCATGCTGGTGAATACACACCCTATTAAAGATGATGTTCAAGTACAAAAAGTATACGCTTCACTATAAAATCTCATTTACACACTACAAAACATGAGTAAACATTATGATATGAATGATAAGAGTCCCCCCCTAAAAAAATTTGTATGTTGGTAAGAGATGAGGCCTTTAAGGGTGTGACTCATGGAATTAGTGCACTTAGAAAGAGAAGCAAAGGTAATGTGTTTCCACCTTCTGCCATGACAGGATACATGGCAGGTGTCATCTAGGAGGAATAAGACTAGGACATCATCGAATATCAAATCTGCTGGCACTTTAAGCTTGGACTTCTCAGCCTCCAGAATGATAAGCAACGAATATCTGGTATTTAACAAAATACCCAGGCTAAGCTATTTTGTTATGACTGTCCAAACGGACTAAGAGTGTAAATCACTAGGTCTCTCGAATCTCAATTTGCTAAATTGTCAAGGAGGAAGTTATACCTGAACTTCTTACCTCAGCATGCATGAAGATTAAATAAGGCAATAAAAAGGTCTAAAGTGTAAAGTGTGCTATGTCTGAAATCTTTATTATGCTTCACACTAAACCTACATATTCATTGGCTGATGTAATCATTAGAAGATCCAGTGAAATGAAGGTCATTATTTAGAAATTTTAGAAAGCAAGGAATGTACTCACAATCATTCTATTAGAAAGAGATATAAGTAGACTGCAAACCCAGGCAGCGCAGACCCCAATGCTATTTTGCTGTTGCAGTCTGTTGTATTACTTTCCATAAAGCTAAGTTTAAAAAAGAAAAGCCCTCTTGAGGAAGCATTATTTTTAGAGGAGCAATTTGCAATTCTACTTTCATACTACTGTAAGACCAGCCCCCCACTGCCTACCTTCAAAATCACGTTTTCTACAACTGTCTGATAAGCTCTAGACAGCACTCTCTGATTGTTTCCCTGAGCTTGAAGCACTCCATGCAGTTCTTACCCTCTCCAACCACCTGCCCACATAATTATTGTCATGATAATTTCAGATCACTGTCAGTGTAGAAACACCTTATCTTTTGATGTGAAATTATCACGGAAATTCTCTGCAAGCCTCATAAACTAAGATTCTGTATTTTGTCACCAGGGCATCTTCTGACAGGTTTCTCTCATTTATATCTTGGCATAAAAGTAATCATGTTACATTCTGCAGAGTCTGTTTTCTTCCCACTATTATCTCCCTAGGAATTAATTGAATTATGGCTGTCATGTTAAGGTAATTCAATAAAGGAACTATCTGTGTTACTACCATTTAAATGGATGGCATAAATTCTTCTTAAAGAGGATCTAAAATGAAACTTTTACACTTGCAGAATTTATTCCGTGTGTATGTATAAATATCAGATTTATGAGTTAATGGAAGAAGCTATGTTTCAAATGTATTTACACTTTCACCTTGTTATCTCACCTGTGCAAACTTTAAGTGATTTTTATTTTATTTTATTTTTTGATACTAGAGATTTGTACTTGTTTTGGGTGTTTTTGTTTTTGTCTGGTACTGGGGATTGAACCCATATTACCTGTACTAAGCTACATCCCCAGCCTTATTTAATTATTTGTTTACTTACTTATTTCAAGACAGGGTCTTGTTAAGTCAATTTTGATCCTCCAGCCTCAGTCTTATTAATATTGTCAGTATCTGAAATTTCATCACAAATACTAAACTTCTTTAAAATAAACTGACCAAAGCAGCAGGGGATATGTTTTCTAATACAGTAAGAATTTGTTGAACATAGATTGACTTGCTCAATCAAATTCAAAATAAAATAACAACAGTTACCGTTGGCAGAGTGGTGACTGTCAACCGTATGCAAGATCTCTTTTCAATCCCAGTTATGTCATAAAACAAATACCATTAATACCATCATGCGCTGAGAAAACTGAGGCTCAGAGCACACAAATGAAGTCTATTCATAGAATTTTGTTTGGAGACCAGCCCTGGGTTGATCATCAGGAATTTTTACTCTCAGGCCTCCTCAAGAGGGGCTGAGTGGTAAGTCAGCAAGCCGAATTTGTCAATGATTTGGCTAATTTTTTTTCTTGTATGAATGTTATTGAAAAATAGAAATGTATCTATATTTGCTGATGATTTACTATGAATCCAGAAGCACTCTTCTGTAAAGTTCTTGATTACGTATGGAACAGTTAACAACAAGTGACCAAAGACTGTACAACTTTGACTTTTTTCTCATGTCCAAGGTCTCACTTCAAATATAATTGCATCACTTCAAGGAAAAATAATCTCTTTGAAGAATGTTTAGACTCTATGCATACCGAAAATCAGCAGTCACACTCTACTGCAACTAAAGAGCACACTGCCACTTTCCTTTCACAATCAGGACCAGAAAGCACCCTTGGCCACAAATCAGATTGAATTTCTTTTCTTCCTCTGCCAATGCTGAGCTTCTGGTTCTGCTAACACAGACAGCTGTGCTCTAACCTCAGTTTAAACTCATAAGATGGAATTAGTCATACACAATCTATTTTCTAAAAAGAGATTTTAAAAACAAATAAAAAATATTTGCAAAGTGGGTAGAAAAATAAGTACCTAGTGAATGATAAATGAAATAAATTGCACATAGAAGGTTAAATATTGTGTGGTTTGTCTTTTGTAAGAAACCCAATATAGAGAGAGAACTTAAAGATGGAAATAAAGAGATGGTATGAAAAAGGGAGACAGACTTCGTGGAGATGAAAAGCAGCTCGGGGGAAGATGGGTGAGGAAAGTGTGGCGTATGTAACAAGTAAAACTGATCAAGATTCAGTATAATCTAATATTCCTACACTCTGTGTCAAGAATGAACTAAGACTCTTTTTAAAAAATCAGGTCCTTTTACCTTTTGGTCCAACCATATTTCTCTTGTTCCTATTCTATTGTTAAGCTACTTTCCAACTCTTTATAAGTTCCCTTTGCTTTTACAAAAATTATAAAACTTGACTTGCAATTTAAAATAGCTCTATGAAAGCAGGGTTTTTGTTTTTTTCTCTTTTTGCTTGCTGATTCATCTGTAGCAATTAAAGAAATGTCCATTAGACGTTATCTCAAAATATTGCTGTTATACTAAACAAGTGTGATACATTTCAGTTCTAATTTCCAAAGGAATTTAAGTGCATGTAAATCTTGTACTATACGATGCATATAGTGATGAATGGTTTATGCACACTACTTCATGCAGGTATCACAAAAATCCTAATAAGACGGTACATTTTAGGAAAAAAAAAACATACATTACCCTATATAACTCGCAGAATCATTTTTGATAAGTGAAGTCATACAGAATTATAATACTTGTCATTTCTTAAAAGCTCCAAATGAGATATTTTTGTTAATCTTTCTACTAAGTGTACAAAGAAAGCATCATTTCTGCTTTACAAGATGGAGAACAAGAGTTTAGCATCAATGACCACCCAGGCCCTACCAGTCACTCCCTGGTATCACTGACCTTCCCTCAGCCCCTCAGCCCCTCGGGTCAGCTCTTTCCCCTGCTGTACAGAGCTCTTCCCTGACTTCCCTCTGCGGGCACAGGATTCCTGAAAGCTGATAGGGACATTGACCACTGAAGATTTTCAGATAAAGACACAGTTTAGGGCAACATGTGAGACAGCTGAGGTCCTTAAGACTGTGCTCTTTGAAGTCTGGTGGGATAGAAAGATCGACAAAGAGTGTTCGGGATCCTCCCAAATAAAAGGAGTCTGCGGTCAAACAAATCTCAGAGATAATAAGAAAGCAAGATTTCTAAATAGTAGGATCTCTTAGGCCCTTTTTTGATAGGACTCCTGCGAACACTACTACAACCAGGTTTTCCCCACATTTACTTAACTAGGAGCCTCCTGTAAGCAGGTACCGTTCAGATTAATAAATTAACTTCGACCCACTAGCAGATAATACTATTCACTTCCAGTGAATAACAAGGTTTGCGGTGCATATCTGTATTAACTTAAATCGCAAATGGGCATTCCCCCATGAAATATATCACCAAAATATGGTGTAAAGGTGAAGAAGGCGTGTTAGGTTTCTGGTACTTCCGTACCATGGTGTAAACCACACAGCGTATCTTTAAAATGCCTCTTGTAGGTAAGTTTCCTGAAAATAAGACTGCAGTAGAAAAAAGAAAAAGATCCTGAATTAAGCATCTTGGAAAATAATGGTCTGATTAGGAAATCTGACTATAACAGCCACTGAAAAGTATCTCCTTATAAACACTTGTCTTGTTAATAAGTTGCCTACTTAAAATTTGAATTAAATATATAAACGTAAGGTGCTCCTAGTGAAAAATAATTTCCTAATGAGCAGCTAAGTCATACAATCTATTTAGCAGAGTTATTACAGTTATTACTAATAAAATCAGCCTCCCATTTAAATGTAGAGAAACTCCAATGGTTCCAATACCAATTATATATTATCCCTAAATTACATATTGAAACTTGGTGGAATTATGCCAAGATGTAATCAGAAGGAATCATGAGGTGAGCAATTTTCAGAGCTCAATTTAATTCAACATCTTTTTAACTGTATCCTCAAAGATTATAATTACATTTAGCAATTGGCTTGATTGAAGGGAGGAAAAAAATCATACTGCTTCATTGACCACCATTTTGCACACTTGTTTGAATGGTATGGCCTGTGATATAATTGGTAAGAAGGCCGATTCTAAAGGGAGCAACAACCCAGGAATGTCTTTAATTGTGATGGAAGTAATGTGAAAAGTCAAAAGGTCTTGTTTCTAGAACTCAAGTGTCAAAGATTAGACATATTTCTCCCTATTTATCATAGCAATTAGTGTCAGCGGACCAGAATGAGAATGGGTTGTTGAATGCAACAAGGGGTTGAATTTTTAAATGTGTCCAGTGTAGTCTCTGTGAAATTAGGCAAGATGCCTAACTCATAAGGCTGCTTTACATCTAAAAGAATTGAAACCTTGCTGCAAAGAATTATAGGGAGAATTTAAAAATTTAAGGAAAAGAGTATTTTGGGAGGGATTAATGGTAATGTGCTTGTAACATAATAATGCTTTAAAATTTAAACATTCATATTTTCATTTACAATTTGTATATTTATATATACTCTATGTGTTATATATGCATGTGTGTGTTTGTGTGAGTGTGTCCTATGTCAGGAGCCAATTCTCTGTGAGTCTATCAAACTTTTACATACCTTGTGATGGCTTGTGCTCTGAACTACCTTTTTTCTTTTTTGGGTAGGGGGGGGGACCAGGAATCAAACTCTGGACCTTGCGCTTGCCAGGCAGGTGCTTATACCACTGAGCTATATCCCCAGCCCTCTTCTTTTTATCTTTTTTTAAGGTAGAGTCTTGCTATGTATTCCGGTTGACCTTGAACTCCCTGTGAAACTCAGCCTGGCCTTCAATTTATAGCGACCCTCCTGCTTCAGTGTTGGGATTGTGCTCTTGACTATCTTTTCAAGAATGTATGTAGAGCAAAAAGCTTTAAAAACTAAAGTATTTCCCTGAGACAGAAGGCAGACTTGTTTTCCAGCAAGAATAGTGAAAACACAGCCTCCCTCTGGGACAAAGGCTGGGCACCCGTCCCAGTTGACCTAGTATAGCCCTGGACTGAGGAGTCTCTTAAGCTCAGGATTCCTGTGAGACACTACATGTAGAAGCCTGGAGGGCAGGGGGACTGAATTGCCTGCTGTGCCACGAATAACAGATTCTTTTTCTTTGGCCAGGAGTGTTGTGTATTTTGTCTGCACATGTTAAACTGGAGTGGGCTAACTTGTTAGATTATAAGAAGAGATACATTTCATCCTGTTCAGTTTTTGACACCAACCATGAATCTAGGCATTAATACAGAAAAGTCTTCTTTTGAGCTATTTGAATCATGGGATTTTTCTCCTTAAATACCATCACATGAAAAAAAAACAGGTATTAATAGTATTTGTAAAATCTTTAGTGTCATCAGGGATGCATTCTTAAAATGAAACTGGCATATATATGCCTAATAAGAATTACCCAAACCCAGGACTGGGGATTTAGCTCAGTGGCATAGCACCTGCCTGGCAAGCACAAGGTCATGAGTTCAATTCCTAGTACCGGAAAAAAAAAGAAAAAAAAGGAATTACCCAAACCCCCTTATCTTCTGCTTGTTTTAGTGCTAGTCAATGTCATCACTCACATTATTATATAACTTTAAAGGAAAGTAGTCTACAAATAATATTCCTTTTCCTTCTAATACTTTCTCTTTCTTTTGTTTTGCTTAAACACAAGTAGCAGGATCCTCCATTGTATTTCTCCACAATGTTGAAGAACCTTTCTCATTTTACAGAAGGTAGTATACATCCAAGTGCTACAGTTCTTTCATTGACATATAAGTTATGCCTCCTTTTCTCATATTAATGGATGGCTTTGGCAGGAAATCAAACAGGATTTGCTTTTGCCAGCCAAGATACTAAAGGGAGAAGTAAGCACACACTGACTACCTAAAATATAAATCTGCTCCTTTGATACCTAAATTCTTACCTACTGTCCTTCCATCTGAGCGCTAGAAGGCTGCTTACAGAACCAAAAATGAATGTGTTTAATTTTGAAGATGATTTAATTCATGTTCAGTGGAAAATGTGAAGCTCAAAATTTATTATAATGACTACCTTAACTTTTCTCCAATTTAAATCTGAGAGGGTTCAAAGATTAAAAAAACAAGTAAAAAAAATTACAAAGATCAGTAGCAGCGTGAAACTTCCTTATTAGGATCTTTTGGACTAATTTGTACGCAATTGTGTGAGCATGCTCACTAATGAGTCTCTGTGAGAACAGTCATTCAAGTTCATTTTACTCTTCTACAAGATCTCTTATTTTTCTTAATTGGAACAAAAAAGGAAAATTGTTGCATAGTGGAACTAGCAAGTCATAATTTGGAAGAGATCTGCTTTGACAAATGAAATATAATAACAAATGAGTCTGACTCACCAACAATCCTCCCTAAATTAATGCCCTAAGTAATCATGTGGTCTCTTTGCCAGAGTTTGGTCTAGAATAGGCACAAATAATTAAAATGAGAGGGCTTCACTAAGAACGGAGTCTTTTTCCTTAAGTAAGTAAATACACATGTAGGTAAAGTCTCTTTTCCCCTCCAGAAGTTGTCCTGTCTACATAAGATGCCGAACATTTCTGAAGCATCTTGAGATCATGAGACGGCCAGATGAAGACAAAACTCCACAGAGAGAAAATGACAAAGCAAAGAAATGGGGAATCACTGAGCCCTCAGCTATTCAGTAAACCGAACTACCTCACCCATGGCCTTTTTATAACAGAAAGTAGTATGTTTGTTTGAGACAACTTGGGTTTCCCTGATGAAAATGTCAGGACTGGTGCACTTTTCAGCTTTTGCAAACTTGACAGTCCTAATGGATTATTTTATTTTACTTATTGGTACATTTTAGATACACATCGTGATAACATTCATCATAGGGAATTTGTACCTGTGCGTGATCTATCTTGCTTCTTTTTTTTCCATTCCCTCCCCTCCCTTCAGCCCCTCTTCTCCGTTTCATTTGCAAAAGCTTTGTTTCCATTTTTTCCTTCCATTCCTTTTTATTCTTATCCCCTCCACCCCACTTCCCTTCTCATTTTCTCAATGTCCTAAGAAAGATTGAGAAGTACACCGATTAGATATTAAAAGTTTCCTTCAGTTTGGAAAGCCCCTATTTATCCTATACTTCTTCGAGCGTTGCATTTTTAATGAATGGATTCAAGCTATTTGGTTAGTTATCACAAAAATGGCTTTGTTCTGAATTCGTCCCTCTCTTGCCCTCTCTTGGTCTTGCGAGTACTTATAGCACAAAGGCTCTCGCCAGACATGGCCCGTGGGCCTTAGACGTCCCAGTCATGAAAATCATGAGTCAAATAAGCTGCTCTTCCTTATAATTTACCCAGTCTATGATCTGTTGCAGCAGCAGGAGCAGCAACGCTCCTATTTATTACAATAACTTCATGAGATAGATTTTTTTTTTTTTTTGGTTTTTTTTTTTTTTGGTTTTTTTCTCCGGTACCGGGAACCGAACTCACGACCTTGCGCTTGCCAGGCAGGCGCTTTGCCACTGAGCTAAATCCCCAGCCCCGAGATAGCTTTTTATCAATCTCCTGTTCACTGATTAGGAAATATATTAAAATAATTCAACAAATTTGACCAAGACCACATAGTTAAGTACGTGATAGAGGCAGGATTTAAGTACAGCTATTTTTCCCGGATAACATCCAAAGAAGTATCTCTTTGTAGTATTCAGAATACTACACAACACATGACTGAGGGATAACAAAAGTGCTGAGATAAACAAAGACGACGACAATAAAATGTGTGAACCAGAAGTTTGTGTTTTATATAATTAATTTTATTTCAACAGGGTTTGATCCAAACCTAAACTCTTTGTGGAAGTGGAATAATACATTGTCTTGCAGGGTTAAGTTATATTTCATGTATGTGTTTCAAGAGAAACGCTTGTGACTTTCAAACAACCGTGACATTCTGCGGCAATTTGCAGCGGGTATTAAAGTCACTCAGACTTCAGAAGCTACATTAATTCTACTTTAATTCTACTCGGGCATCCGACTCAGAGCTTTGCATTCCGCGCTGAGGCGTGCAGTGTGCCAAGGGCCGATGCGCTGGTGCTGCCATTTGCTTTCTTTTTTTTTTTTTTTTTTTTTTTTTTTTTTGCTTTTTTCCGGTATCAAGAGTCGAACTCACTACCTTGCACTTGCCAGGCAGGCGCTTTGCCGCTAAGCTAAATCCCCAGCTCCCTGCCATTTGCTTTCCATTCCAGAAGCAAAGCAGCACAGCCGCAAAGTGCTCACTGCTGTTTTCCATTAAATCAGGAGGAAAACCCCGCGCCTCTGGGAGGCATTTCTGCGTCCTGTCCTGCCATTGCCGGAGAATGAGAAGAGGACACTCCCAGGGGAAGATGGCAGAGCCCAGCGCAGCGCTCCTCCTGCCAGTGCTCTCGACCCTCAGCGTATAATACGGGAAAGAAAACTCAGAACAGAAGATAAAAAATTAAAAGAAATAAGATACGGTCCCCAACGCTGACTTTTATTATTACTATACCCAATCTCCAGCAGTCATTGAATCTAAATATGAGTAAGTTTGACAAAGACTTCTCTGAAATACATTGGCCATATATTATAAGAGGTAATATTGTCTCCCTGGAGGTTCAATAAAAACAAAATTTTTTTTGAAGTTTTTTTTTTTTTTTTTTTTTTTTTTTTTTTTTTTT
>NW_004955406.1:25365767-25408193 GCF_000276665.1 Chinchilla lanigera | reverse complement strand
AAAAAAAAAAAAAAAAAACAAATAAAACAAATTCCTAACTCTGGCACAGCAATTACTTAACTCACCTCCTCCTACAACACCCTGCAAAATGTGTTATAATAGTTATGCGTACAGTTAATGCAAACTTACAGTCTCCAGAATTCCAGAAAACGAGAGCAGAATTGGCAAAAAGAAAAAGTCAGGTACTGATGTTGGTTCATACTTTCCTTGAAGTTTCTTCTTCCTTCTTGTCCCTTCTCCTTCCTTTCTTCCCTCCTTCCTTCCTCCCTTTCTTTTCCCTTTTCTTTCCCTTCCCTTCCCTTTCTCCTTCTCTTCCTCTTCGTCTCCCTCTCTTCCTCTTCGTCTCCCTCTCCTTCTTTTTCTCCTCTTCTTTCTCCCCCTCTTCTTCTTCTTCTGCCCCCCAGAAACCACTGCCTGACGTTAGAGGACAGAAACAGCTGTTATCAATCAATCAGCTGGAGAGATACTGAGTACCTCGCCCATTTTCAGCGCTGAGTGGACACTCAGTTTTTTCTCCCCAGTGGATTGGCAATACTCAGTTCTGTCCACTAGTATCAACACTCGACATTTCCCCTTCTGTTTATTTTTTTTTTCAGATAAGGAAATAGGGGCATTTGAGCTTAAAATATTGCTGGAATTTAGTACAAGTATAACAACATTTCTTTCCATATTTAAGACTAGTTGTCAGAGCTGGTATGCATACGTTACTTCCAAAAAGTGAACTCTTCAGATGTGTGAAACAGCTAAACACCACGTAGAACACATTCTGATACGCTTCATCTTTTTTATTTTGTGTGTAATGCATGCTGGAATAGGGTCAAAGTTCAACTATATATGAATATTTATACCTTAAAAATTCAGTTCATAAATTCAGTTCAATTGCTAGAATAAGAGCTATTAAATGTAAAGCCATTGACATTTAAATTAGAGGATGATAGCAGAATCGTTTCTTTTCTATGATTAGGGCGAACTATTGCAGTGATCATTTTAGAGTACATTTACCCTCACTAATCAGCATATTTCCATATTAAAACCTAGTCAACCAGAGCCCATAACGTCTACTCACTGATAGAAGATGAAGCATTTGTTAGCGTTTGGAATGTCTCAGAAACATCTAAAATAGTATGTTAACAACTTGATTTACAGTCCAAAGCAAAAAAAAAAAAAAAAAAAAAGTGATTAAAGACTATGAGGAGCCAGGCGTGGTGGCGCACACCTGTAATCCCAGCACTCGGGAGGCTGAGGCAAGAGGATTGTGAGTTTGAGCGAGACCAACCTGGGCTACAAAGTGAGCTCAAGGCCAGCCTGAACTGCATAGCGAGACTTTGTCTCAAAAAACAAATACAAAATAAATAAATAAACTTTTAAACAATAAAAATAAAGACTATGAGGAGGAGGGTAGCATGTTAATAGTTACTCTATACTGAGGTAAGAACAGGTTTGGGGACATGGCATCAGGTATGGCGCCTCCTAGTGGATGCATTTTTACCTGCAGTCTACAGGGGACAGGAATTAAGTGCTGGTAGATGCTCTAATCACATTTTTATAGAAACAGGATTTACATATTTATGGAATAGATTAATATTTTTCCCCCTACACCATTGCAGTGGCTTGGACTACTACTGCAGTAGCTTAAATTGTAGCCCTGGAAAAAATTAACAGGAAGAGCTTTGTCAGTAACATGAAAGTTTTAAGCAAGGAGGGGAAAAATAGACATGCAATAAATTAGAATGTAATAAAGGTAATAGCCATGTAATAAATTAAATGCAATAAATTCATAACATCTATACCATTTTGTCCTAAAAAAATAAAAAATAGTATGTTTTAGTATCAAGTTGCTGGAAGCAAAAACCACAGGCTTTGTCACTACTATAGCCTCATTTTAAAGAGTCCTGTTTGCCCATGTATTCATGTGTCATCTGGATGCGTTTGATTATTTATAAAATGCATTTCAAAGTAAGTTCTTGTTTAAAGAAATGTATAACTTAGATGTGTTAAGCTGCTAAAACTGTTTTCATCTTGAAAGGACGTTAAATACAGTACAACACCCCACACACACACACCTTAAAAGAAAAAAAGAAACCCAAAAATTAACTATTAAACAGCCCCAAACAAATGATTCACTGGGTCTTTATAAGCTACTGCCACCCAGTGGACATTTTATGTAAAGCCTGCTTTTTAATATTTGGGAGGACAAGATGCTTACAACAGTCGTTTAACCTACCTTACCAGTTAAATGGCACTTCAGTAAACAACATAGCAAGTTGAAGACAAAAAACAACTAGAAAAAAATTCTGAAAACTTAAAATTTGAATACAGAGTAAATCTGTCTCATAAATGTGTATGTATTTTATAATTTGGCAAACGTTTTATGGTTAACAATTCTCTTATAAGCAAAATGCCCAACTAAATAAAACCCATGTCACTGTGTGTGGGTTTCCTTATTTTTCACACGGAGATATTGTCAACAGTACCTACCTCACAGGCCTACTGTGAGGAAGACCTGAGTCTACACAAGTAAAGCACTCAGAACTGCAGTTAGCTCAACATGGCTCAATTGTTTCTAATCTTATTATTTGGTCAGTGATTTTTAATGGTGTAGGACAAATGCCTGCTAAGGTCTTGAAAGAATTACTTGGAAAACTTTCAGACTGAAGTCATTTTACCCTTTAAGATCGCCCATAAACTCTAATGGGCCATGTTCCTATCTCCCATCTTTCTTTCTTCTTTATTCCTGTATCAAATTAATTTCCCCCAAACCTCTTTACTGATGAAAGGGGTTGCATGTCTCAGGTACACGTTGCAAACAGACTGTTCAGAATCCTTATCTAGGTGCTAAAAGGCCACTTGTCCTAACTGGTAGAAGCATTAAGATAAAAAAAGAACACATTGTAAATGTAGCAATGAGTACTAGATGCCTAGTACTTGTGTAACAAATGACCACAAATGTAGTGGTTTACACCATCACAAACTTATCCTACCAGTGTGGCAGTCTGGAAGCTGCAGTGGGGATTACAGGCTAAAATCAGTGTGCCCCAGGCTGTGTTGCTTCTTCTGGCTCCTCGAACCAAATCTGTTTCCTTGCCTTTTCCGGGTTCAAGAGTAGCCTGCCTCCTTTGGGTAGGGCCCTTTTCTGCTTCTGCAAAACCACCTTCTGGTTGTGTCTGCGCCTCGGACTTTCCAGCCTCCTTCTTTCAATTATAAGGACTCTTGTTGCTACTTTGGGCACACCCGGATAACACAAGGTAGCCTACCCATCTCAGAAGCCTTAATTTAACCACAACTAGAAAGCCTCTTTTCTCACATGAGGTTCTGTAATCACAGGTTTTGAGGAGAGGACATGAACATGGTTGGGACCTAGTATTCCAACCACCACTGAAGGCGAACCATTTAAAGAAGTAACAGGAAGAAGCAACTAGTCTGAACTCCCGGGAGGTAGAAATCAACATGAATTTTAAAAAAGCACCTAAGAGAAGCTATTAGTCATTGAAAACTGTAAAATAACCCAAAAGCATGTAAAAGAAATTAATGGACAATTTTCAGCTCAAATTATCACAATGGTGAATTTAAAACAAAATATTCTGTCACCCAGTGTGTTAAAGTAGAACCAATTTTACCACTCCAGTAGTGTCCACCAAGTAATTTAATGAAAACTTTTTGAACTTCAGTTTTTCTCATCAAGAGGAGAAAAGAGCTCGCCCGCCACTGCTCGGTGGAGGCCTCCGAGGTCTCCAGGGGTCACCGAGTGTCAGCGCCTTGGAGCCGCCCCTCCCACGCAGAGTCCAGGCTCGGGGAGAAAGGGCGGCTTCCCAGCTCCTTTTGCTGAAGTCTCTCGCCTTCTGCTCCCCTTGGGCTTCAATCCTTGCTCCATGTCCTTGCGGAAGACGCAGTTCTCTCCCTCTCTTCCTCAGGTTACTGTATTCCAGCTTCTGGACACAAATCTCCCAGAGGCTGTTTCTCTGCTGCTCACGACTCCACCATCTTCCCGGAAGTCAGCAAGATGAGGAAGAAAGGTGCTAATAATTCTACACCTAAAACTGTTGTCTTGTAGCCTAAAGCAGTCATTGAAATAACTGTTAAGACCCTCTGAAGTTGATTTTTCAATGTTATTGATAGAAACTGTTACATATGTCAAGAAATGACATGATTCAATGTTAAGACATTAGTTTTACTGGGTCCCCATATTGTATTCATACATTTAATTCTTAAAATTGTAAGGCAGAGCCATAAGGTAAAGTGTTCCCAGAGGAATTCTCAACAGTAACAGTAAGGTAATAGTCAACAAGCAACAAGTGCATAAAGGGATGCCAGGCAGTATTTTAAATGTTTTACGCATTTCATTTGTTTAACCCTCACAATGACCCTGTTAACCCATGGTTTGTAATTTGTTGTCATCTTGGGGAGGCTCTTCTCATGTTAAGACTCCTGACTCGCTGGCAGGTTACACAAAACTGATTTGCTAATCCAAGGAAAAAACTAGAATGAAATGGAATGGAATACAACTTCAGGAAATGTCTGAAATGTGCAGCTGAGAGATGGACAGTTATGGAAATCCACTGGCCTGCGTAATCCCCTTTCCAGTATAGTTTATTTTTATAAACTCTTTAACATTTTTTTTGCAGGCAGAAGCCCAAAGGACAGGAAGGCGACCCAATTTCAACCTTTACACTGAGCAAGTGTGTTTGGAGCGGGTCTTTGTAAGCTTGCTCTTTCACGCTGCCTCGTGCTCAGTCAGAGGATGCTTCTGTTTAATAGATAAAACCTGTGGCTTCCTGCTGAGTCATTCTGTCTGTGCGGCGTCTGGTGGACTGAGGAAAACACAGGCCAGAACTGGATATTCTGATGTCTGAGTAGTAGAGCAGAGTTAAGGAGGAAGCCAGCATCATCACCATGCATAGGGATGAACTGAGTGAGTGTCTAATGCATCTTACAACACTGACTGGAAATCCAGATTCTTATTACACATGAATGAACAAATCATGACAGAGAAAAATGAAAGTGTGTACTGTCTCATCTCTGAGTACTTAAACCAGAGCAAGATTTTAAGAAAGTATCAATACACATGGTTTTCTGAAAATCAAGAGTCACTGTGATGACTTTTAATGCAGGAACTATAAATAAACCTAGCCAAAGAGCAAAAGATAGCTACAGAGTTATAAATTCTCTTTTTCATTATTCTTACAGAAAACACTTGAAGCACTGTGAAGCTTCAAGAACTATTGTTTAGTAGGAACTAAAATGAGCCCACCAAAACTGTTTAAAAAAAAAAAAGAAGAAAGAAAAAGAAAAAAGAAAATGAAAACACAACAAAACTTTCAGTACCTCCAGTATGGTCTAAAAAAGAAAAATCAAGAACAAATGGAGGCATTGTAGGGAGAGAGCACTTGCCTAGTATAAGCAAGGCGCTAGGTTCCATCCCTAGTACTAGAAAAACAGGAAAAACATCTCCTTCTCTCTTAATCTTAACTAGTGTGTGCTAATTGCAAAGTTAAACTAGTTGGAGGAGATCTCCCCATGTGCAGGCAAAGTTATTATAGATTAGGTTGTGGTTTGAGTGTTTTGAATGACCAAATTAGTACCTAATCCTAAATACAGAACTGAATATCTGAAACAATGGCCATGAGGTTAGCTCCTTGAAAGCCTGGGTGCTAACTAATATTTTTGCATGCATGTACTTGCCTGTTTTAATCACCGATTGTCACTTGGCAGAGCACATTCTCTAAGCATGAGAAAACAGAACAAGTACAGTAATTTGATAAGGAAAGGAATAGGGACGGGTTAAGAGAATGACCACTGTGGGAAGCATAAGCCCTGGCTTGGGAGACTCCAACTGGATGCTCAAAGGGAAGGTGTTCATTTGGAATGTCTTATCATTTTTCCAGTTTAACGATTTAGTGCAACGTTTAAAACAGAAGTAAACCTTCAGTAAATTTTTATTTTATAAAAGATGATGATGATGCTTAATGTTTAACTATCTACCATGTGTCAAGCATTATTCGAGATGCTCCACATTTTTTAGAAGTCCATTCAGTATTTCACACTATCCTGTAAGGTCAGTATTGAGGTACTGAGAAGTTAGATGCGGAGGATTTTCCCGCAGTCGTGCAGCCAGAAGCCACTAGAATCACAATTGTGCTCTAGAGCCATGGTTAGGAAAGAAGGGAGCCAGGAAGACAGGGGTATAAGAAATGAGGGAGAGAGAGAGAGAGAGAGAGAGAGAGAGAGAGAGAGAGAGATTGATTTTCACCAATTCCATTTGCCTGAGATTTTCCCCAAGGTCCACTATCTAACTCAAAATTAATTGCTAATCAGACTGTACTCAAAAGAGTAAGGAAGCAAATAATTTAAGCAAGTGTCCCAAAAACCAGAGTAGAAAATTTCAGCAACTGAATAACAGACTAGTACTTAACTCTATCTCAGTGCTGGCCTGATTTAAGATCTTAGCTCCTGCCCACGTCATTGGTACATAGGTAAGGACACCTGAGGAGACCCTGCAGTCACACAAGGGGAAGAAAGTTCTTCTCATTTGCCTGACAGTTAAGTCTTCTATCTAACCAAAAGCACTAATCTAGCTGGCACACTGTGGAGCTCTCCTTTCCCTTAAGTAATGTTTTATGTGTCTCATGTCGCAGTTGAAGGTAGTAGAACCATTAGAATTGAATTTTTTCATTTCCAGCTATTTTCAAAGGCTTTCTCATATGTCCTTCAGCTTATGACCATCCTGGGGAATGACTTCTGATTAATTATGCCACCAGTTGTCAGTTCATAATTTTGCATATTTAATACGATTAGCTTAAATACCCTTTTCTTCAGTATCAAACACTAGGACACCATGTATAAATCAGTAGATGGAACAGAGGCTTTGCTTCCATCTGACACTCCAAATACTGCTCCCACCCACTTGATTAAGCTGGAATCCCTCTACCCACAACCATGACTTGTTCTTCTGTGAGAATGAGAGTATAAATTATGTCCACTTGGAAAAGGCAAACCATCCTGTATTGTAAGCAAGACTACCTTCTTTGAAGACTTGCATATTTTGAATGTGACAGAGCAGAGAAAAAGCGGGGGAACATAGCAGGAGGAAAATCTGCAGGGGTGAGAGGGCAGAGAAAGAACCCTGAAAAAGTGCTGTACATAATATGTCATCTCCCTTTGTTTTTAAGTGGATTTACACCAAGACAAAAACTGTATTTCTCATTCATTGATAGAAAAATGCATGAATTATCACATGTTGTTAAGATTGTGAATTATGATCCATAATAGCCAGATTCAAAGCCGCATTCAGCCACCATTTGGGTTTATGAGTTCAGAAAATTTCCTCCCCTTACGCTTCTGCTCCCATCTGTAAAACAGGGTAAGAACACAAGAATTTCACTGGCGTGAAGAGAGAAGTAAGATCAACAAACACAAAGCATCCAGAAGAGCGGCTGCCACATAGCAACTGTGTCACTAACATTAGCTATTCTTATCGTTGTTATTAGTATTTTCATTTTGTCTGCAAGATGGACAAAGAAAAGGCTTCTCATGGTCGTATTTCCTTGGGTACTACTTTATGCCCATTAAATCAAATAGTACCAGTACTAATAGAGCACAAAAGAGAAAATTTTATGATTGTTTTTCTTTAAATATTTGCTCCTCTGGATGCCAAGGTTATGTCAACTACACTTAGAAACTGTTTACTGATCAGAAAGATGCTAATTTAATCACAGATTGAGCTGAAGCTAAAAAATAAATAATTACTCTGTGTCACTGGGCATTTTTAAAGTTACTTAATAGGATTTACAAATATTGACACATGAGTCATTAAAGAATAAAACTTTTGTCTTCTTAAAATAAGGTTATTTATAATGTCTTTCCATAATTTAACTAATGTAAATTATGATTCTACAATTTAATTTTGTCCTCCTTGCATCATTCACTCTGACATTACTGAATATTTTTAACATTATGAAAATGAATTGCTTTGAGAATGAATTGAGAATCACCAATTTTTTTTTGTTGTTGTTGTTGTTTTGTTTTTTTGTTTTTCTCCGGTACCAGGAACCGAACTCACGACCTTGCGCTTGCCAGGCAGGCGCTTTTGCCGCTGAGCTAAATCCCCAGCCCCGAGAATCACCAATTTTAGAGCTGAAAGTCACCTTGGAAATCGTATCTAGCTCAACTGTGACAAGTGTGTCAAACAAGGTGTCACTCCTCAGAAAGAAGAACGCATACTCCATACATATGACAAACTTTGTTATATCCAACCTATGTATCTGGTAAATATCTTAGACTGTAATAAGCTTAAGACCCCAGGAGGCAAATGACCCCTTTCTGGATTCTCCTCTAAAACAGAAATGAGAGGTCACAACACAGTGCATGGGTCTGTGTGCTCTTGCCATTCACGTATCTTATACTGTACTGTGAAGACTCCTTTCCTGAACCCACTACCTAAAATAGCCACTGATAGGACCAGAGCAATACCACAGGCTCTTCCCTCTTTTATCCTACTTCCTTTTATTTAAGACATGTTTGCACTATAAAGTTATTATTATTAGAAATGGGTTGGCTGGGTGATTAATTTATTTCCCATTTCCCCCAAAAGAACATAAATCTCAGAGGGACAAGGGCTCACTTTCTCTTGTCCCCCTTGCATTGCCAGTGCCTAGGACAATACTCTGAATACAGCAGTTGCTCTTGAACACAAACCCCGCTTCGGCCCGTATTTCTGAGTGAGTATATCTAACTTGCACTTCAAGGTTCTGTCTGGAAAGTTGATGTGTGGAATCTGAGAGAAAGAAAATCTTTCCCTGGATCCATAATTGTAAGAATGATGCAGGCTAGAGACTGTTTTTGGTGACCAGCTCTTTGCCACCTGGAGAAACTGCATAAGAAAGCCTCCAAGAGAAGACAACAGCAATGAAGAGGTGAAGGGGGGAAAACACATTTTGTATTTGTTATGGGTTAGATCTGAAATACCCCTCATGTATTTTAGGGTTGGTCCCCAGTGCAGTGATGTTCAGAGGTGGGCTTTTGGGAAGTGGCTAGACCATGAAGGCTGTGACCTTTTCAGTGGATTAACGCAATGATTGGTTCCTAATTTGATGGGATAAGGGAAGTTATGTATCGAAAACTGGGTTAAATAACACTAAGTTATTGCGGGCTGATCAGGCCCACAATCTCCCAAGCAAGTGAATGGCGACGGCTTACATAAATGAGACAATGGAAATGATTTCAGAACTCCAGGAGGGACTAACTCTCTTACAGCTTCAGTATTCTCTGAGTTAGCCAAAGACTTCTCCGGGCGGCCCGTATTTATTTGGTTTTCAAACAAAGGGAGAGGATACTCAAGAAAATGTGGGAAAAAAAAAAAAAAGAAAGAAAATGCAGAAATCTTGCAGGATCTTGGGAGAATTCCCAAGTAGGAAATTATGTCAATCAGGAGAACTACCTTATCTTTAGGTTGGTATTTATTGTAGGAGTGTGGAGCCTGCAGCTGCAGTCTCCTTGTAGTTATTTGGGGTTAAAGGGAAGCATCCTCAGCTGCTGTCTCCTTGTCCTTGAGGCATCACAACTTCACAGCCAATACAGGCCTCAGCAGTGACCAGTGACCCATAGAGATTTATTTACTAAGAGTCATCTGCCCGTCTTTAGACAAGGTGCCTAAGCTTCGGACAACTCCCAAGTAAACATGAAAAGCCAATTGGTTAATGTTAAATCCTGCTCAGAGCCACTTCATAGTGGTCTCTCAGTTATGAAAACAGGAGGTGGCCCTAAATTGAAGCAAGCAGGTCCTTGAGGGTGTGGCTTTGAGGTCTGTGTCTTGTCCCAGCCCCTTCCTCCATCTCTCTCCTTCCTGGATGTCAGGAGGTGACCAGTTTTCTCTCCCATATCTTTCCACTTGAAGTTTCTCCATAACCACAGACCTAAAAGCAATGGAACCTGCTGACCAGGACTGAAACCTCCAAAACAATGAGACAATATGCACCCTTCCAGCTGGGCACGGAAGCCCACATCTGAGATCCCAGCACTCTGGGAAACCAAGATAGGGGGATTTCAAGTTTGAGCACAGCCTGAGCAACATAGTGATTTCACAAGACCCTCTTTCAAAAAGGGATGAGAGTGGGGATGTAGCTCAGTACAAAAGTTCTGGATCCCCAGTATTACCAAAAAATAAACCTTAGGGCTGGGGATATAGCTCAGCAGCATAAGCACCTGCCTGGCAAGTGCAAGGTCCTGAGTTCAATTTCCAGTACCAAAATAAATAAATAAATAAATAAATAAACCTTTTCCTCTTTTAAGTTATTTTACTCAGGTATTTTGTCAAAGTGAACGAAACCTAACAATATATCAGGTATTATAAAACCTAAAACTAGTCTCACTTTCAGTTGTATGAGAACTAAAATTTCTTTCTTTTTTCTCTTTCTTTTTCTCTTTCTCTCTCTCTTTCTTTCTCTCTTTCTTTCTTTCCTTTCGCTTATTTTATCAAAAGCCTATTTCTGTTATTTACAACTGAAAGGGTCTCAATAGTGGAGATTATAATGAAAACAGTTTTGGGCCCACAGGCCTGGTTTACGTTCTTGCTGTGGCATTTTGGCAGATGCGGTTTTGAGATTTCTCTTGATTATCTTCAGGTTTTTTAATTAAAAGGAACAAAATCAAGAAGAGTACTTATTAATCACTAAGAGGATTTATTTATTACTGAGGCAATGTCTGAAAAAAATCAATTTATTGCAAATGTTTCCCGCAGGTTTGCAGACTTCAGGCAATTAACAAAAGCTGCTGTAACTCACACAAAGAGAGCATTAATTTTGTTGCCAATAACTCATTTTGATAAATTAGACCCTGATTGTGTTGAATTTGGAGAGATAGGTGAGCTTAAAACTGCAGTGCAGCACAAGCACTATTTATAATGACCCAGTAGACAATGTGAGCTGACCTCATGTTACATCTAGTGACTGACATGGCTACTGGGGTATACGTGTGTGTGTATGTGTGTGTACTCATGTGCATGTGGGTCAAATGTTTGGGAACTATGTTCTTGCTACTTAAAGATAATGATGTGGGTACTGGAAAAAAGAAATAGTACATTCTACAGGATAAGCAAGTAAATACCAAACAAAACTCTATTACCTTGATAATTTACTTCCTCCATAAACTTGGATGCTATCACAGCAGCAGATTAATCTAGAATTCTCTCTGTTTCTGCCCAAAGCGTATCACTCAGCTAATTTAACTCTTCTCACATTTAAATGTATTCAAAAAGAATTATCACTGATTGCATGCTGGACTAGCAAGGAAAAGTCAAGTATTTCAGCAGATAACAGAAAAAAATGGCCTGAGGATTTCATGAGAACGAGTAAGACTCCATCTTCTGAAGCCTCAGAGTTGCAAATGTGTAAAACTTTGCTTTGAGAAGAGAGCCCACAGCACAACGTTCCAGGTAGTGGTGGCCCAGGAAAGTCATTTCTCTGGGTATGGTTCATAAGCACTCAACCCCTACAGCCAAGAGAAAAGGAAGCTTGGTTACTGCCCCAGCTGGTGGCAGACCTTGGCATCTTCCACATGGGGCTTATTTCAGGTGCATGCAGGATACAAGATTAGTGGGGTCAAGAAGCCCTCCACCCAGATTCAGAAGAAGGCCTGAGAAGGCAATATGAGAAGCTGTGAGTGTAAAGCCAAAGGCGCAGTCAAGGCCCCAGAAGTTTGGAGAAGCCAGAAACATAGATCTTCTGAGGAAAACTGCTAGAAGGGAGCACAGCTAGCGCAAGAGAGAAGCCATGGGAGCTAAAACCACGGGCAGAGCCACTCAAGCCCTTTGGAGTTCATAACTTGCCACAGATTTCCAGGGGTACTGGAAGTGGAACTGTGGGATTTAATGTTTATCCTACTGGATTTTGGTCTTACTTTGTTCCCATTCTTTGCTATCACTATTTGCAACTTTTCAAATGGAAATGTTTATCTTGTCCCATTGAACACTGTAAGTGCTTAACTTTCTTTTCATTTATACAGGGGTTTGCAGCTAAGAGTCACCTTCACTATCAGAGGGAACTTTGGACTTGGACGTTTCAGCAGTGATGAAATTGTTAGGACTTTGGCAACTCTTAGTAATGGGCTAAATTCCTTTTCCATAAAGGGAGGTACATGAGACTTTGAGGGGCCAGGGACAGAATGTTATGGCTTGTGTCTAAATGTCACCCCCATAGCCTTATGCAATCATAGGTGGGGCTATTCTGAATGCAAAGGTGACCACTGGAGATCAGTCTACCCTCTGAAGTGGAGGCCCCAGAGCTCAGACCCATCCTACCAGTTAGTCCAACAGGAATGAGAGGGCCCGGGGCATACTCTGCCTCCTCCCTCTGGCCAGACTCTTATCTCCATGGAGGAGCTCCAGGTAATCATGACTATAGAGGAAAAAGAAATCAGCTTGTTGCTAGACACAGGTGCAAGTCTCTCCGTCCTTCTTTTCAGTCCTGGCCTTCCTTCCAGCCATCACACCTCAGTGAAAGGAGTCACTGGTGAGGAAGTAACAAGCTATTTTTCACAACCCTTAGGCTGTAACTACTTGTTAGATCTTTCTTGCGTATCTCTGTCTTCCTGAGAAACCACTTTGAAGATACCACCATATATTACAGCAGCCATTGATATTTTCCTACTAATCTGTCCATAACTCTGTAATGTTTGTATTATTTCTATGCTATTTCATAAATGGATGTATGTTTATTACTATGTGTTTCCTACAACAACCATTGAGAATAGTCAATGATTATTCAATTGGTCATTCATGTATAACTCTATTTATTTTCTTTAGAAACCACTTTGAAGACACCAAAGTATAGTACAACAACCACTGATAATCTCCTACCACTTTTGTCTGTAACTCACTATTATTTGTCTATTTGTTCCTGAGAAACTATCTTGTAGATAACAGTATGTAAAACAACAACCATTGATAATTTCCTACTACTTTGACTGTAATTCAGTAAACCCCCCTATTACTATGTTATCCTTCTTTTACTGTTTAAAATAAAAAAAAAAAAACATAGGTGGGGCTTTTTCAGAGGTGGCTGGACCTACAGTGTCTGTGGTGGGATTGATTCATGGTGCTGTGATAGGCTCAAGGACACTAGGATTAAAGGTGTGAATGCTAAGTAACCTGCATAAGATACAAGGGATAGAAAGAGCTGTGGTCATCCCTCTTGTTTGGTTTGCTACCTTTTGCCTGCCATGAACTGTTTCTCCTCTGTGATGGCCCTCTGCCCTGCCACCCTTCCTTGGAGCCAGCTGATTACGGACTAAAACCTCTATAAACTGTGAGCTAAATAAACATCTAAGCATCTAAGCAATAAGACAAAGTAACTAACACAGTGCCCCTAGCATGTTAACATAATAATAAATGCATTCAAATATTTAGAATTTAACAAAGGAAATAAACTAACTTCAGAAGAGAAATAATCAGTCTAATAAATCATCCAATAGCAATTTACATATAATTTTTTTCATTTGTTACTTCATGAGTTGTATTTTCTTTCTCTTTCACAAGTTTGTAAACTCTTTGTAAAAGAATCAAGTCTTGTGCATTTTTGTGTATGCCTTAGGTCAGTTTCTCCAAGAAAAGTTACCAAATTGAAGGTTCTTGTGTAAGCAATATGTTCAATGTGTGCACATTGCACCCTGAAAATATAAAGAAGAAAGAAGGATGACACAAAGAGAGAAGCCAGACAAGAAGTGAGTTTAGTCCATGTCTTGCTTCAGCCTATGCCCAGGGAGAACTCCGGAGCACGATAGACATCAGAGAATTGCCCTATCTTCAGTTAAAGCAGCCTTTTGTACACTCACAGCAGTTATTCACTGGCTGCAAGGTTCTCGGGGTGGGGGGCATAACTAACAAGCATAACTCTTAAGCTGAGAGCGGTTCTCAGAAGAATGTAATGATGGGCTTTGAGCACCGAATATTCATAGCCCCTAGGTGATGGATGCTCCCACCCTGTAAAAGGGATCTGGGCAGAATACCAGCAATACCTGCTTCACGTTCCCCTCAGAGCCAAGCACAGCATGTTACACATGTGAGAAACAATGATATTTATTCTTCTGCACTGTTTAGAGAATCCAGTCTAAAAGCCACAACTTATATATTCTCCCAATTTTCATTGTTTCCTATTTTTTATTTTGTTCTTTTCCAGATAGAGCATTAATTGGATTTTAATTTGGCACTGAATTATAGAAAGAATATAAAAACCACTAAGATGTTATAAAACTGTAGTCCTTGAACTATTAGGGAAAACTATTGAAAAACTACAAAAAGCAATTCTTTTTTATTTATTTTAAAGAAAATAGTACAAAAAAGAACAATAACAAAATACAAACAAAACAAAGCAAGGACATTAAAAATGATACAGGGTTTCAAACCAAATGATAGGGATTAACAGTGGTTGCTATATTACATGTTGTTATCTTCAACAAAGTTGCTCCAATTACTAGATGTAAGAATAGAAGATGGATCAAACCATTAAAGGGAATAAGAAAATAATAATTTCAAAGAACATTAGAGACAACATAGTTTCACTGGACATGATTATAGGGATTCTTTAGAACTTTTATTGAATGATTTGTTTATTTGGCTTTTATTAAACATAAAAACTTAGTGCTTGCACTGTTCAGCTCTATAAAGATTTTTTAAAAAGAAAATGTGAATATGCAAAGGGAACCACTACTGTAAACTTCATTTAGAGAATTTCCATCTGAATTTCTATTGACAAAATTTCAACCAGTTTTTCTTATTTTAAAGCAATGTCAAGTTTGTAGAGAAGTTGAAAGTTTGATAGGAAGAGATTTTGTTTTGTTTTTCTGAGCCACCTGGTAACAGGAGGTTCTATCAGCCTGAATATTTCAATGTGTATTTACAAGTAAGAATGATCACCATGCAGGGGCTGGGGATTTAGCTCAGCGGTAAAAGCGCCTGCCTGGCAAGTGCAAGGTTGTGAGTTCGGTTCCCGGTACCGGAGAAAAGCCAAAAAAAAAAAAAAAAAAAAGAATGATCACCATGCAACTGCAATACAAGGTTCAAAGTCAAGATATTTACATTAGTGCATTACTGTCATGAAATCCCCTGAACCTGTTCCAGTTTTGTCAGCCACTTCATTGACATCCTTTATATAACAAGGAAAATTCAGCTCAGGACCACATATCGTTCTCAGCTGTCGTGGATCATTATTCTTCCATCTAGAATTGCTCTTCAGTGTTGCTCTGACTTCCTCAGTCTTTTTTTTTTGTTTTGTTTTGTTTTGTTTTTCTCCGGTACTGGAAACCGAACTCACGACTTTGCGCTTGCCAGGCAGGTGCTTTACTTCCTCAGTCTTAACAATTTTGACCATTACGCAGTTAGGATTGGAATTGCTCCCAATTTGGACTTTTGCGGAGCTATCACAAAAGATGTTTTGCTCAACCCATTGCATGCTATCAGGTGGCACAAAATTTCACTTTGTGCTTTTACTGTGTATGTTAATTTTTGTCTATTTGGCCTCCCAGCTTTCTGTACCATAAAGTTACTCTTTTCTCCTTTGTGATTATTTTATAAAGAATTTTAAATTGATGAAACTTCTAAATTTTCATTAACCTATCCACTAACTTGTCTATTTACACAAAAGTTAGTCATATTTTTCTATTTTTTCTAATCTGTGGGTCATAATGTCACTATCATTATTTACTTTAATGTTTGATGTGTCCCAAGCCAAACCATTAGGTGTCCCTTCAAGATGGAATCTGTCTTTGTGGAGAGGAGTATGGTCCAATTACTCTCTGAGCAATTTTCCATTCTTTGGCAAAATAAAATGGTCTAGAATTATTCTTTCCTTACCCTAGCGTTGGGATCAGCCACTTATCTAAGGGGCCTAAATGTCTCCTAGAAAATAATAAAAGTTAAATGCCAAGATATGGGCTCCATGCGTGCTCACCGCTATGGGGTGTCACTCTTCTCAGAGCTTCTCAGTGGCATGCCTGTGCAACATCACACACGCAGTCCACATCCTCACCACCCCCCACCCCTCATCTCTGTTATCTATGCCACTACATATGCGGAACAATAGGAATGCACACTACCTTCAATTTCAATCCCACCACAGAAGCCTTCTGGTTTCCATTTCCATATTTGCAACTCTATTCTCAGTGAGAAAACTGGCTCCTACTATATTTATAACATGTAGAACATTTAATTAGGTGCTGACTTCTGTGTGTAAGTGATCTCCACTGTGAGTGCCACACCGGCGTGGACGCCCCCAGACTCTCCTGAGGCTTTGTGTCCTGTTCTGACTCATTATTGCTCCATGACACCACCAACCTCATCTACTGGCCTCCACCTCACCTAATGGCGTCGACACTGAAATCTTTAGGAAGGAAAAGAAGAGGAAAAACTGGTGCCAAAGTTTCATGGAGTGGTTTCACTATTAGAAAAACAGTACTTACAAAACATCTAAAATTTTATCTTTTAAAAGGAATAAAACTGCATATACACATACTAAATTTTTATTTTTCTTTTATAGCTTACAAAAATAAATAAGCTGACATCGGTCAGGTTGTCCACAGAGAAGATTAAGAGCCCTGTCAGGGCCTAAACAAGCAGATTGGAAAGGTCGTGTTTCTGTGAAGAAGGCACAGAGCCAAGTTATAATTACTGCACGGTAAGTGGATGATTTTTGGAAAAACTAAGATAATAGTTCACTGATCATTCATTCTCTGGGGTAGAAGAAGAAACTGTAAACATACAAATTTAATTTGCCATTAAGATGTGTGTTCCTATAAAAATCAAAGGTCCTGTGAACTTCATAACTGAACAAACTGACACAGCTGTGTTAGACAAGAAGCTTCCATTATTGTAGTTACAAAATTAAAAGTGAACAAAGAGAAAACAGGGGTTGAGATGGTTTCAGCTTTCTAACCCATGCTCTTTTGAATGATCATCTAGTTCATTTCCATGGGGCACCATAGATTGTGTTAAGGTCACAAAGTCAAGGGTACAGGAATATAGAGTATTGTCAAATTTGGAACAAATAAAAGATTTTACACCTCCCCTCTGCTCTGGGCATGACAGTCCTTGAAATATGCCTTGTGCTCTTTGTCAATGAATTTGCATGCACTCTTCCCTGTGCCAGGAATGCTCTTCCCTTGGACATCCACAGGCCTTGCTGCCCCAACTCCTCACACCTTTCTGCAATGGACGTCATCTGCACATTACAAACTTCCCCGGGACCCCGCTTAAAATTTCACATCTCCAGCTCCTCCCATCTCTTTTCCCTTCTTTCATTTTCTTAACACATCACTCTCTAAGATACGCATTTGTCCCGTTTATCCTTAAGTCAATTTCACTAACTTGTAAGTTCCCCCAGGCAGATATTTCTATCAGTTCTGTCCGCCGTGGACCCTCAGATCCTGCAAAGTGCCAGAGGGCACTTGATGGACACTTGTGTGCATTATCATGTCAGCAGACAATGAGAATGAAACTTCAAGGCTTCTCTCCTTTATCATTGTTTCAGTCTTTCCTAATGAGTAGAAATGTGAAAGGCGAGAGAAAAGAAAGAATAGAGAATGTAGAAAGATATATACTTTGGGTCTAAAATATTCCCCCAAAAGTCTCATGTGCTCAGAAATGGAGCTTTTGGAAGCTGGATCATGGGAGCCCTACACCCATTGGTTTATGAGTTCATAGCTGAATATGTTTTCAGGAAGTGGGACCTGGTTGAAGGTGGGTCACTGGGAGTGTGATCCCAGTGGGTGCGGTCTCATCCCCCGCTCCTCCCTTTCCTATTTCCTGGCTGCAACTTTCCTCCACCATGCCTGTCAGCCATGATGTCCCTGCCTTGGAGCCAGTCCACCATGCACTGAATCTCAAACCTGGGAGCCAAATTAACGCTCTCCTCCTTTAAATTGTGAGTATCAGGTATTAGGTCTCAACAACTAGAAAGTTCACCAACGCAAAAGATAATTAAAGGAAAGGAGAAAGGCAGAGAACTAAGAAAGAAAGGAGGACCTTAGGTTTGCAGTATTAATTCTGAGCCTCCACAGTTCAACTCTGACTGAAGCCGCAGTCTACAATACAGCCGATCTCTAAGACAAATCTGCACATGTGCAAAAAGGGAAGTCACTTCCCTAAGTCCGGTGCGGTCCCTGCCCTTTTCTGAATTGTTCTCTGAGTCAACTGTGCTAGCTTAGGAATGAATGGCCCAGGATAATATCAAAGTAAAATGCTACATCAGAGGTGGTTATATATTTTTTCTACTTGCTAAGTAAACAAATATCACCTGCTGAACAAATTACATAAACTTTCATTTCCAAGAAAAACAATCATGATCTAAATATCAAAGCTTCACATTTGCATTTAGAATTGACACTTTTTGGGTTTGAATACAGTGAATCTGAAAATCTTTCACAGCAACAGTACAATATCTCAGTAATAAGAAGAACAGAAAACTCAATTAGATCATGCTAAATTGCATATTGACATATTTATTTCATAAACATGATATATAAATAAAAAAATAGTGTTGTTGCACTTCATGAATAAACCTAGTCAGTGAATAACTTTCACACACAACTAGGAAGCCCTACTAACTGAGATTGAACTATTAAACATTTCAGACAGAAAAACCACATTTTTAAAAAGAGCACACTGAGGAAAATTGATGAGGAATGTTTAAAAACACCGTATATATCCTTACATTTGCATCAGGAATCTCATATTGAAAGAGACTGTGAACAAATACATTTTTACATAATCAACATCATTTATCCACCTAACAAATTTGTAACAGTATTATTCTCATGCACCTAACAACTCCCGCTCTGAGTTTTAGCCAGTCTCTTATGTACAGCGCAACGATCTGAATAGTGCTTTCAAATCCAGTCATCGTGGAATTCCAAATTGCCTCAGGATCAGAGACTGCTGCTCTTTCCAGTACCCGGACTAGGCTGGAGGTTTACTTAGAAATTCCTTGTTGAAAAATCTTCTTGCCTCCACATTGCTGAGAGAAACAGAGCAACGAGATGGATTCTGTCTCCTGTATTCAATGCTTTGCACTATTGCATCTTTTATCACCTGAAAATGGAGACAGAAGATATACAGTTAGTGCTGCTGTGAGCTCCTCTGGACATGGCTTGGCTCAAAACAAAAATCTGATTGGTCTTCTAGTTAGAAAAGTCTTTATGGAATACGTGGAGGGAATGTTTAAATTTAACATTCCACCGTTACTCTCCAGCCCCACCCTCATCCAACTGCTCGTCCTGAAGCAGCTCTGAAGTTTGTGCTGAGGAAGTTGAGAATAACATGGCAAATTTATACTTCTTTGGTTCTTCCCCAGAATATTCAGTCATGAGTGAACCTGTCATAGGAGTTTTTCAGGGAAGCAGGAGTGAGAGACCATGAGAAAGTAAGACTCCCTCTAACAGCAGAGAAAGCAGTCCTGAAGAATTGCCCTGCCTCCTGGCTAAACAAACACAGCGGTGGAGCATGGCTATCCTGGGCAGGAAACACCGCGAGCTGTGATTTCATGGATGAAAGCGCAGTGCTCTGCCTCACTTACGGTAATCTTTATCCATGCCCAAACTGATGGTGACCAGAAGAAAACACAGGCAACCACAACCTCTAAGGCCTTCCACTGCCATTGTCACATAGCGTTACTGCAATGAGGACAACCCTGCTAGAATTTCAGCAGAGAGGGGGAAACACGGATGTAAGCGTAGTTACTGCCGGGATGGGGACGGCTTGGAAAGTGGGCCTGGATAGCGACAGTGGCTCTCCTCCTGCTTTAGGTGTCCGTCAACACCAGGAAGCCTCCGTTCCCCAGGACAGGACCATAGGATTTTATGGTAATGAACAATAAAATGAGACATGTAGGGTACTAGAGACTGAGTCAAGTCACAAGGTTGGTTATCACACTGTTCCCGTTCTTCTCCACCCCAGCGATCGTAAGGCACATTCAGGCACTCTGCGTGTGCTTTCCAGCCTACGCTGCGGGCAGGAATGCTTGGCCAGCCTGAGCAGCTTAGGAGCCCGTGGCCGCCTCTCATTCAGAGCCAGCGTGGCGTGGCCCGGTGGCAGGTGCACAGAGGGTTTTCCATCCACACAACCTCATTAGATAAGCGTGGCCCACTACTTAGAGGAGAGGGACGGGGGTCTCGGTGGTGCTGACCCGTACTCAACAGTCTGTGTCGCAACGTTAGGCCCAGCAGGCAGATCCATCTAGCATTTATTATTGTTCTTTAAAACTGTGTGATGGAAACTGGGAGCTCTAAGTTGAAGTTGGGTACACAGCTTACAAGAAATAGACACCCCACTTATACACACAAGGGAACGCACTGGATGCACAAGCCAGCGAATCAGTTCTGCTATTCAAAGTGTGCTACCACATTTCCATTTAAAAATCTTGCTGTCAAAAAAAAAAAAAAAAAAAAAATCTTGCTATCTTCCTAGAGATCCAAATCAGACAATTTATCAGCTGGTTTTTGCTTCTTCTCAGCACCCAGAGAAACATCAAGCCCCAGTCCCAGAGAAGTACCAAATTAAAAGCAATCAAGGCTGGGGCTGGGGATTTAGCTCAGTGGCACAGTGCCTGCCTGGCAAGTGTGAGGTCATGAGTTCGATTCCTGGTACCAGAAAAAAACAAAAAATAAAAAATAAAAGCAATCAAGGCTATTTTTCAAACATCTAGAAGGATTTAAATTAGAAAAGACCACAGAGGAAATTATACTGACAGTGATTGTTCTCAGTTCCTTTTTAATGAGTTCAAGAGCATAAAAAAAAAAAAAAAAAAAAAAAAAAAACAAGGCAAGCTAGGCATGGTGGCACATGCCTGTAATTCCAGCACTCAGGAGGCTGAGGCAGGAGGATTGCCATGAGTTCAAGGCCAGCCTGGGCTACATGAGGGAGTTCAAGGTCAGCATGGAATATACAGTGAGACCCTGTCTCATTAAAAAAAATCAATATCACACACTAATAAACTGGACCTCAGTTGGTATTCCTGAAAATCAAGCTATTCTTATAAAAGAAATAAGCATCCAAATCATATGGAATAAAAAATCCAAATCATATGCAATTAGAATGTACAAATTGAGCCACTAGGTGGCATACTGACACTAGGAAACTATTAAACAGGATTTTCAGATTACTGCAGAACATACCCAATTCCTGTGAGTTGTAATTCTGTAATATTTACAGGAGTTAAACTAGGTAAGTTGATAAAGTTAAACATTTTTGGCATGCTGACTGGTACAACCAGAGAGATGAAAAAGCAGTATGTCAAATGTGAGTCTATAGTTTTCTTTTAATTTATACTATGAATAATCCTTCCTGTCAGGGTTTTCCCTGTAACAGTTCTTTATCTCAACCTTCTCCTTCCGTCCTCCTTCCCCTGAAGTCTGCCCAGTACCATTTTTTCCTGTGAGTATTCAGTTGCTGTCTAAATGTAGAATCAGGTCCCTTACCTCTCTGGCAATAAGGCTACACAATAAGAAAAACAAAATACGTAAAACATGCCAAAAAGAACAAATTTAGAGACATGAAATTGTATGCAATACATAAGCAAATGCAAAGTTCTCTTCCCCATAGGAGATGTTTTAAAAGAGTGCAAAAAAGGAAGTTACACTGTATTTTGAAAAAGAAGTAAAAAATAACCAATATAAGAGATTAGAAGTAGATATTTTGGTCTAAATTACTATGAATTTGCTAGTCAATGCCTGCCTTCCCAGTAAGAACTGAAATGTCATCAAAGCAGGGATCTTAGATTAATCATCTTTTATATAATAAATCCTTGGAAATTTAATAACTGCACAAAAGGTATTTGCTGAAGTTGAATTACACAGGATACTTTTTGAATCCATGAGGGAAATCAGGCTGGCATTGAGGACTGGGCAATGTTTTACCAGAGGAGAGGGAAGACCAGCTTCTTGGTAGCTGCAAAACAAGGCTAAAAATGGGACGTCAAGAAGGCAGACGCCAGACTTGGGAACCAGCTGCCTTGACTGGAAAAGAGGCTGTATCTAAGGAACACTACTATGCCAAGTCTGTAATTCCAGCACTCAGGAAGCTGAGGCAGGAGGATGGCCATGAGTTTGAGGCCAGCACAGACTACACTGTGAGTTCAAAGCGAGCCTGAACTACATAGTGAGACACTGTCTCAAAAAATATTAACTACAACAACAAGAAGAAAGAATGCTCCTTAAGAAACAGATGATAGGGAAGCAAGGAAAGAGTGGGAAAAGACAGGTGACCTCAGCTTCTTTCATCACTGTGACTTCCAGCAGTCTGTCTAAATAATTCACAGCTCAAATTCCACACCTACAAGTTAAAACGCACACACACAAACACACATGCGCATGCGCGCACTTTCGAGGGGTCTTGTCCTATACCAAAGAGTACGGAATAACGAACAGAGAGATCAAAGAAGCAGCTGAGCAGGACAGGCCTGGCTGGGTTTCTCCACTGGGCCAAGCCTCGTTAGGTCACATGCTATACTACTGTCCGTGATTCATCACACTTACGTTTCAAAATTAAAAAGAAAATGCTGGGAACATACTCAGTGTGAAAGCCCCGAGCTCAACCTCAGTGCCCTCTACCCTTCCCCCAAAAAGAATGCAAACAGGCAGCTCACCCTGGGTGTCTAAAATCTTCATTCTGAAGGTTCCGGTATCATGTAAAACTACAAGCAAATACATTTATTTGGCCTTTCTCTTGTTTATTTTTTTGTTTTAGAGGTGGCAGTCAGGACTCCTTACAACAGGCAATAGAGAATCTCAGCCTTCCCTCTCCTACGGGCCTAGTACACTAACTAGGTCACAGCACATGATAAGTTTTCAAATTATTTTTAAAAAGACAAGAGTCTAACGTACTTAGATGTTCTTATCAAGAAGATGAAATATCACTAAATTAAGGGTTAAGACTTAGGAAGACCCTGTCTCAAAAAATAATTTTTTAAAGGACTAAGAATGTAGTTCAGTACAAAGGCCCTGGGTTCAATCACCATTACTACCAAAAAAAAAAAAAAAAAAAAAAAGTTAGGCATATGTTTTCCTTCATTTTATTAACATACACTACTTGACCCTTTACTGTATATCCACTGAGTAAGTTGAATAACCGAGCCTGGAAAACAAAATATTTTCCTGGAATAAATGAATCAACAAGTCCTAAAAATCGGATCTCAGGAGGCATGTTCCATTTGCACCAAAGTGGTAGTTTATGAGTTGAGTGTGTAGCCAGCTGCATGGGCAGACACACCGTAGGGATCTGCCAATCAGGAACTCCACCTCCAATCAATAGTACCCGTACCATGACACTTCCTAGTAAATCACTCATGAAAAATGTATTGTATATGTACTTTAGGTACCCCACATCGTGATCGGTATCTCTGAGAGAAACAAAGTGAATAAATTGTTGCTGTTAAAGTGTTAATAATTTGTAATTAAAAGCAGACAAGAATATGAACACTCATTATCATCATCATTATTATATTAGCTGTTTCAATTTCCTGAGTGTCTATTGCATCCTTAGCCCTTATGTTACTTTACATAAACTCTATTCTGATTCTATAAGACAGGTATTATTGTTTTCTCCTTCCAAATGAGGAAAATAAAACTGGAAAAGGTTAATCAGCATGCTCCAAATCATCCAGCTAATGGGCAGCAGAACAAGAATCTGAACAACCACTTTGATCTGACTCCAAAGTCTGCATGACCACTGGTGTGGTTTAGATCTAGAATGCTCCCCTAAGGGCCTCCTGTTCAGAGCTGGGGCTCTGCAAGGTGCCTGAATCACAGGGGCGCACAGGAGAGGAATCCACTGATGAGTTCATAGATGCATGCACTGTTAGGAGGTCTGGTGGGAACCAGCGGGTCACTGTGGGTGTGACCTGAAGTGTTAACCTCCCTTCCCAGTCCCTCCATTCTGTATGCTGCCTGGCTGGTGCGAGTGAAGTTTGAACACCTTTTCCTTGGCCGGGCCCCTCTGCCATACTATTTCTGCCTTACAGCTTCCAACCATGGGCTAAAACTGTGAGCCAAAATAAACCTCTCCTCCATTAAGTTGTGGGTGTCAGGTATTTTGTTCCAGGGACAGAAAGTGACTAATACACCCATCTACCTCATGTCTGCAATATAAGTCACTATATGTTAAATTTCTTATAAGGAAACAAAAAAAAGAAATACCATAATTGTGAAAACATGGAAACAGTGCTCAGTGAGAAGGCATCTGGACGGATTGAGTAAGTGCAGAAATCTGATGCTGGTGAGAAACCCTAGCTGTCACAATGTGAGCAAAAGCAGAGCTGAAGACCTCTAAGGATATTTAGCATCTACAAAACAGGCCGGTTAGAGTGTCCTGGGGAAACAAGGAGCACGCAACTCTTAAGAAATAAGGTAGCCTTTTCCAAGGAAAATCAGGTCAGAATATGAACTGCAGAGGAACATTGCCTCATGCCACACTGGTCAGAGCCACAAAGTTGAAAACTACCTTATTAGGGCTCAGCACATGGTGACTTCACATTCTAACAATTTATATTCATAGTGTCTGCTACTGAAAACCACTGCGGCAGTCCACGTACTGAAATGCAAAGCACTTCTCTATTCAGATGGTGTGGGAGTGCAAGATGTGGCTGATGATAACCTAATGGATTGTCTAACACCTCAACCTCAACACAAAATTTTGTCGTTCTTAATGCATTTTCTACTTAACAAGAGGCCCTGATAATGACAAAAATGTATTTTCCTGGTTAAAGCAGGGGACATCAGCAAGGGAGGGAAAATTTTCAGCTAAAGTTGAAAGGTTTACCTGGATAAAAGGAGAGAGAGCAAAAGAGAGAAAGAGGGAGAGAGAGAGAAGGAGGGAGGGAGACTGACTTAAACATGAATCTCAAAGGTCATATAGTGTAGATAGAATGCTTTTGTTCAATTATCTGAAAAAATATTTACACACTGTCTAGGCTGTTATTACCTGTACAAACTTGTTTACATTGAGAATTATAAACATTTCCAAAGGTCTTTGGGAGCATATTTACTATGGACCTTCAGACATACAAGATGTGGACCCACATAGCTAAGATTCTCATTTATTGAGCACCTTCTGTTTGTAGGACACTGTTTGTTAATCACCTAATTAAATATTCACTACTATCATTACAATAGGTGCTACTATTACTCCTGTTTCAGAGATGAATGAACAAAACTCAAAAACTGACCAGCTTATTTAAAATTATACAAATAACCCATATGTGATTTTAAAACAATACAACAAATACAATATTGCTTCTACATGCTGTGCTACAGATGTTAGTTGAGGCAATTTAAAAATGCTTAGTTAATGGTTTGTGAAGAATCAGCATCCAATGAGCTGTAAAGGAGTTATTTTGGAATGCAATTTATTTTTGTTCAAGCTTTAACTTTTTCACCTGTGTCAAACAACTATCTTAAAGAATAATTGTAAAATATATAGCTATAACATACCTAATAGCAAGCAGTTTAGCAGGTTTCATATAAGCCAAATGGCAAATAACAAGAGAAATGCAATTTTTTTACTATATGTGTATGTGTATCCATGACCAATAGGTATTTATACATTCTTTATTATCTAGCTTTTTTCATTTGAAGATGACTTATCAAGCTTTATACATTTTATCCTAGGGAAAATATATTTTAATTTTTTAGCTTCATACTGAAATAATAAGATTGTTATGATATCACTTTTAGCTCTCTTCCTTTTTTTAGTAGTATGGTGCTTTATAAAATATAACTATTTTGAGAATTTCAATTTCATCTCTATTACATATATTAAAATACTCATTTCTGTCTTAATATCTTTAAAATTTTCATCATTACAGGTCACGTGTGCCAGGTCATGGCACACGTCTGTAATCCCAGCACTCAGGAGACTGAGGCAGAAGGATCACTGTGAGTTTGAGGCCAGCCTGGGCTACAAAAGGAGTTCAAGGCAGCCTGAACTATATAGTAAAAACCCTGTCTCAAAACACCAAAAATTGGTTTTTTGTAAATGTAAACTGAAGATAATTTTACAGTTTTAGGAAATGAAGCTTGTTGAGGAAAGTTGCATATATTTAAAAAAATAAAGACAGTGACTAATAAGTTTTACAATCATAACTACACACAACTGGTCTTTAATAGTACCAGATCAAACTAAAAAGCAAGCAAACTAGATGTGCCAGAATTCTGTTAGCTCAGGAAGCCTAGCTAAATCCTATACATATAGAACAGATTTCTATATTGTAAATTCTCATGCCATTCATAAGGTTTTCAAAAAGACCAGCAAATCCGACAAGATACCTTTCCCCACTTATTTTCTTTTCTTCTTTTTTTTTGGGGGGGGGGTGGTTTCCTAATGTAAAAACATCGACTTAGGCCAATAAACTTGAGCATTCACAACTGATAATACTTTTTCAGACACTATGATTTAGGAGCACAAACCAATGATTTCCATTACACAACAGTGTTCCTAAATGGTGAGTTTGACACTAAAGAATTTCACACAAGCACAGAATCTTAGTAGCAGATATACCAGGGATAAGAATGATTAGTACTGAAGAGAATGACTTGTTTCTAAAATTTCTGAAGAAAAGGACACTTGATATCTCAAGGACTAAAACTGGGCAAGGTTGTTGTACTTGGCAAATTCCCAAGACCCACAAAAATAGGACATTTAAAAGCATGAATGTGTTCATTAAAATTCATGTCCTGATATTTTGGCAGGTTAACTATAATTCTGGTTGCACATATTTTTCTATTTTGCTATTTCCTTTTCATCATCTTCTTCCTCAATCTTAATACTTATTTTATCATATGATAAATATACTAGATGCTTTGTGAAGGAAATATAGAATTATCTATCATTCAATGAAAAATAGTATAATGTGTGAGTTCTACCAATTTGGGGGCATTAGTTTCATTATTTGTAAATTTTGTGAGGCTATTTTTGAGGTGAGTATAATAATCTGTGAGAAGGAAAGTAACACATTTTCCACATTGTCAGCTATGAGCCTTACTTTCCTTTTTGATTATATAAAAGGGATACCACTGTATTTATGTGATATGAAAGTGCTGTGACTTCACTAGCAGTCATAGGAGATACTCACATCGATATTGTTCAGGGTGTTGAAGTGCATTAGATCATGGAGCCTTTTGAATGCATCATTTGGATATTGAAAATTGAAGGTTGAAAATGGTGATTCAGGGTCATCAAAAATATCAAAGTCAGCTACTTCTTTGTCCTCCTCGGTTTCTCTTGGAACACCTAAATACCAGAAGAGTCATCAATAGTCTTATTTTGAAAAGTACAAAATATCTTTAAAACCCGGGGAATGAAACATACAAGTAACCATGAAGATAGACTGGATCCCCTGGAGAGGCCGCCTGGGAATCTATAACATCTCCAGACTATCATTTCTGTGTGCTCTGACTGGACGCCTTCCCATGACCAATGTCTGCATGTCTGGCCTGATGGCCCAACTTCTTCTCTTTTCGCAAGTGTAGAACTTTGGTTTCCACCAGCATCAGACTGCAAATTCTCATAAGTAATTCTCTTCCCCAGGCAGCATGCCACTGAACACTCTAGCTAACTGGTACATAAACACCCCAGCTGCTTCACCTCCTGGTGTGGGGTAGGATGATTCTTAGCCATGCTGTACTGCTAGGGTACATTATTTTTTGAAAAGAGTTAAAATTCCCAGAGTTTTTGCATGATTTGTTCTAAAATGAACTCTCTAAGGATGATATTTAAAATATATAAAATTCCCTATGACAAGGTTACCAATCAATCAAAACAAACATATCCCAAGGTCTGGAGTTAAAGCCATATAGAGATTTGCTGAGATATCCAGTTAACTCTAGTTTTTGCATTGGGACGATCTCAGGGCATTTGGGGGTAACTAAGAGAAGTACTTAAAAGGGTCTCAGGACAGTAGCTATTTATCAACCCGGGAACGCACTCAATGTTGTATTGCTGGTAGAGCAGTGCCATTGTGAAACAGTTTAATATCAGCCTTGCTCCTGACAGCTTTCTATTTTATGGAATAAAATTTATCCCAAGCATACCTGGAGCCTTGTACTTTCTGAAGTTGATGTTGGCCAGAACAAAGTGAATGATGGTTGGGCAATCTTTCTCCACATCAGGATTCTTGGGTTTAAAGACATAGCACTCTTTCAATCCTTCCCGATCAAACACATAAGGATCAATCTTTGGAAACGCAAGCTTGTTCATTTTAGCCCACTTTTCTGCAAGTAGAAGTTCCTACAGAAAAGAGAGGAAGAAGCATTTGAGAATTGTTCGTACTCACTTGGTCTGAGAATTATTCAGTATTCCTTAGGTCTCTACTGTCTGCCAGCAGTGTGTTCTTTGCTAGGATAAATAACAACCCTGTTCCCAAGAAGCCCATCAGTCTGAAGGATCTATAAAATTATTCTACAACCAAACTCAAGAATGTTGTGTTCTCAGCCAGGGCGAGCTGCATTTTTAAAGTCACTAACGAACTGAATTGAATGAAAGTATGATAGAGATACTGCTGGTGGAAAAATGCATATACATATGGATCCAGAGTATTTATAACCTTTTAAAATATTTTAACCATTAAGAGTTTTTTAAAACTCCAGTAGCAGAAGAGCCCTAGATTTTTTAATCTCTATCATGTCCACTACAGTGTTAAAAATACCAGTTAATTATTCTATCTGTAAAAATATTTTGCTTTCCCTGAATCAGCTTTTTTGGATTCTTTTTTTAAAAAAAGAAAAGTTGAGTTTCCATGATGCTAGTGTATATGTACTATAAATGTAGTGACCGTGGGGGAAGCCATTTGCTTAGTTAGCGGGTGTGGTGGAGTGTATGGTCGCTTCCACATATTAACTTCGTTCCTAATGAGAGGATTATAGATCCCTGTCAGAAAGGGAAGGCGCATAAAATACAACCACAGAAGCTGAGGTGCATCATAATGAAGAAATACACACTTGCCAATCACCAAGATTTGAAGATTGCTCTGCATAGAAGCTTAGTGTGTGACTGCCCCCGAAATAAAATTTAAACTGGAGAACATAAATTAATATAGAATGGTATAGTGAAGAGGTCTCACTTCTGTTTATATGCAGCTTTGAGGAAATGGACTGTATATGAAGCAGATTATCAAAGTGTAAAAATACAGGCTCTCAGACCAAATGCCTGAGTCCAAACAGAAGCCCTATGGCCTTCAGTGTGTTTCTTAACATCTCTTTACTTGATATCCTCTAATAGAAGCTGTGAATGGTGATAGTAATACTCATATGTATCTCACAGGTTTGTAACTAAAATTAAATGAGCTTCATGTTTAAAACTGTGATAAATGCCATGATAAAACTAGAAACAGCTATGAGATTTTGCAATGTACCTGCATATGTATTCACTCAGTAATTATTATGAGCACCTGCTATGTTTTAAGCATAAGAGAGAAGTTATACTTGAAGTTTTGGAGCTTATGAATCAATTGGAGAGATAAATGATGTGGTAGTACTGTGGGACAGAGCGGGAAAAGATGACGGACAGACACGTGCCTGGGTTGTGTAATCTAACAGGTCTAGCTCAGACATATACATTAACTTATTAGCTGGGGGACTTGGGACAAATTGTTTAGCCATCAAAGCCCATCAAAAAGCAAATTATTAAAAGGGGGGTTACATTACACAATGACATGTCCTAATAATACTGTGATCATGAGCAACAAGGACCAAGTTGATCCCTGTCTCTGAAATAACAGAACCCCAATCCCATCTCCTGTATAGTTCAGCTGTTTCTTATTTCTCAGCAACACATTTCCTACCTTCTGTAAAATAAAGCTAATACTGTTACTGTCTTTCTGGGACTGCTATGAGGATCACATGAGATAGCACCTAAAAACCTCAATAACTCAGATTTAGAGAAAATAAGTACTTCAACATAGTACTTTAAAGTCAAAGAAAAAATACGCTTTCTACAAAACTCTCCCTGTTCTTAATATTTCAGGACTTGTGGGAATTTTAAGTTGATCTCTCGATACCATTTACAAAGACATAAAAATCCAGAGGAACAAGGATTTAATGGATATAAAAGCATTGGCTTCACCAAGTGTTAGGCTAAATATAGTTAAGTTTTGCTGTGAATCCCATCTAAGTATGAGTAATTTCTTGTTTGAAATTTGAGAAAACTCATACAGTTAACCCTTTCTTATTTCCTCTCTCTTTGGTTGGATTAACTGGCTTATTTCATGTCTAGTGCTGTTCATAGTTATTCATTCATGATTATTCAACATCAAAATAAGACCGAAAGTTCACCGGGTAAAGCAATTGCGTGAGGCCAAAGAAAAGAAAAGGCTTTCTAGTGTTTACAAATATGACTCAGGGCTATGACCAATGATGTGCGACTGCGTGGAAAAAGAGGAAAAGGGAATTACGTGAGGTAAAAGCCGGGCTAAATTTAGTCAGAGAAGTTTACAGTGGAATCAGGAAGAGATAGAAACTTTCCCTTTCCTTCCGTGTTTCTGACGTGGAAGAGATTAAAAACCTATGACTATACAGACAGTGATTACGAGATGAAAAAATTATCTCCGTTTTGATGTCTCATTTCTCTCTATAGATTGAGAAAGAATGACACTGCCTAATTTCCCTCCTCAGCTTCAGCGCCACTGTACTATTCTGACCCTTCTCAGCACTCTGAATTCTATTTTGCTCACTGCACTCATTTAACACTTCCCTGGGGCTGGGAATATAGCTTAGAGGCACAGCACCTGCCTGGCAAGCGCAAGGTCCTGAGTTCGATTCCCAGTAAAAAAAAAAAAACAAAATTTCTCTATGCAGGGAAATGAGGAAAGCATATCTGCATTTGAGAAATATTACTCCTAACAATGTGGAACACAGTATAAAATAAGAAACTGGGTCAAGAGATCTAAAACACCTAAAAGGCTTGCAAGAGAACATGCTGAAGTGTGGAATGCTGTAATATACAAAATCCCCTTACCTTGAATGGAGGGCTGGTGTCACTTGGCCTAGCAGAGAAGTCAAAGGAGATGATGAGATCAACCCCTCTCTGAGGTCTCAGGATCAAAGGGTACGGCAGGTTAAATGTGAGCCCACTGTCTACCACGTGAATCTTTTTACTTTTGACATCCAGTGGCTCATATATTTGCTCAAATTCATCAGGATCTTAAGAAAAGGAAAGGAGAAGAATGAATTATATGATCCCTTGACATTATTTAAGATATGAAAAATGTGCGTTGTAAATTTAAGAGACAGAATTCCATATAGTTAGGCCCTTAGGCTTTGGAGATAAACAGAGCTGGGCACAAATCCATGTTTGAAAATTGTCAGGTAATTATTGCTTTTCTATCTTAGTCTCTTCACCTATATTATCAGGATAAAAGTAATTACCAAATGAGATCGCTGTGACAATTAAGTGGGACAACACCCAGAAAGAAATTAGTTCGGCCTCTGGAATTATCTCTCAGTTATAATCTCTTAAAAGTATTACCTCCCACTAGATGGGTCTTTACTAGTTTAAAAACTTTCCTCATACATATTTTTGTTTAAGTTTTAGACAGGTGAGGGAGAGGACATCAAATTAAAGTCAGTTCCAAGGTCACATGACTGATGAATGGCAAAGTCTGAACAGAGGGGTAATTTCTGTCGGAGGTCAGAAGAGACCTATCTGAGAAGGCAGCTTGCAAGGACACAAGAGTAGTGATACAGACTGGTCAGCTAAAGACCTGTGGGGCCAAGTGAAAGGGAGCTTTTCAAGGAGAGAGCAAACTAAAATAAAAGACAGTAAAGTAGGATAGGATCAGTGTGGTTGAGGTACAGCAAGGAGCAGCATGACTACAGTGGAGGGAAAAAATGGAATGAGATGACCAGAGATCTAAAAAGCGGTAGAATCCTAGAGATTGTTATTTTATGCAAAAGTAATATTGATAACGTGCAGCTCTTCACATTCCTGCATGGTGCTCCTAATTAACTTCTAACAGGGGAAACTAGGACCAGAATTGAATTGATTTGGGCTGAACTAAATGAAACGCCAGGCATCCGCTTTGCCGTCTCCTTGTCCACACGCTTGTTCCCACCTCTTGGGTAGGAAGAAGGCCGGCCAAGCTTCTGAGAGCCTCTTAACAGCAGCATAGAGTTCAAGGAGCTCACATCAGGCATGTGTGACAGTCTCCAAATGAGCTTTTAAATCTCCTTTGATAAGCACTTTCATCAGGGATAAGATCTTTGAAAACTAGAGGATTGGAGCTCGCTTTGTTTATAGAACCATGTATGGAGAGTGGTTAATACCTGTCTTATAAATTCAGAGCACTCCATTCCAAAATCATAAAATATTCAAAAAAAATGATCTGCATTCAGTAGGAACTCAATGCAGTTTCTTCCTTTTCTAAGCAAAAATGATAGTGATTCTCCAACAACCAATTTTATTCATTACATTTCAAGTACAAGAGATCAAAAAAGAAAGCTAATCCTCAAACGGTTCCTGTCCAACTTAGGCACACACTATGTAGCACCAATAAAAGCTGAAATTTAAGCATTAATAAAACAGTTAGCCATACGGTTTGTTCAGTGTAAACAGAAATAGGCTGTTTATATTTGATTTTGGTGTAGTTACTTTAAGGCATTATTATCGCTTTCTGTCTACAATTAATGACAAGATCTGTGCTTTCCCAAATCTATTACAATTTCTGATCTCTGAAATACTGAATAACAAATGAATGCTACATTTACTAGAGCTGTTGATGGATAAGAAGGAAAAGATTTTATTCCTGAGGCAACTCATATTGCCCTTAACAGCTGAAGGAAACAATGTCTGAATAAACGGTCTGAAATTTTTTTTTAAAATGCTGAAAAAATCCTAAATTTTTAAAATAAGGCCATATGGCTGAAAATAAACTCAGGTCAAGTGGTTAAAAAAAGAGTCTTACTATGTCTGGGGCTATGTCCTCCCTCACTGAAGCCAAAGAAGGGAAATCATTGTTGAAGTAATTATCTGTATGTTGATTTCATTCTTAAAAAGCACCTCTACATTACTGTAACAGTATACTTTTTCACCAGCTAAGTCACTAACCTTCTATCCCAGAATCTAGAATCTAAAGACTGCAAAAATGAAATCCATAAAGATTATCAAACTCTTATATTTATTATCTGAGATTTTTAGTCTTAAAATTATGTATTTGAAATGTTAAAGGTAAAAAAGTCTAATCTTTGGCTTATGATAGTTTTAGAGATTTTTATGACAAAGCTAGAAATTCATTACTTGGCTATTTTCATTTCTAAAAGCAACTCCATTTATTATTGAATATCTGCTGTACATTAGAAATTTTATATATGAGATTTACCATCCATAGAACACTTACAAAAGAGATAGTCATGTTAAAGAGAAGAAAACTGAGGTCCAAAGAGATAAAATAAATGGTGTAGTTTTACAGATAGTGAGACCTAAAGTTCCAAACCCAATGTGTGAATTCTAAGCCCTATACAGATTGTCACACTATTACAGTAATAGGCCCTTATCCAGGGGAGCAATTCCACGACCCCCAGTACAAGTCTCACACCTCAGATAGTACTGAACCCTTTATCCTTTTTCCTACGTCTGTACCCATGATAAAGCACAGTTTATAAATTAGGCACAATAATAGATTAAATTAAATTTGAACAATTATAACAATATGCTGTAGTAAAGTTATTTAAAACTTTTGAATTGTTTATTTCTGGAATATTCCAATTAACAGTTTGATGACTGTTGACCCAAAGAAACTGAAATCACAGAAAACAAAACTGGAAGTGAGGAACATGCTTTGGAAAACATCATGGCCAAAGGACTGAAAGAAGTTGAAACTGAAATTTCCAAAAGCAGTAACTACCATGTAAATGGCTGGTTGCACATACTTCTCTCAGTTAGTAAAGCCACATCATATTTTATTACAACTAACCAAATAAATTATGAGTATTTTTAAACACAGTACATTTCCCCTAATATAATTAAAACACAACAACTTATAAATGTTTTCTAGCCAGGCATGGTGGCACACACCTGGAATCCCAGCACTCAAGAGGCTGAGGCAGGAGGATCGTTGCAAGTTTGAGACCAGCCTGGGCTAAAAAGTGAGCTCAAGTCCAGCCTGAGCTGCATAACGAGACCCTGTCTCAAATAAATAAATAAATACATAAATAAATAAATGTGTTCTTTGGCTTTGAAAATTGTTTTCATTTTAATTTAAGCTAAAAGGTTAATGGAAATAAACCACTTCTGCAATATTATTTTTGAGTTGCCCATTCTCATCAGGCAATCTTAAATACAAGGTTACAACTGAGGAAAAAATCATTCTGTACACTCATTCCCAACTCTGGCATGTGGCTGAACACTGTTCTAATCTTATAGCTAGGCTGGCATTAAGTAGTGTTTCCAAATTGTATTGCAAAAAGCATCACTTTTTAATGTACTAACACATGTTCCGTACATAAAATAAGAACCCCGTGCTTAAATTGTTTTGAAGAAGACAAAATTCAACAGATTAAAGTAATAGCCAATTGTGTGTTCTCTATTTCTCAGACTAATAGCAGTTTGAGTGAACATGCCACTGAACCCTCACACTAAGTCTATTAGTGGGTACCGCTATTCTTTCTATTTTATAAGTAAATTGAGGCTTATGCCAAGTATGTGCTCAAGATTATCCACCTAATAAAAAACGGAGCTGGGATTCAAATATAAGCCAGTCTCTTTTTACAGTGCTACGTTTGAGATATTTTAAAGTAGAGCTTTTAAATCAGTACAACATCCTATCCCCTTGTGAAGAGAAGGACAAGAGTTATTAGGGTTTTTTCCTAAACTTACTTTAACCTGAACTCCATTAATTGTATGACATCTCTTAAAATATCATAGAAAATTGAATAAATGACATTATGGTAGAATATCCTCTCATCATTTAAACCACATAAAATTTCCAAACGTATATTAATCAGATTCTCTGATAAGTACAGAAACAAGCTTTACGGTTATGTAACATTTCCTTAAAGCAGTCCAACTGTGGATATTTGTGATGATCATCTTACAAATGTATCACACAGATTCCATTTACAATGCACAAATATTTGGATGTCTGTGTTTTGAATTCTGGCCTAAATTAACTCATGTCTTGATTTCTTATACCAGATGGTATATGTCACAGTAAATAATATAAACACAAAAGTAAACAGGAAAGAAGTCATGTAACTAATGAACAACTTCCTAAAATTCATCCTGTAGGTATTTATTTTTCAGTAAACTAATGAGCAGAATTTTATCATTTTATAATTTATCTTGTTTTCAAAAGATAGTCTGCAAGGTAAAGTCATGGGCACAAGATAGTACCCTTTTTTCACTTTTCACTGGAAGACTTTCAGATACACAAATTTTAACCTGTATCCACAAAGCTGTGGTAAACTAAAATATGTTTGCAATATAATATCTAGATTAGAATCTCTACCCACTTTTTGCATGAGATGTGTATGAAATTAAAAGAAAAATACTTTTTTAAAAAAATATTTTTAATTAACGCTTTAATTATGGCATTTTAGTTGCCTACCAGGAATTTAAACAAAGACTTTTGAACCACAGTGATTACAGTTTGTGATAAACTTTTTAACTTCCACATCAAACAGAATTAGTCTAAAATAGGAAAACAATTAGAGGGAGATAAATAGGATCTGTCTAAGCAGGTACTTAAAAAGTATTAATCATTTTAGTAAACTCAGTCTAAAGTGTAACTGTTTTTAGCATTGTTGGTATGGGGACACAGTTAAATTAAATGAATTTACTATTGAAAGAACTGGATTTTTTATAAAACTAGTTCCCTGTGTATTTTTTAATTGAAAAAATACAAAGTGACTAAAATGTAATTTTAATGATACACACTGAGAAATGAATTAAATTTTCCCCAAATGTCATTAATTTAAAACTATTTTAGGCTAGAACATTTAAAAATATCTGAAAAAAGAAATTAGTATATAAAATACCATATTTTGGGATGATATTATATATATTTCCTCATGTTGTTTTATGAAAATTATTCATAGCTTTTATTTCAAAAGACATCAAATGAAGAAAGGAATCAAACAAGGTGATCTGCAATTATTAATCTCACAGCAACACATGGAGGGAAAAAACACCTGCATCTAACTTATATTTTCAGTTTGCAGCCATACTCTCAAATAAAATTGTTGCATCCTCCTTGATGCAGACCAGGGTTGTTGAGTTTTAGTTTTGCTTTTCTATTATTACTAACCAAAGACTAGAAGTCTTTCCATAAATCCAAACTCTGACAATGAGCCATCAAATGCTTCTAATCTACACTTCATCTTAGCCAAAAGGCCAAGAAGCGATAAATGCTTCTAATCTGATAGCAAGAATTATTACCTGCTTTGTTCAGCTGCCCATCCCAAAGATCAAGACGACGTTAGTAAGTGTTTGTAAATACAATATGAATGAAGAACGCATGAAGGAAAAGAAAAAAGGTGAAAATGCACAGCAGTTTGAAAACAGGAGAAAAAGATGAAGAGGCCCACTTCTGAAGACTGCCACAGTTGGCTAATAAAAGTACTGGATGCCTACTTTAATCTGCATTTCAGACGAGCAACAAGTAGTTGCTTAATCTAAATATGCACCACATGTTGCAACGATGCTGCGCATTATTCATGCACATCTTATTTAAAATTACAATTTAGCTGGGAATTCTGTATTTTATCTGGCAGCCCTAACACCAGCAAATTGACAAAAAACATTGCAAAACTACAAGGAAGTTGTGGGGAGTAGCAAGCGTGCGGTGCAGACCACGGAGAAAGTATATAATGGCAGAATAAAAACATGTAACAGGGGTAATAAAATATACACAAAGAAAACTTCCAGTCTTACATCAGCAAGACAGTGACTAATAAAACTGAGGAGATGGTAAGTAGCTGAAGAGATAGGATTAGGAGCAAGGCCAAGAGACCTGTGTCCTGGTTTCATCAGATCTGCTGAGCAACTTTCGACAAAGATGATGGAATTATTTTCTTTGCTCTTCCTCTTCTAGAGAATCAAGTAACTGAAGGTTCTTTCATGTTCTAAATGCTCTGTGTGTACAGTGTTTTTTTAAGCCCATCATCATTCGTCAATCAAGCATAAATTTCTAGAGGAAACACATTTAATTATTACTGTAATGTCAATAAGCCCAACCACATGCCATGAGACAAGAAAAATAATGCTACTGATCACAGGGCTGGTTAAGCGATTTTAGTTTAGATGAATTTTTAAACACATATTCATTTTCTCAAAAGTACACTTTTGTCATGGTTCATATGAAAGGGCTTGGATTAAGGGTATGTAAGATGTAGCCTATGTTTTAGAGTCTAAATGCCATAAACACTATGCAAAGTAGAAGTCGGCCATGGTAGCACATGCCTGTAATCCTAGCACTCAGGAGGCTGAAGCAGGAGATTTACAGACTGAAGGCCAGCTTGTGATACATAATGAGACCCTGTTTCAAACAAGCAAAATGCAAAGTAGAAATGTTTGAATTCACCTTGTGCAGAGGCTATTTTTTGTGTTTGTAATTGCCCTTACCGTCAAACAATAAACAGAAATGACACTACAAGAACAACAACCAGGGCCAGGGATATAGCTCAGTGGCATAAGCACCTGGCTGGCAAGCACAAGGTCCTAAGTTCGATTCCTGGTACCAAAAACAAAAACAAAAAAGAACAACAACAAAGTCTAAAACTATATCCTAATTTTCTACGTATAACACAAAGGACAGTAAAAAGTATTTTTAATATCTCATTTAAAGAAACAGTATCCTATGCATGTCACTAAGCCAGAAAAGGTTGAAAAATGACGTTAAGATAATTAAGGGAAAGACAACGGTATGATGAATAGAAAACTTTTAAGATAATAGGAAAATTTAAGATAGAGGAAAGATTATTATGTACCAATTAGCCACCAAAGCAAACTACCTCTGAATCCATAACTCCCATGGAACTAAAAAACAAAGGGAACTATTCCTGCTCATTTGGCTAAATGAAAGACCTGAATGTGACTAGGCTTTTACCAGATGGTCTTAAGAAAATTTCCAAAGCTTCATGAGAGCTGGAGCGACTGCTCCCCTCTCTACCCTTGGGGCGTGCAAGATGCTGCGTGCATTCCTACACCAAGCAAGGGCACCCGGCCAACAGCAAGGGTCACCCCGCCTCCCCCAGACTCCAGCGGGGCTGACCCAGCCTGGGCCAGGGAGGAAATGAGACAGAGACTATGTTTCTGCGCTTTTCCCTGCCAAGTGTGCTTGTGGAGGCGTTTGTGAGGGTGACTCCTGAGTATTTTTAAAGTCACTCTGGCAAGCTCAGCCTGGAATTTGCTGCTCTAATCCTTGGAACAATTTTGTAAGCATCTAACTCCCTGCTTCAAGCTCCACGTAGTCCTGACAGTAGAGGGTTCCCTATTTTCTAGGAGTGAACTTGACCAAGACAAAAAGGATCTGAGATCTCTCTCAATCTTTCAGTGAATATGTTCTACACTGACAAGATGAAGCTATTTCTTGTCCAGTGCAATTTTGTTCTTAAAAACTGAAAGTAGTTTAAAGACTCTCACATAGTAAATGTATGTTCTTGTCACTGAGTAAAAATAGATGTGAACAGAAATTAAAATGCTTTTCCTTTAGAAAAAGTATAAAGATAGTCTCAATAGGCTTGCGCTGATAACGTTTTGTGTACTTACCTGCTACAGCTGCATCCAGTTCGTCGTACACGAAGTCTCTCAGAGGAGACAGTGGGTAGCATGTATTGAGATTCAAGCCCAACATGAAGTTGTGCACCTTTCCAGCACGTCCTTCTCGTGTATTGAACAAAGCTGAATCACTCACCAAGGCCATTATCATACGTTGTACCCAACTTGCTTGATTATTATTTTGATATTCCCCTTCAGAATCTTCACTTTCAGTGCCTAAAGGAAAGGGGAAGATCATTATGAACACTCCAAAATGTACCTAATCAAGCAAGCTTCTTTGGTTAACTGAATGTTAACATGAACAATAAAACTTTATGGTTTTTGATTCAACATATGTTAATTTGTACAAATAATGTAACAAATACTTAATCAATTTTGTTCTTAAAAGGGTCTTCGTAACTACTAGCTGGCTGTGTGTGGTGGTACAGTCCTACAGTCCTAGCACTCTAGCAGGAGAATCATATATTCAAGCCCAGCCTAGGCAACTTAGAAACACCATGCCTCAAAATAAAAAAAAAATGTTTTAAAGGGTTAGGGATGTACCTCAGGGAGAAGACTCAAATGAAGTTTAATCCCCAATACTGAAAAAAACTTTTTAATGTTCTTAGCTCTCTTTTTATCTACAGTGTAAAGGTTATATGATTGACAGTTCTACTTGATCTATTCTTAGATTTGCAGGTAAATTTTCTATTTTCCCTGTTTTTTCTTCCTTAGTTCTTTTCTTCCTTTATTTTGACTTCATGCAGAAACACACACACACACACACACACACACATACACTCACAGAACCCATAGTAGAATCAGGGGCCTGGTATATAGCTCAGAGGCATAAGCACCTGCATGGCAAGCCCAAGGTCCTGAGTTTCATTCCTGGTACCCTCCCCCCCAAAAAAGAATCAGTTGTATAACCTGTCACACAACTTATAAATTTTGGAGATCTAAAACATTGTAATTTAAACAGATGCCCTAAAATGTTTTCAAATTCTGTAATAGTCCAAGGAAACAATTTTAAATGACTTTCTGAGAACCATCACTATTCCTGGGAGGCTATATGATGTAGTCATTTAGAGCACTGCTGATGGACTCAGACTGTGCATTTCTTACTAGTTATCTATCTGATCTCTTCTTCCATTTCTTCATCAGTAAACTTCATAGGGTTATTGTGAAGATTAACCGAATCTGTGCATCCATGTAAAGTTCTAGAGAAATAACTGGCCCATTCACAGTTACGCTAGCTGGTAGCAGAAACAACATCATCTGCCACAACATAATCATCATTGATACAACCCTCTCATAATCAAAGTCAAAAAACAATTTATGGTAGAGTATAATTACCTTCGCCGAAACCCCTTGTGTTCTAATTTCAGTAACTCTGTTTATAAATACAGAGTTCTGAGAGAAAACACAAGCTACAATCACACTTTATAATTTCCAATCAATGTATAGCGCACTACACAAACATAAAATCACAATAAAGACTGCTTTATGTTTTCACAAAGATGAGTTTAACTGAGCTGAGTAAAAGGGAGCTTTCTTTTGGGAGCCAATCCAGACAACTACATAATCACTAAAACAGACTGTTTTCCACTCCCACACGTTTCTACTGCCAAACATGACAAAGGAAATCTTTCACCACAACAAATCAGGTTTTAAAATGATTGATTTATATCTTCAGTAGCACAGGATATGAATAAGAGATTCAAACTATTTCCAAAGCTTTGGGGATTCACATTATTCTTAAATAAACTACACTCTGCACCAGCAGAGGAGCTATCTTCTTTGTAATCACCCTCATAATCATCACTGATACAATCCATTCATTGGTACATCCCTCTGAGGTTTGTTCCTGAGAAAAACCCCAAAATCAACATATAAATGGCATTAATTATTTATTCAATGTGATACTAATAGTGAATTTTTATTTGTTTAGCTCTTTACAGCTTCAGGCCTTTTGTGTACATTTGCTACTCTGATGATTGCAATAGTTCTGTACAAAGAAGCAAACGATTGTAGTATAGATTTAAAGGATCTAAAGCTAGAAATGCCTAAAGACTTTGATCAAAATTATATGATTAAAAATGAAGGAATTTCCAGAAGACAGAAGGACAAGCCAAGTCTAGGAGAAATTATTTGCAAAAAAGATGCATCTATTGAAGGTCTGTTATCTACAGCATACAAATAACTGCTAAAACTCAGCAATAATAAAGTAACCCAATTAAAAATGGACTAACTAGCTAAACAGACATCTCCCCCCAGAAGATATACAAGTGGAAAGTAAGCATAAGTAAATATGCTGAACATAACATGTCATTAGAAAAACTGAAATGTACAATGGGATGCTACCGCTTGCTTATTAGAATGGTCAAATTCAGAACACTGATAGCACCAAATGCTGGCAAGGATATGGTGCCAAAAGAACTCATCATTCATTGCTGGTGAAATGCAAAATGGTACTACCACATCGGAAGACCTTAGGCAGCTTCTAACAACACTAAATTTATTCTAGGATATAACAATCATGCCCCCCTGGTATGCACCTAGTGAACAGGAAATGTGTGTCCACGTAAAATTCTGAACACAGATGTTTATAATGACTTTATTCAGACGTTTCAAAACTTGGATAAACAAACTACAATACAGCTAAACAAAAAATATATTTACTCGACACTAACAAGAAATGAGTTACTGATCCATGAGAAGAGAGAAGAACCATTAAAGCATATCAGAGAGCAAAAGAAGCCAATCTAAAAAGGAAATACACTGTATGATTTCAACTATATAACCTTCTGTAAAAGGCAAACTATGATCTAAATTTGTGCCCAAATCACAATATTGATGCTGAGACACATGCTTTTCTTTTTTTGTTTGTTTGTTTTCTTTTTTTTTCTGGTACTTGGAATCGAACTCACGACCTCACGTTTGCCAGGCAGGCGCTGTGCCGCTGAGCTAAATCCCCAGCCCCAGCATGCTTTTCTAATCAGACTTAAAGAATTCAGTATTTCTGTCATATCAGATATGTTCATTTGTTTATTAAAAAACATTTTTGAGATGTTAGAAGGAAAAGGGACGTATCTCCTGTCTATTTTGTAACAGACACAAGATTCAGTCTTCTCAATGAAAGCTGCAAGCATTGTCAAGGGGGAAATTCTGAGCTCTCTTACCTTTGGGTTCTTGCGATTCATCGTCACTATCAGAGCTATCATTACTCACAATATGCTTTGGTGTAATATTTTCTGCAGAAAAAAAACCTGATATTATCTCAGGGATCAAAGTTCCAGTTCATAATTAAATTTATTATAAAGTAATCCAAGAAAAATCACACAAGTACTACGAAGTCTAGTAGCAAGTTAGATCAATTTAATAACTGTAGATTTATTAGTGTTTTCAAATTTCTGCCTAGAATCCAAATCTCTCAAGAATGAAAATTAAGTTACTTTCAATTTATTCATTACTAATTTGAAGGAAGTAATTTTTATTTCCCTTAACTCTGGTAGGAATAACTACTTGATTATATCTTTAACTGGTGTTTATGAAGGTAAATAAAGGATAAAACTAAAACCTATGCGGGAAAGTCTATAGTTTATTCTATTAGAAATGAATAAAAGCAACTAATATAAGTTATGTTTTTATCTTTTTAACACTAAAAATCATCTTGACATGAAACGTACATTTTTTTTTTTTTTTTGGTTTTT